>NC_052084.1:19302540-19604040 GCF_015852505.1 Tachyglossus aculeatus | reverse complement strand
GGGGAGACCTAGACATTAGCAAACAGTTTCAGGTACTGGGAATACATTAAGAGTTCAAAGAAGAGCAATTTTGAAATGATAGATGAGTGGAAGCAATTTTGGTGAGGACAAAGGAATGGACTCTCCTTGGCTCTATGCCACCTAGCTCTTTATAAATAATGAAAGACTAAACAGCATGGGTGAAAAAGAATTATTTAGGATGATTGATATAAGCAACATTAAGTACATTAATAACGAATGTCAATCTGGGCAATGGAGGATTGATAATGAGGAAAATGCTGGTGTGGCCTTTCTAAAGGGAAATTATGAAAGAGTCATAAAGTTATTTTAAAGTAGATTGGTTAAAGCCCTGGGGGAAAGAATACTTTCTGGCGTTGACTTTGACTGGGAGATGCAGAGAGCACAATGGTTTTTACCTTCTCAAATGATTTTTTTAAAGTGAGCAATATACCAAGAGCTCCCCTTAGAAAATGAATCACAGTCTCATAGGACATGGTAAATTACTCCCTCGGAACACTACATATGACCTTGTCACCTGAAAATTGACTTCCAAAGGTGCCTTTCTTAATAGAAAGTGCTTCCTGCTCAGCTGTAATGAATTATTTGTAGAAGTGCTGACACTCACTGCTCCAGACACGGATATCCTTCAAGATACTCTTCAGGAAACCAAATAGACACTTTTATGCAGGGATTAGCTAGCTCATCAAGCCACAACCTTGAGATAATTTAGCAGTCAATCAATGCTGTTGATTGTGTAGAATGCATTGTATAATTCTTGGCTGAAGCAAAATACAAGGACCTTGCCCTCAAGGAGTTTACAGTTCATTCTTCTAGAACACAATCTCCCAGGTGGCCATATGGTAGTTTTCAGGACAGTACTATAGGAAATGCATAGTGTGAAATCTTAAATCTGGTGCCAAATGAACCTTTTCAGAAGTCCCTTGTGGAATAAATACTAAGTCTGAATTCTTTATCTTAGACAGTGCTTGGTACAAAATGGAAATTTAATAAAAGACAGGCTATTTATGATGATAAATATAGGTGGCAAAATATTTTAAGAGATGGATTCAAATGTTCCTACTCAACAGGGAAAGATCAGGCACAATTTCATTATTTTTCCCCAAGTAACAGAAGATATTTTTTTTTGTCCATCATGGATTTTTGGATTCGTTTTAACATCCAGAAGATAAATGAAGTGACCATCTCAGGGGGCATCAGTGGCCACCTCTGTTTTTCCTCTCACACCCTTGGATGGATACAACTCTTCCTTCAAAGAAATCAGTCTCCTTCCACAACTGGACTCTCATTTTGGCCTCTAGTCATCTGCAGACTAGAAAAATGACTCCTTCAAAAGATTGGATGAAAACATACTTCCTTTTCACCCTTCCAGATGGCTTAAAAAATAAAAAAACACTCTGATAAGTTCCTGTGGGTTTTTTTTTTCTTTTTTCCATTTTCAAAACTAGAATACTGGCAAAGCTTGCTGTCCCCTAGGAGAAAGTAGAGCAGATTTTTGAATCCTAGCTGTTAAAACATTTAGAATCTTCTTGTATCATGGCAGGGCCGATTCTCCAGGGGCAGGCCTTTTTACATTTGCCATGAATGCAGTCTCCCTGCCAAACAGCTGAAACTCACCAGAGTTAAACGGTACTCTTCTGGAATAAACAAGAAAGACACCATCTTTGTCCTGGCAAGATTTTTCAGTGACGGGGAAAAGACATGCCATAAATAAATAAAATCAAAATCTGCAAAAAGTGAATTGGACCATTTCCAAGAGTATTTGCTAGAGGATTCCTGGAAGCCAAGCATATGTGAACAGCACCAAGCTGCCTTCAAGTTTCTTTAAATTATAGCGTTCCTTCTCTCCCTAAATGAAACAGCAGGTATGAGGGGAAATCTCCTGTTTGGGAAATTAAGCTCCTTGGGGGCAAAGAAAGCATCGACTAACTCTGTTGTATTCTCCCAAGGACTTAGTACAATGCTCAATAAACAGTACACGCTCAACAAACACCATTGATTCATTGATTGATTGATTGGACATGTATTGTGCACAGACATTATTGCTCTGAAGTGAGAAGTTTAAGGGGACCGTATGCAAATAGAACATGAAAGAAGTCTAGTAGATCACCAAAATGAAGTTTCACTTTCAAGACGTAATTTGTCCTGGATGGTTTAATCCTTCGTCTGCTTGAAAGCAGGATGCTGGAACATATAACCTCTTAAATCCCTTTCAGCTATACTATCTATGAGCCTATTGGGAGTTAGAGCAGCGGGTTATTTAGTAAAAGTACACCAGTTTTTGGAGGTCTTTAAAAAGAGCTGGGATTCTCTTCAGTCTGGGTGGTCCGGGTGAAAATAGGGGCGTGAACTTAATGACTACGAAGTTTTAAGCACTGGGTTAGATAGAAGATGATCAAGTCCGACACAACCCCTATTCCACTTGGGGTGAACAGTTAAGTTGGATGGAGAAATAAATAATCATATTTATTGAACTTTTACTGTGTGCAAAGCACCGTACTGTGCTTGCATGTAAGTCATTGAGGAAGCGAAGGTCAGTTTCACCATTCTATTCCAGTGCCTCCTGATAGTTACCCCGCTAATAAGGCACAATTTTACCATATAATAATACTCATCATTGTGGTTAATTGAGCACTTAAAAAATTACAAATAACTATGTGCAGAGCACTGTACTAAGCTCTTGGGAGAGTATGATCCCACAGAATTAGCAGCCAAGTTCCCTGCCAGTAATGAGCTTACAGTAAATGGCACTGCTTATATCTTTACAAAACAAAAACAAAAGTGTAAATAAAACATAATTGAATTAATGTCACAATCATTGTCTCACTTGTTAGGACAGGATGGAGTTAGGGCAGTTTTGTAAAGACTGTTGCAAAAGCCAGTTTCGTCCATCTGAACTTGAAGAACGAATTTACTTGTACTTTTGGTGTCTCACCAAGCCACCATCTGTTTAAACCAGCAGAGAAATTTACTGCCACTGCTGTTCCTCCTCCTCATACTCCTTCTCCTTCTTTGCCCTCCACCTTCTTTTCTTCCACCGCTTCTTCCCTGAAATAGTGTTACCATCTTTGCTCTTGCCACTTATGAGTTCTCTTTCACACACTCTGCTTCTCAAAATCCTCTGGAAGAACTGAAAAAACTGAATGTCAGTGTTCTAAAGTTAAAAACAATGCACTGTTAAGCTGAAAGAAGGTGTGAATCTAGCACCATTGTAAGTGATGACCTTTATAGAACCCATTTCCCTGATCCTCCAAAAGAGACCCACTTTCCACCCCTGGCTCCCATGGTTCACTCTTCCTTGTCTCATATAGTTGTTTTGCTATGAAACTGGTAGAAATATTTCTCTAATAATGTGACTTTCCTGACTTCAATCACAAGAACCTCGTTTAAGGAGAATTTGGCCACAACCTTAATGATGGCTTGCTTCTATTCTTTGGTATTTATTACTGTTGGGTTTTTCTTTGGGAGATTTCATCTATCTTCCCAATTCTCCTTGTGTTTAAATTTCCCTGAGAGGAAACTGGATAATCTTGATGGTGCTTTCAGGCTAGCAGCATGGCCTAGTGGAAAGAGCCCAAATCTGAGAGTCAGAGGATCAAGGTTTCAATCCCCATCCTGCAAATTGCCTGCTGCGTGACCTTGGGCAAGTCATTTATCTTCTCTGTGCCTCAGTTTCCTCACCTGTAAAATGAGGACTCAATACCTGTTCCCCTTCCTATGTAGACTGTGAGTCCCATGTGGGACAGGGACTGTGTCCAACCTGATTATCTTTTATGTACTCCAGCTCTTAGTATAGTGCTTGACACATAATAAGCCCTTAAGAAATACTATTGCTTTTATTATTAATAGAAACTTAATAATAATTTATAACAATAATAACTTAATAACATCTGACACCCTGGTGTTCTGAGTGCATGTGGAATTCATCATATGTGCATTACTGATGGCATTTTTCTGTGAGTATCTCCTATCAGAAGTTAGCTTGATTTCAGCCACAATCTGCTTTCCTTTTAACTCACATAGAAAATGTACGTTTGAGAAATCTTTGCCTAGTGAGTTGTTTTTTCTGAATTTAAGGAATTTTATGATAAACAGATGTAAATGTCTTTTATAAGTTAACTTTTCTTTAAAACTAAACAGTAGGGAACCACATAAACATTTATAGAAAACATTTTTTCATAGAAACATTAAGGAGGAATACTGAAGATACAGTTTATTCTCTAGTTTCCTTCTTCTGCATCCTGTTTACCTAATCACATGAAGTGAAGGTACTCTGCATCATATCTCTGGCTATAATAAGCAAATAATTCTATTTTTGATGGGATAGTTGTCAGCCAAGCATCATTATTAAGGTAGAAATGTCATATGAAGACCCAGGTGAGAGCAGAGGCTTAGTGTGTTGTATGAACAATAAAACCCAGCGGCCCAACATTTGAAAACCAGCTTCCAGCATCAGTTTTAATGAAGCCTGTTTCATTTTTCTGTTGAGTCTAGTAAAATGATTAATAATTCATGCAGCAAGTGAAACTCATTTCAAAAAAGAAAGCACAAACTATGGAACCACATGCTTTCACAATATCAGTGAAATTTATCCTGTACTTAATAGAGTCAATTCTATGACCCAATCAAATCTTTAAATATGTAAATATTTACATATTTATGTTAAATATGTAAATCACCAATACATAATATATAGTGCCTATGCGTAATAATAATAAAAATGATAGCATTTATTAAGCATTTACTATGTGCAAAACACTGTTCTAAGCACTGGGGAGGTTACAAGGTGATCAGGTTGTCCAATGGGGGGCTCATAGTCTTAATCCCCATTTTACAGATGAGGTAACTGAGGCACAGAGAAGTTAAGTGGCTTGCCCAAAGTCACACAGCTGACAATTGGTGGAGCTGGGATTTAAAACCATGGCCTTTTACTCCAAAGCCCGGGCTCTTTCCACTGAGCCACGTTGCTTCTCTTAATACATATGTGTTATACATATATATCATACATACATAAATCATTACAGAAATAGCAGCACTTAATGTATACAGCAAAGGCCTGGGAGTCAGAAGGACCTGGGTTCTAATCCTAATTCTGCCACATTGCTGCTATGTGACCTTGGGCAAGTCACTTAACTTTTCTGAGCTTCAGTGACCTCAACTATAAAATGGGGATAAAAGTGTGAGCCCCATGTGGAACAGGGACTGTGTCTAACCTGATTAACTTATATCTACTTCAGCGCTTAGAACAGTGCTTGGCACATAGTAAGTGCTTAACAATTTCTATTATTATTATTATTATATACCCTATCATTTTAAATGAAATGTCAAGGGGTAAAACACGGTCTTTACTATTGTTTAGAGCCTATCTCCTGACTTAAAAAAAATCCAATGATTTCCCATCCCTCTCTGCATCAAGCAGAAATGCCTCAATTTTATCAACTTTAAGACACTCAACTTTCCCCCCTCCTCCCTAGCCTCTCTTCATTCCGACTCCAGCTCATCCCTGCACAGCTTGCTCCTTCATCAACCTAATTCCTGTGCCTCTTTCTCATAATAATAATAATAATAATAATAATAATAATAATAATAGCATTTATTAAGCACTTACTATGTGCAAAGCACTGTTCTAAGTGCTGGGGAAGTTACAAGGTGATCAGGTTGTCCCAGGGGGACTCAGAGGGGCTCACAGTCTTAATCCCCATTTTACAGATGAGATAACTGAGGCCCAGAGAAGTTAAGTGACTTGCCCAAAGTCACACAGCTGACAATCGGTGGAGCCGGAGTTTGAACCCATGACCTCTGACTCCAAAGCCTGTGCTCTTTCCACTGAGCCACGCTGCTTCTCATCTTTCTCGCCATCACCCACTATTCTCACTCCCCACCTGACCACCTGTGGATGTAAGTTCTGGGCTGTAAGCTCCTTGTGGGCAGGGAGTGTCACTGTTTATTGTTGCATTGTACTTTCCCGAGTGCTTAGTACAGTGCTCTGTACTACTGTATGTTCCGCACACAGTATGCACTCAATAAATACGATTGAATTAATGAAGGTTCTTGAGGTTCTTGATTTTGTTTTTACATTAGTGCCATGGCCCAAATGCTTAATACAGTGCTCAGCATACAGTAAGAACTCAATAAATACCACTGATTGATTTGATTCCTTACCCATTAAATACATAGGGTGTTCAACATACCCCCTCTCACCACAGCATACATGTCTATATGCACATGAACACATACATACACACACATGCCTACACACACATATATGTATAGGCATATACATTCATTCAAGTACATATATAGAAATATATATACACACATACACAGACATTTACACAAACATTTATGAACACACATGTATATATCAATATATCTATCCATATGTTTATAATGGTATTTGTTACTACTTCCAAATATAATGTTAAAAATAATATAAGGTTTCACATTAATAATGTGTGAAACTCAGAGTTTAATGATAGTAGTGGTAATAATAATATTAGTGATGATAATAATATAATAGCATTCACTAAGTTCTTGCCACATGGAAAGAGCAGGGGCCTGGGGGTCAAAAGACCTGCTTTCTAATCTCCACTCTGTCAATTGTCTGCTGTGTGACTTGGGACAAGTCACTTAACTCCTCTGGACCTCAGTTTCCTCATCTTTAAAAATGGGGTTTCAATGCTTGTTCTCTCTCCTACTTAGACTGTGAGCCCCATGTGGGACAGGGACTGTGTCTGACTTGATTAACTTGTATGTACCCCAGGGCTTCAAACAGTGCTTGATGCATAGTAGGTATGCAACAAATATTATACTACTACTACTACTACTACTAATAATGATATTATGATGATCACGTGCTGGAATAGATAATAATAATAATAATAATAATAATAATAATAATAATAATAGCATTTATTAATCACTTACTATGTGCAAAGCACTGTTCTATGCAAAGTTACCAGATTGGACATGATCCAGTGAGGAAAACTGACTGTAAACTCTAGACTGTTTAACTCATTGTAGGCAGGTAATGTGCCTATTTATTATTATATCATACTCTCCCAAGCACTTAGTACAGTGCTCTTCACTCTGTAGGTGCTCAGTAAATACAATTGAATGAATTGAATGAATGAATGAAAATAAATCCCAAGGAGGTTAATTGACCAAAGTCATGCAACAAGCTAATGACAAAGCTGGGTCTAGAAACAGGGCAGCCCGATTGCCAATCCCAGCCTCTTTCTACTAATCAGTGCTAAAGTTTTTCTCAGTGTTTCACCAATTAAATTATTTACAGTAAGTTCTGCCATGACACAGGTTTATACTAAGCCTTTTGGTTAGGATGTTGTTAGGGGATTAGGGAAGCAGACTGGCTTCTTGAGGAAAACCATAGATCTGGGAGTCAGAGGACCTGGGCCTTAATCCCAGTTCTGCCAATTGCTGGGTGACCTTTGACAAGTCAATTCACTTCTCTGTGACACAGTTTCCTTATCTGTAAAAATGAGGATTTAATGCCTATTCTCCCTCCTACTTAGACTGTGAGCCCCACATGGGACAGGAACTGTGTCTGATTTGGTTAATTTGTATGTACCCCAGCACTTAGAACATTTCTTGCCACATAGCAGGTGCTTAACATATACCATAATTAGGGGACATTCATTAATTAACATGAGTCTGTTTGGATACAGAATGCCACAGTGTCAGAAGAAATGGGTTTGTGTGGCCGAGTGAGTCAATGGAATAGGTGAATACTAGAAAAATACTACAGGAGAATTGGGTGTATATCAAACACCTGGGAACTGGAGCGCAATCTTGTTGCTTATCA
This sequence comes from Tachyglossus aculeatus, assembly GCF_015852505.1. Taxonomy (NCBI): domain Eukaryota; kingdom Metazoa; phylum Chordata; class Mammalia; order Monotremata; family Tachyglossidae; genus Tachyglossus; species Tachyglossus aculeatus. The sequence continues at coordinate 19,596,200 of NC_052084.1, read as the reverse complement.
ATCAAACAATTAATCTACCACATTTAGTAAGTACATACTCTATGCAGAGCACTGCACTTGGGATAATACCATAAGTCAGGGTTGATAGATATGTTCCCTGCCCACAAGGGGCTTATAGAAAGCATCAAGGAAATAAACTACAATTTAATCAAATCACTTTGTAAAATGAACCTAAATTTTTAAACTATCTTCACTGTGGAAAGAAACTTAAAGTGAGACTTATTTTGCTGGGAAACATTGGCAATTTTTATCCATTGTGATTTAAGTTAGCTCTAACAAAGTGCAGATGCAATATGAAACACATAGAAAGTGCTATGGAAATAGTATTCATCATTTCTGAAATCACGTGGCAGTTCCAACCCCAGTGATGGAAACACTGATGAAGCCTCTGGTCTTTTTCAGTGGTGTTTCGAAGGTTCTTGTTTCTTTCTGGGACTGAAGGCAGATCATGAACCAACTTCCATTTTAGATGCTCATAATTAGCAAGGAGGGAGAAAAGGCCCAGCTGCAGAGAAAGAAGAGTTTCCAACTGAAATAGTTGAGTTCTTAGACCACTAATTGAATCAAATTGCCTGCAAAGACTTTGTGAACTTTATACCAGGAGAAAAATTGTATTATGGAGGAGAGCCAGGAGATGGTGAGTCCCACTTTTGAGTCCCACTTTTGACCTTGGTTTGGATTCAAGGAAACCCACCTGGAGACCCTACTTTAGTTGGAACATACTAGTGGAGAGAGTCAAGACTAATAGCTATAGAGTCACATGGTTCATTGAGCCAGGAACAAGGAAAAAGATCAAATCTAAGGGAATATTTGACAAAGACCAAAATGCAACTCCAGATCCTTCACTTTTGCTCCATCTCATTTGGCAGTCCCACTGGGGAAAGGTGTGACCTTTAGTTTATTTGTAACAAGTTGAATTCTTTCTAAATCCTATGTCGGGGGAGGTGAATTGGGTGTATCAACAGGGCTGAGAAATTTGAATCCAGTATTTGCTCATCTGGAAGGAATCTAGAAAATATATTTCTGTTTGAGTGCACAAATGTAGCACATATGTCATTTAAGTAAATATATCCTGAGGATAAGGAAGTTTTGGGGTTTTTTTAGTTCAAAATAGTTTTAGTTTATGAATGTGTTTGACCAAAAGGGTTTTTTTTTGGAATTTTTAACATAAAGAGTGCAGGAGCTTGGTTCTTAACCATATTTTATTTGAAGACCAGGGTGTAAAATCTAAGGTGTTGATGCTACAACCCCATTATGAAAACACTTTTAAATACATTTTATAAAAAATGTAGTTTTTCTATAATAAGGAGGTTATATTCTTGAAAGACTTTGGATTTAGAAAAGTACATGTGATATTAGTCAGTCATATTTATTAGGTGCTTACTATTGGTGTAGTGGATAGAGTGTGGGCCTGGGAGTCAGAATGCTGTGCATTCTACTCCTGGCTCTGCCACTTGTCTGCCATGTGATCTTAGGCAAGTCACTTCACTTCTATGTACCTCTGTTTTCTCATCTGCGAAGTGGGGATTGAGACTGTAAGGCCCATCTGGGACAGGGGTTGTGTCCAACCCAATTTACTTGTATCCACACTAGCGTTTAGGACAGCGCTAGGCGCACAGTAAGTGCTTAACAAATACCTCAATAATAATAATTATTATTATTACTATGTACAGAACACTGTACTAAGCGCTTGGGAGAGTAAAATACAACAGAATTAGAAGGCACCTTCCCAGCCCATATCGAGCTTACAGTCTGGAGGGGGAGGAAGATGTTAATACGAATAAATACATAATTCATGATATGTAATTTCAAGATTTGTACATAAGTGTGTAGGATTGGGGTGGGGTGAATATCAGATGTCCAAAGGTCACAGATTGAAGAGCAAAGGAGATGGAGAAGGGAGAGTGAGCCAGGGGAAAGAGGGTTTAATCTCCTCTTGGGGGAGTTGTGACCTTAATAATACTTTGAAGGTGTGGAAATTGGTGGTATTCTATATGTGCAGGAGAATGGTGTTCCGGGGTAGGGGAAGGATGTGAGAAGAGGATTGTGATGAGATAGATAAAATTGGGGCACAACAAGTAAGCTGATGCTAGAGGAGCCGAGTGTGAAGGCTTGGCTGGATTAAGAGATCAGTGAGGTGAGGTAGGATAATAATAATAATTATGGTATCTGTTAAGTTCTTACTATATGCCAGGCACTGTACTAAGCACTGGGGTAAATTCATTCATTCAATCGTATTTATTCAGCTTTAGCTGTGTGCAGAGCACTGTACTAAATGCTTGGTAAGTACAAATCAGCAGCATATAGAGACGGTCTCTACCCGATCAGGTTGGATCCAGTCCCTGTCCCACGTGGGGCTCAGAGTCTTCATCCTCATTTTACAGATGAGGTAACTGAGGCCCTGAGAAGTGAAGTTACTTGCCCAAGGTCACACAGCAAACTCATGGTGGAGGCAAGCTGATTAGCCATTTATCTGACTTTGATTGTGAGCCTCACCTGTTCCACCACTTGTCAGCTGTGTGACTTTGGGCAAGTCACTTCACTTCTCTGTGCCTCAGTTACCTCATCTGTAAAAATGAGGGTTAAGACTGTGAGCCCCCTGCGGGACAACCTGGTTACATTGTAATAATAATTATAATGATGGTATTTGTTAAGCACTTACTATGTGCCAAGCACCGTTCTAAGCGCTGGGGGGATACAAGGTAATCAAGCTTGTCCCATGTGGGGTTCACAGTCTTAATCCACATTTTACAGATGAGGAAACTGAGCCACAGAGAAGTGAAGTGACTTGCCCAAAGTCACACAGCTGACAAGTGGTGGAGCAGGGATTAGAACACATGACCTCTGACTCCTAAACCCGGGCTCTTTCCACTGAGCCATGCTGCTTCTCTGTATCTACCCCTCTGCTTACAACAGTGCTTGGCACATAGTAAGCACTTAATAAATGCCATTATTATTATTATTATCATGTGGAACATGGATTGGGTCCAACCTGATTTACTTGTATCTACCCCATTGCTTTGTACAGCGTTTTTACACATAATATGGGCTTGAGATGCCATAATTATTATTATCAATCAATCAGTCAATCAATGGCATTTTTTGAGCATTTAATGTGTGCAGAACATTGTACTAAGCACTTGGGAGAGTATGCTATAACAGAGTTGGTAGACATGTTCCCTCTAGAAGACCAGAATATTATAATTATTATCTGATGTCATCTGCTTCTCATCCTATCCCGACTAGACTACTGCATCAGCCTCCTCTCTGATCTCCCATCCTCCTGTCTCTCCCTACTTCAATCTGTACTTCACGTTGCTGCCTGGATCATCTTTGTGCAGAAACACTCTGGGCATGTTACTCCCCTCCTCAAAAATCTCCAGTGGCTACCAATCAACCTATGCATCAGGTTAAAACTCCTCACTCTCGGCTTCAAGGCTCTCCATCACCTCGCCCCCTCCTACCTCACCTCCCTTCTCTCCTTCTACAGCCCAGCCCACACCCTCCGCTCCTCTGCTGCTAACCTCCTCACTGGGCCTCGTTCTCACCTGTCCCACCGTCGACCCCCAGCCCATGTCCTCCCCCTGGCCTGGAATGCCCTCCCTCCACACATCCACCAAGCTAGCCCTTCAAAGCTCTACTGAGAGCTCACTTCCTCCAGGAGGCCTTCCCAGACTGAGCCCCCTCCTCCCTCTCCCCCTCCTCCAACTCCCCATTCCCCCCACCTTACCTCCTTCCCCTCCCCACAGCACCTGTATATATGTATATATGTTTGTACATATTTATTACTCTATTTATTTATTTTACTTGTACATATCTATTCTATTTATTTATTTTGTTAATATGTTTGGTTTTGTTCTCTGTCTTCCCCTTCTACACTGTGAACCCGCTGTTGGGTAGGGACCATCTCTATATGTGGCCAACCTGATTAGCTTGCATCTACCCCAGTCCTTAGTACAGTAACTGGCACAAAGTGAGTACTTTTCCCCCTCTAGACTGTAAACTCATTGTTGGCAATGTATATGTCTGCTAATTCTATTGTATTGTACTTTCCCAAGTGATCTGCACAAAGAAAGCACTCAATAAATTATATAATTCTACATAATTATAATTCTATTTCTTTTTATTAAATACAGCTATAATTCTATTTATTTATAATGATACTACTGATGCCTGTTTCCTTATTATGTTGTCTGTCTCCCCCCTTCTATACTGTGAGCCCATTGTGGGCAGGGATTGTCTCTTTTTGTTGCTGAATTGTACTTACCAAGTGCTTAGTACAGTGCTCTGCACAGAGTAAGTGCTCAATAAATACAATTGAATGAATACCTCTGATTAAGAAATGCCATAAACAAAAAGCTTATGTCCTTATCTTTATACTCTCTTTCTTCCTCCAAACCTGTAACTTATTTTAATGTCTGTCTTTAAACTGTAAGCTCCTTGAGAGCTGAAATCACTTCTGCTGACTCTATTATACTCCCATGCACTTAATTCAGTGTTCAGCACATTCAATCGTATTTATTGAGCACTTACTGTATGCAGAGCACTGTACTAAGCGCTTGGAAAGTACAAGTTGGCAACATATAGAGACAGTCCCTACCCAACAATGGACTCACAGTCTAGCAGCACACAATAGGAAGCAATGGGAAGCACGGAAAGGGAAGCAGCATGGCCTAATGGATAGAGCACAGGCCTGGGAGTCAGAAGGAACTGGGTTCTAATCTCAGCTCCACTATTTGTCTGCCATATGACCTTGGGCAAGTCACTTCACTTACTCTGCACCTCAGTTCTTTCACCTGTAAAATGGGGATTACGACTGTGAGCCCCATGTGAGACAGGGACTGTGTCAAATCTGATTAGCTTGTATCTACCCCAGTGCTTAGTAAAGTGCTTGACACATTGTAAGTGCTTAACAAATACCATTAATGATGATAATAAGGTCTCGATTGAGTGATAAAATGGAATGTTTCCTAGTTTTGTGGACTAATGCTGAATGACCCTCCCCCAAGAAGATAATTAGAACTCCAGAACAATGTGCTTCCCTACAAGCCACTGGCTGACACCCCCTCCTGGCCCTCCTCCCTCCTCCTGCCCCCCAAAATGCAAGGCAGCTTAAAAGCGTCCTGGCTTCAGAAGCAAGAATTGACGAGGATGTGAAGGGAGCTTTCTCTCCCCTAGATGGCTCCCAAGGGTATGTTACTGCTTTCTTTTTATTAACTGTATTTTCTAAAATAAGAGCAGAAGGGAAAAGATAAATGAATTTAATTCTTTCATTTGTAAAGTGACAAAATGCCTGTTTTTCAAATGGGTGACAACTCATTTTAAGAAAAGTCAACTAATGGTTTTCACTAATGCTCTAGGCCTTTAATTAAGATTAATTGATAATGAACTTCGATGATCTCCTGAGGTTTCTTTCAGCCTTATCATCTGAGGTTGGATACATTTATCATTGGCTCCCTCAGAATGCCACGGCCTTTTGCTGGACCACACATTAGATAAGCAATGGTCCCTGGCCTGAGTTCATGCTTTCTCAGAAGACTAGAGAAAAATGGGAAGAGGGACATTAAAATGCCATTCTTCATCAGTCAGTCAGTCAGTCATATTTATTGAGGGCTTACTGTGTGCAGAGCACTGTACTTTGCACTTGGGAGAGCACAATATAGCAATAACCAGACACATTCCCTGCCTACAATGTGCTTATATTCTAGAGGGGGGACTGAATTCAATCCACTGAGTGCAGGACCCTTCTGAGCTGGAAAACGACTTTAAGGAATGCATTTCTCTGACGGATACTGTTGGAGGATTGCCAGCCATATTGTGGGGGTGGGGGAGAAGTGAGAGAGAGAACAGATTCATTCAGGGCCTGGCCGATTGTCAGTGGAAGCAGTGTGACTGGTAGTATATGGTATTTGTATTTGTGGTATTTTAGCAAACACCACAAATACAGTACTTGCTATATATCAAGCACTGTACTAAGTGCTGGGGTAAATACAAGATGATCAGGTTGGACACAGTCCATGTCCTATATAGAGCTCAGAGTCTTGCAGATGAGGTAACCAATGCATGAAGAAGTGAAGTGACTTGCAGCTGACAAGTGGTGGAGTGGGGAGAGACAGGAGGCAGGGAGGTCAGCAAGAAGGCTGTTGCAGTAATCAAAGTAGGATAGGGTAAGTCCTGAGAATAATGTGGCAGCAGTTTGGATGGAGAGGAAAGAGTGGATATTTTAGTGATGTTGTGAAGGTCAAACTGACAGGATTTTGTGACAGATTGAAAATGTGGGTTGAATGAGAGAGAGGAGTCAAGGATAATACCAAGGTTATGGGCTTGTGAGAAGAGGAAGGATGGTGGTGTTATCTATAGTGATGGGAAAGTCAGGAGGACAGGGTTTGGATGGGAAGATAAGGAGTTCTGTTTGGGCACATTTAGTTTGAGGTGATAGCAGAACATCCAAATAGAGATGTCTTGAAGACAAGAGGAAACGTGAGACAGTAGAGGAGAGAAATCAGCACTAAAGTTGTAGATTTGGGACTCACATCTATGTAGAAATAGTAGTTGAAGCCATGGGAGTGAATGACTTTTTCAAGGGAGTGGATGGAGATAGAGAATATAAGGGGTCCCAGAACAAAGCCTTGAGGGATTCTCAAGTTAGGGGAGGGGAGGACCCCAGAAAAGAGACTAAGAATGAATGGTCAGAAATATAAGAGGAGAACCAGGAGAGGACAGTGTGAGTGAAGTCAAGGTTGGAAAATGTTTCTAGGAGAAAGGGGTGGTTGACATTGTGAAGGTATCTGAGAGGTCAAGGAGGATTAGTATGGAGCAGAGGCCATTGGATTTAGCAAGAAGGAGATCACTGGTGACCCTTGAGAGGGCAGTATCTGAGGAGTGAAGGGGGCAGAAGCCAGAGAGGAGGGAGTCAAGGAGAGAATTGGAGGAAAGAAAATGGTAGCAGCAGGTGTAGATTACTTTGTCAAGGAGTTTAGAGAGGAATGGTAGGAGGAAGATGAGCCGATAACTGGAGGGTGTTGTGGGGTCAGAGGTGGGTTTTTTTAGGATAAAGGAAACATAAGCATGTTTGAAAGCAGTGGGGAAACAGTCACTAGAGAGCAAACAGTTGAAGATGGCAGTCAGGGAGGGAAGAAAGGAGGATGAAAGCATTTTGATAAGGTGTAAAGGGATGGGGTAAGATGTACAGGTACAGGGAATGGATTTGGAGAGGATGTGAGGGATCTCTTTGAGATACTGCTGGGAAAGATGGGAGAGTTGAAGATGGGGCAGGAGAAGGAAGGGACTGGAAAGAGGCAGGGGAGATTTTAGGGACACCATGCTTGGTGGTTTCAATTTTCTCAAAAAAGAATGTGGGCAGGTCACTAGGAGGAAGAGATGGGGGAGGCAGATGCGGGGGGGGGGGGGTTGAGCAGGGAGTTTAACGTCTGAAATTAATTGACAAGCGCAATAGGTACTGGGGTCAATAAGGATGGAGAGGCAGTGTTGTTGGGCAGAGGAGAGGGCAGAGTTATAGCAAGCAAGGCTCAATCTGAGGGATGAATTCAGTTTGATTTGTAGATTTCCACCAACATTGCTCCGTGGCTCTTGCTCAGGAATGAAGGAAGCAGACCGTGGGGGTGATCTAGGGCTGAGGGTTAGTGGTACGAGATCGGCAGAGAGGGTGGTTTTGAGGGTGTCAATTTGGTTGTCAAGGGAAGGTATTTGGTTATGGAGGCTAAATGGGGCATGATGACTTGAGACATTTGGATGAGGTCAAAAAGACGGAGGTCTCCGTAGGGTCTCTCTAGAATTCTGCCCACAGAAGACCTAAGGGTTTCTCATTTGACTTCTCAAACAGTTCTGTCGGCTTTTCTTTTGATATGAAAATCCAATCAAAGCAACGTGGCAGTAAATGAAAGACCAAACTGAGAGTCCATAAAACATTTGCTGAGTTCAATCTGTGAGATCTGGATTTATCTTCCATGCAATTCCTAATTTGATTGCCTATCTAAAGATCACGGGCCTAGGTTCTAATTCTTGTTCTGTCACTTGTCTGCTATGTGACCTCAGGCAAGTCACTTAATTTCTCTGTTCCTCAGTTTCCTCATTTGTAAAATAGGGATTCAAGACCTGTTCTCCCACCCACTTAGACTGGGAGCTCCAGACACCTGTGTCTACCTGGATTAATTTCTATCTACATCAGTGTTTAGAACACTTCTTGACACATAATAATTGCTTTTTAACAAATATCATTATTATTATTACTAACAATAATCACAAGTAATTATTAATCAGTCAAATCCAAGCAATAGGAGCAAACAAAGACAAGGAGAGCCATAGTAGCTCCGTCTTACCTCCTTCCCTTCCCCACAGCACCTGTATATATGTATATATGTTTGTACATATTTATTACTCTATTTATTTATTTATTTTACTTGCATATATCTATTCTATTTTATTTTGTTAATATGTTTGGTTTTGTTCTCTGTCTCCCCCTTCTAGACTGTGAGCCTACTGTTGGGTAGAGACTGTCTCTATATGTTAACAACTTGTACTTCCCAAGCGCTTAGTACAGTGCTCTGCACACAGTAAGTGCTCAATAAATACGATTTGATTGATTGATTGATTGATAGTAACATTTTAAAGACATGGGGAAATGAAACCTCAGAAGATTTGGTAAACTGTGAAGAGCAGGGAGAGAAGGACATCTAAGAGTTACAGCCCTGGTATGCACCAGTGGGTAATGGAGTTGCTGTGATTTGAGCAGTGTCTGTAATATGAGAGCAGTATCAAAAGAAAGAAACCAAAACATAGCTAGGTGGTGTGGAGAACAAATTCAGTTGTGAAACCAAAGGAAAAGTTAACAGGCACATGGTTTGCATAGAATTGCCAGTCATATGTTCATCCTAATCACAGTCACTGATCAATCAATCAATCAATCATATTTATTGAGCGCTTACTGTGTGCAGAGCACTGTACTAAGCGCTTGGGAAGTACAAGTTGGCAACATTTAGAGACGGTCCCTACCCAACAGTGGGCTCACAGTCTAGAAGGGGAAGACAGAGAACAAAACAAAACATATTAACAAAATAAAATAAATAGAATAGATATGTACAAGTAAAATAAATAGAGTAATAAATACGTACAAACATATATACATATATACAGGTGCTGTGGGGAAGGGAAGGAGATAAGGCGTGGGGGATGGAGAGGGAGAGGAGGGGGAGAGGAAGGAGGGGGCAAAATCTCAAAATCTCTAACACACACACACACACATGCCCACATACACTCAAGTACACACATTCACACAATTCTATTTACATCTTTATAGCCTGTGCTCTCCATACAGGAGATTCGCTAAAATGTGTAAGCTCGTTGTGGGCAGGAGATGTGACTACCAACTCAGTTTATATTGGACTCTCGTGAGTGCTTAGTACAGTGACCTGAACACAGTAAGTGCTCAATAAATACGATGGATTGATGGATTTAAAAACTTTCAGAGATCATTCTTCTGGCAATGTGATCCTCTTTGGGGTTCCACGTATCAGATTATAGAAAAATTGCTTGTACACCTCCCTGACTTCACTTGTTCACGTCTGCTATGTCAGAGTGGATGTAGATTTTCCTCAGCAGTTTTTCAGGAATGCCACCTGGAATAATAGGATAACTCTGTGTGTGTGTGGGATGTGGGTGTGTGTTTGCATTCGAATATGTAGCTGCTCTGAGATTCACTGGTTTTAGAATGAACATTATTTCATCTGAAAGTACCAAACCTCAGGGTCATGCAGAAGATTTCCTTTTAGCCCTCTGCACACCATGGATAGCCACACACATTTTGTGGAGATTATTGGAAATGATTTGCTCAGTGTGGACTGTAAACTGGAGGCAGATGTACTATCTGGAGAATGCAGATCAGATTTGGAGCAAGCCCAATTTCCCCTCCTTTTCTCTCATGAGTCTCAGTGTCATCATTCATCAGAAACTGCTCTGCATTCTTTTTCCTCCAGCTGAATCAGGAACAAATTGCATATCTCTGTAAGAGGAATTAACACTTTCAGGACAGAAGAGTACTATTTAGAATACTTTTCAGAAAATTAACATTCCCAGGTACTAAATGCCTCCCTGTAGAAGGAACTTTTAAGATTAGTATTTAAAAATCTGATTAAAAATCAAAACTCTCTAATTTCTTCACAAACTTTCATCGAGAAAAGTGATAGAAACTGCTGAAACTGAAACCCAAAGCCTTCTGACTTTGAATTTCTATGCCTATCTATAAAATCAGTCTGTCCGAACACTTCACCCAAACGCGTAAGAACTAATAGTGATAACAATTTTGGTATTTGCTAAGCACTCTGTGCCAAGCACTGTACTAATCTCTACGCATGATTAGCATATTGGATGCTCTATCTGTCCCACATGGGACTCACAGTCTAAGGGGGTGGAAAAGCAACTCATCTGTACGTATTTATTACTCTATTTATTTATTTATTTTACTTGTACATATCTATTCTATTTATTTTATTTTGTTAATATGTTTTGTTTTGTTCTCTGTCTTCCCCTTCTAGACTGTGAACCCACTGTTGGGTAGGGACCATCTCTATATGTTGACAACTTGTACTTCCCAAGCGCTTAGTACAGTGCTCTGCACACAGTAAGTGCTCAATAAATATGATTGATTGATTGATCTGGTGGAGTTTGAAGTAAATATAGTGATTACTTTAGAAGCAGTCTGCTTTTCTGTCTTTAGTTCTTTCTGAGTACCTAGTTCATCTAGTGACAATGATGTGAGCTATTAGGAGGTACCATGGACTAGTGGAAAGAGCATAGGCCTGGGAGTCAGAGGACTTGGGTTCTAATCCAGGCTCTGCCACCTGTCTGCTCTGTGACCTTAGGCAAGTCCTTTATGCCTCACTTTCCTCATCTGCAAAATAGGGATTAAAACCTACTCTATCCTACTCTCTCCTACTTAGGCTGTAGATCCCATGTGGGACAGGGCCCGTGTTCAACCTGATTATCTTGTGTGTACCCCGGCACTTAGTACAGTGCTTGACACACAGTGAGAGCTTAATAAATACCATAATAATGATAATATCAGTCAGTCAATTGTACTGACTGTACTTGGGAGAGTACATGAGCTTGACAAATACCATCATCATCAATACGACAGACATATTCCCTGCCCATGGCGAGCTTAGAGTCTAGAGGCGGAGACAAACATTATTATAAACAAATAAATGACAGGTATGTACATATGTGCTGTGGGGCCAGGATGGGGGGATGGTGATGAAAGGGAGAGGAAGAAGAGGAAAGGAAGGCTTAGTCAGGGAAGGTCTTTTGGAGGAGATATGCCTTTGATAAGGATTTGAAGGGAGGAGAGTCATTGTCTGTCAGATATGAGGGGTGAGGGCATTCCAGGCTAGAGGCAGGATGTGGGTGAAAGGTTGGCAGCGAGATAGGTACATGGAGAAGGTTTTCATTAGAGGAGCAAAGTGAGAGGGCTGGGTTGTAGTAGGAAAGAAGCAAGGTGAGGTAGGAGGGGGCGAGGTGATTGGGAGCTTTAAAGCCAACAGTGAGGTGTTTTTGTTTGATGCGCAAGTGGATGGGCAATGACTTGAGTTTCTTGAAGAGAGGGGAAACATGAAGGGAATGTTTCTGTAGTAAGCCAAGCGAAGAAAGGACTTGAGTGAGGAGAGACAGGAGGTAGGGAGGTCAGTAAGGAGACTGATATAGTCATCAAGGCAAGATAGGATAAGTGATTGGATTAAGGTGGTAGCAGTTTGAATGGAGAGGGAAGGGAGGATTTTAAGGATGTGATAATATCAAATTAATATTATAAGAAAACAGTATGCATAGAGATTCAGATTTTTGTTTCTTTAAATTGTGAATCCTCTATTTCAGTAACAAAAATTTAATGCCACACTAAAGAGAAAATCTATGCCAAACCATCCCCTTTTGTGATACTTTATTTTTCTAGAATACTTTCCTTGTCAATTAATCTCATAACATTCTTATGAGGTGTTGAGAGGCAGGCATCATGTTCCATAATTTTATAGCTGAGAAAACTGAGGCGCAGAGAAGTGAAGTGACTTGTCCGAGGTCACACAAAAGACAGAGAAAAAATCCAGTAAAACCCAGGCTTCCAGACTCCCGGCCTGATGCCATTTCAGAGGAGCCAGCTGCCTGCCCTAAATTCCAAGTGTATAAAAAGTGATGAAAGAATTCTAGCCTCCTTCTTGAGCTCTCAAGTGCTTAGTACAGTGCTCTACACAGAATAAACCCCAGGAAATATGATTGATTGATCGATTGATTGGTCATGTCATAGAGAAGGAACATGGCTTAGTGGAAATCCAACGGGCTTGTGAGTCAGAGGACATGGGTTCTAATCCCTGCTCTGCTACTTCCCTGCTGTGTGACTTTGGGCAAACCACTTAATTTCTCTGTGCCTCAGTTACCTCATCTGTAAAATGGGGATTAAGACTGTGAGACGCAAGTGGGACAACCTGATTACCTTGTATCAGGTTGCTTAGAACAGTGCTTGGCACATAGTAAGCACTTAACAAATACCATTAGTTATTATGTAGTATCATGGCATAGTGGAGAAGCAGATATTGAGACTGTGAGTCCCACATGGGACAGGGACTGTGTCCAACCCAATTTGCTTGTAACCACTCCAGTGCTTAGTACAGTGACTGGCACATAGTAAGTGCTTAACAAATTCAACTGGTTTGGAGTACAAGCTAATCATCAACTATTTGAAAATCCTTACTGCACATACACCAGTTGCTCAACTAAGGCACTTTTTCCATGCATGAACTATTCTACAAAAGAGCTATATTTTCTGGGTTTTTAATCATGTTAGTGTTCTTGAATTTCAACTGGAATCTACCAATGATATAGTCTACATTAAATGTCCGGTACAATTCTTTCTCAAATACATCCAGTCCCTCCTCTTGAATTTCAGGGAACAAGGAAATGGCAACTATTGGTGTTTTGTCTATTCCCACATCATGTTTTCCTAGCTGATCTTGGCATACCTAAAACCCTGGAAAGTCACAATTCACTTCCCATGCAATCATCCCCGACAGCTCCGAAGCAGAACTCAGAACAGGATATCCAGCTATTGAAGGCTGCTGTCACAGGTGGTCAGCCCTGCAGCTGTAAAGAACTTCCCAGCAGCGGGGGGCGGCATGGGTCCACAGGAAGAAGTGTTCCCTTCCTCTGTCAATCTGTTTTCGGCTCTAGAGGAAGATACGGTCCACTCTCCTCCATACCTGCCTATGCAGCACTTTTCTGCCAGGGTGATGAAGAGGGCACTCTAACAACGAGTGTCAGAGGAGAGTCAAGACTTCAGCAGAATTTGGAGCTGGAAGCAACAAATCCAGAGGAAAATTGTCCCTGGAAAATCAGCTTTAGTATTGGCATCGTGTTTAAACAAATGCGGTATTATAAATCTTCTAGTCCATATATGAGATCAACTGTTTCTCTAAGAGGAAAGGCATGTTTCAGAGTTGGGGTTGTGTAAACCAGTTTCTGATCTCTACTAAATGTCAGGAATTTCCTGCTTTTCTTAATTTAATATTGCTAATTTTGTTACAATTTTTTTATTATTCACTTTCATCCAGGAGAGAGAGGGTAATGGGTGTGGGAGAGAGGAACACAGAGAGAAAACTATCAGAACTATCTTTGCGGTCTTGGTCCTTTATGGTTCCCTGTAAGGGTGGAGAGTCCCCTTATCCATCTCTATTTTCTTTCTCTTTCTTTGTTCCTGTCCACCTGTTTATGAAGTTAAGCTGCTGTTCTGGCTCCATCCCTTCTCTCTTTTTTCGCTCTCCTCGAGCATCTTCTCTGACTAGTCTTCCTCCTTTGTCCTTTACTGGCTGTGTTGGAGATGATTTCCAGCTTTTCTTTCTCTTGTGCTCCTCCAACCCATCCCTTTTGATTCACACTCATTTACCTCCCTCATCCCGAGTCCTGTATTACAATCATTGCCAACAATGATGTCATATAGAAGTCAATGGTGTCTGCCATGTGACCTTGGGTGAGTCACTTCTCTGTGCCCCAGTTACCTCATCTGCAAAATGGGGATTAATACCTTGAGCCCCATGTAGGGCATTTTTTTTCCTTCCCTTCCCACCTTAGATGGTGAGCCCCCTGTGGAGCAGGGACTTTAATTGAAGCCATCTCTATCAGTGCTTAGTTCAGTGCTCAGTACACAGGGAGCACTCAACAAATGTCACAACTACTGCTAACTCTACCACGTGTTGTGGCAATCAAAGAACTATGTAATTGTCCCCAGATGCAATAAGAGTTGGACTTTTCTTTTTCCCCCATCATTCTCTCTCTGCAGAGGAAATAAGATAACATGGTTTCAGGTGATTTGTAGAGAATACAGATTTGTAAGATCTGTCCTATTTTACACATTAACAGTGTAATTAAACACTACATTTCCCTGAATTTTATGATCATTTTGTCTTTAGATCATTGAGCTTTTAAACTACATCAAGGCCTAAAAATTAGGGTCAGAAAGAATTTTGGGGGCCCTATATTATTCAGGTAGATAAACCATTATGAAGTGATTAGATACCAGCTTGAAATATGCCATAGACCAACATATAATTAGTTTATGCTATTCATCTCTGTTTTGGATTAAATTGCAAATTTTCTGGTCCAAGATTTATTCACATGATGCCAGAGAAAATAAACACTGGCTTATCATCACAAAGAGGAACTTTTATCAAATAATTGAAAAAATAGAGCTAAACTTGTGTTTTATGGAGGGCAAAATCCTATCAGAAAAACAACTCATTTTGTGAAGTAGGTCCTGGGAGACAGCTGGCACATTCAGGTTGTAACAACCCCCACAGAGTGCAATGAATACAAATGTATACAACAAAATCTGTCAGTCAGTGACTAATATTCACGGACTATCAACATAGAAATCAAGTTCAGAAATGCAGGCTGAAAAGCTTATTTCCTGAATGGGTGTCTGATAAAACATAATCCATAAATGGATGATGAAATGATTAATTGCAGCAGTCACCCCCAAGGGAATTCTACCAGCATCGACCAATTTGTTAAGAAACGCCACAGGTAGAGTCAAAGGAGGCTGTTATATTTCTAACTGTTTTGAGGGTCAAATGTGCTTGGTCTCTGGTGGTTAGTGAGGGGAGAAACATACAGGAGACAACCTTCCCATCCCACTTAAATATAAGATGATGTCTTTGACAGAGAGATAAAATCCTACTCTAATCTTTTTGTAGTTCATAAGTATGTTCAAGGTGATCAAAGTTATGGCATACTTAATTAACAACACAATGATTCACTTATAAACTCATTTTTTCTTTCTGTCCTTTTCCTCCCCAAATTATTTCAGCAACATTACCAACTAACAGATGGAAAGTGTCTCAGTCAATCAATAAATCCATCATATTTATAGAGTGCTCACTGTGTGCAGAGCACTGTACTATACATTCAGTCATATATTGAGTGCTTACTGTGGATAGAGCACTGTACTAAGCACATGGGAGAGTTCAATACAACAATAGGTGGATACATTTGCTGTTAACAATGAGCTTTCAGTCTAAAGGGATGTGTGGTATTTGTTAAGCGCTTATTGGGTGCCAGGCACTGTATTAACTTCTGGGGTGGATACAAGCAAATCGGGTTGGACACAGTCCCTTTTCCATGGGGGCCAAGGTCTTAATCCACATTTTACTGATGAGGCAATTGAGGTACAGAGCAGTGAAATGACTTGCCCAAGGCCACAGACAGAGTAGAATAGTGGAGCAGCCAGGTTTAGAATCCATGGCCTTATGATTCCCAGGACTGGGCTCTATACACTGGGCCATGCTGCTTCCCTGAAGCGCTTGATTTCAGCAGATGAGCACTTCAAAGAGTTGAGGAGCTCAGAATCAATCAATCAATCATATTTATTGAGTGCTTACTGTGTGCAAAGCACTGTACTGAGGTAAGGCGGAGTGGAAGGAGAGGGGAAAGAGGGGGAGAGGAAGGAGGGGGGCTCAGTCTGGGAAGGCCTCCTGGAGGAGGTGAGCTCTCAGTAGGGCCTTGAAGGGAGGAAGAGAGCTAGCTTGGTGGATGTGGGGAGGGAGGGCATTCCAGGCCAGGGGGATGACGTGGGCCGGGCGTTGATGGTGGGACAGGTGAGAACGAGGCATGGTGAGGAGATTAGCCGAAGAGGAGTGGAGGGTGCGGGGTGGGCTGTAGAAGGAGAGAAGGGAGGTGACGTAGGAGGGGGCGAGGTGATGGAGAGCCTTGAAGCCCAGGGTGAAGAGTTTCTGCCTGATGCTTAGGTTGATTGGTAGCCACTGGAGATTTTTGAGGAGGGGAGTAACATGCCCAGAGCATTTCTGGACAAAGACAATCTGGGCAGCGGTGTGAAGTATGGATTGAAGTGGGGAGAGACAAGAGGATGGGAGATGGGAGAGGAGGCTGATGCAGTAGTCCAGATGGGATAGGATGAGAGGTTGAACGAGCAGGGTAGCGGTTTGGATGGAGAGGAAAGGGCAGATCTTGGCAATGTTGCGGAGCTGAGACCAGCAGATTTTGGTGGTGGCTTGGATGTGAGGGGTGAACGAGAGAGCGGAGTCGAGGATGACACCAAGGTTGCAGGCCTGTGAGATGGGAAGGATGGTGGTGCCGTCAACATTGATGGGAAAGTCAGGGAGAGGGCAGTGTTTGGGAGGGAAGACAAGGAGTTCAGTCTTGGACATGTTGAGTTTTAGGTGGCAGGCAGACATCCAGATGGAGATGTCCTGAAGGCAGGAGGAGATGCGAACCTGGAGGGAGGGGGAGAGAGCAGGGGCAGAGATGTAGATTTGGGTGTCATCAGCGTAGAGATGATAGTTGAAACTGAGGGAGCAAGTGAGGTCACCAAGGGAGTGAGTGCAGATCGAGAACAGAAGGGGACCAAGAACTGAACCTTGAGGAACTCCCACAGTAAGGGGATGGGCGGGGGAGGAGGAGCCTGCAAAAGAGAGTGAGAATGAACAACCGGAGAGATAAGAGGAGAACCAGGAGAGGACGGAGTCTGTGAAGCCAAGGTTGGATAGCATGTTGAGGAGAAGGGGGTGATCCACAGTGTTGAAGGCAGCTGAGAGGTCGAGGAGGATTAGGATAGAGTAGGAGCCGTTGGATTTGGCAAGCAGGAGGTCATTGGTGACCTTTTGAGAGGGCAGTTTCCGTGGAATGTAGGGGACGGAAGCCAGACTGGAGGAGGTCGAGGAGAGAGTTGGTGTTGAGGAATTCGAGGCAGCGCGTGTAGATGACTCGTTCAAGGAGTTTGGAAAGGAATGGTAGGAGGGAGATGGGGAGATAACTAGAAGGTGTGAGGTGGCGTCAAGAGAGGGTTTTTTTAGGATGGGAGAGGACATAGGCATGTTTGAAGGCAGAGGGGGAAGGAACCAGTGGAGAGTGAGCGGTTGAAGATGGAAGTTAAGGAGGGGAGAAGGGACGGAGCGAGAGATTTCATGAGATGAGAGGGAATGGGGTCAGAAGCACAGGTGGCTGGAGTAGCACTTGAGAGGAGGGAGGAGAGCTCCTCTGAGGATACTGCTGGGAAGGATGGGAGAGTAGCAGAGAGTGTTGAGAGCTGGGGGGTTGGAGAAGTGGGGGGAGTGACTTTGGGGAGGTCAGACATTTGTTCTCTCATCCACCAATATTTCCTGAACTCCTACTGTGTGCAGAGCGCTGTTAGGAGTACACTATAAAAATCAAAGAGACAGTGGCATCTCTCTAGGAGCTTGATTGCGAGGGACTCTACCTAAAACAAACGTCAAAAAGGAAGCGGCAGAGACTAGTGAAAAAAGGGGAAGCAGGGGAGAGAGAGGACGCAGCTTCTAATCCCAGCTCTGCCACTTGCCTGCTGTGTGACCTTAGCCAACTCACTTAACTGCTCTGTGCCTTAGTTTATTCATCTAAGCAGCATGGCTCAGTGGAAAGAGCACAGGCTTGGGAGTCAGAGGTCATGGGTTCTAATACCAGCTCTGCCACTTGTCAGCTGTGTGACTTTGGGCAAGTCACTTTGCTTCTCTGAGCCTCAGTTACCTCATCTGTAAAATGGGGATTAAGATTGCAAGCCCCACGTGGGACAACTTGATTACTTTGTATCTACCCTAGCGCTTAGAACAGTGCTTGGCACATAGTAAGCACTTAACAAATGCCATCATTATTATTAAAACTGGGATGAAATACTTGTTCTCTCACTTCCTTAGACTGTGAGCCAGATGTGGGACAGGGACTGTATCTGAACTGATTATCTTGCATCTCTCTTGGCGCTTAGTACAGTTCTTGCCACATAGTAGGCAGTTAACAAATTATAGAAGGGTTTACTGTTTTACTAAAGACATACATAATGATCTACTTATATGGTAGAGTGAGTTCCCCTAAAGCCCAGGAATTACAGTCACGAAGAACAGCTTGCTAAGGTGAAGTTTCTCTAAATTTTGTGCCCCTTAACCCTCTAGACTTTAAGCTATTTGCAGGCTGGCAATGTTTCTGCCAACTCTCTTATATTATGCTCTCTCCCGGGTGCTTAGTACAGGACTCTGCACACAGTAAGCACTCAGTAAATACCATTGATCGATTGATTGATTGATTGACCCAAGCCATCTGTATGTGCCCCTCCATTTCCTGCAGCGTATTGCATTGTATCCAGACTTATGTATGTTGTTGAAAAAACATTCCCTAATTCCTCAAGCCCCTCTCAGAATGGCTGCAAAAGAGTTTCCAGTACTCTACCAGTCTCGACTATGATGATGATGATGATGATGATGGGATTTATTAAGCGCTTACTATGTGCAAAGCACTGTTCTAGGTGCTGGGGAGGTTACAGGGTGATCAGGTTGTCCCACGGGAGGGCTCATAGTCTTCATCCCCATTTTATGGATGAGGTAACTGAGGCCCAGAGAAGTTAAGTGACTTGCCCAAAGTCAAACAGCTGACAATTGGCGGAGCTGGGATTTGAACCCATGACCTCTGACTCCAAATCCCAGGCTCTTTCCACTGAGCCATGCTGCTATGGGAGGGAGAGTCAAGCAGAGGCCTACCCATTCCACTCCTAGCTTGGCCAGTGGCTAGCGAGTGGAAGGCAATCTGCTACAAGTCAAAACTCACTTGTGCTCAATAAATACGATTAATGATGATATTATTATTATCATTATTGTTATCATTGCTAATAATAATAATACCCATAAATGACTTGATAGGACCAGGTTCTAATCTCACCTCTACCACCTGCCTTCTATGTGAACTGGGACAAATCACACGAATTCTCATTCAGACCTCTTTCGAGAGTCTGCGAAATCACGTGAGAAACTAAGATGGAGCAAGTCACCCCAACTCCACTTTGTTGGTTGAAATGAGATAAAAATCTGGTACTGACAATGCAATCTCAACCTGTGTAAATTGTATGGAGGAGAGTCAGCTAGAGTTTCTGGGAAAATAGAGAAAAGAATGATCCCAGTGCCATGAAATTGTCCCCCTTCTTTTCTGTAGAGAGGGCCCAGGGCCAAAGAATTCTTTCATTGCCACCTCCCCTTCCTTTGGCAGCTCCTTTAACTCCTTCAGGCTACTAAGATCAGTTCACCAAATCGTTATTTCATTGAAAATCGCACATCTTTGTTGTCCTCGGAGGGTTAATGCCCAGTTAAGCTGCGAGAGAACCTAATTTTACCAAATCTTGAATACAGTGTGATAAGGATAGATGAGCCTGATATACTTTCATCTAGTTCTTTATAAAAAAAATACCTATATACATACGTACATACATACAGGTTTATTATTTCTTTACAGGTTGACTATAGTTTTGTAGCATTTAAGTTTGGGGCAAATCAATCAACTATCAGTATTTACTGAGCACTTTGTGCAGTGCACTGTACTAATTGCTTGGGAAAATACAACAGAGTTGGTAGACATATTCTCTGCCCACAAGGAGTTTACAGTTCTATGGGGGGAAACAGACATTAAAATGAAGGACTGGGGCAAGTATCATAGCTTAGGGTACCAGTCAGGTATATAATAATAATTGTAGTATTTGTTAAGCCCTTACGAGGTGTCAAGCACTGTATTCAGCCCCGGGATAAATACAAGCAAAAGCAGTTGGACACTGTCCCTATCCCATTTGGGGCTCACCATCTCAATCTCCTGTTTATAGATGAAGTACAGATGAGACACAGAGAAGTGAAGTGATTTGCCCAAGGTCACACAGCCAACATGTGGCAGAGCCAATATTAGAACCCATGACTTTTTGACTCCCAGGCCTGTACTCTTTCCACTATGCCTTGCTGCTTCTCTGGTATATAAGTACATAGTCAACCTAGGGGGGAAGGTGGGAAGGAGAAAAAAGAGCTTAATCAGGGAAGGGCTCTTGGAGGAGATGTGATTTTAGAAGGGTTTTGAAGATGGGGAGAGCTATGGACTGCCAGATCTGACTATTGTAACTTTCTTGTACCAAATACCATTTTTATCATTATTATTATTGTCTGCTGGCCTCCAGCTTTCTTTATTCCCTATGGGCAGGGATTATGTGTGTGCAATGTTATTTTGTACTCTCCCAAGCACTTAGCACAGTGCTCTGCACACCGTGAGCATCCAATAAATACAACTGAATTAATTAATTAATTTATAGTATCTAAATTCATCTTCCACACTGGTCTGCTGCATTCTTTCTATTTTCCACTCTCATCTCTCCAATGGCTCCTCACTGTCTTCTAGATCAATTACATGTTTCTGATCGTTACTTTAAAAGTTCTCCATAAGGTAAAAGTTCTCCATAAGGTGGCCATACTTACGTTCCCACCTCACCTAATAAAAATATTCGTCAAGCCACTTAATATACTAATAATGGCATTTATTAAGTGCTTACTACATGCAAAGCACTGTTCTAAGTTCTGGGGAGGATACAAGGTAATCAGGTTGTCCCACAGGGGGCTCAGTCTTCATCCCCATTTTACAGATGAGGTAAATGAGGCACAGAGAAGTTAAGTGACTTGCCCAAAGTCACACAGCTGACAAGTGGCGGAGCCGGCATTTGAACCCATGCCCTCTGACTCGAAAACCCAGGCTCTAATATGTTTGGGCACATTGCTGGGTTAGATACAAGATAATCAGATAGGATACAGTATCTGTTCCACACAGGCTCACATCCTAAGCAGGAGGGAGAGTCAGAATCGAATCCCCATTGTATAGATGAGGAAACTGAGGCACAGATAAATTGTCACTTGTCTCAGGCCACACAGCATGCAGGTGGCAGAGCTGGGATTAGAACCCATGTCCTCCGACACCCAGCATTGTGCTCTTTCTACTAGGCCATGCTGTTTTTCTAATTAGAACATAGCTCCAAAGTCCTAACCATTTAGAATTTTGATATCTCCACCCTCAATCCTATCTCACCTGCTTTCAAGACTTTGTAGTGAAGCTCCACATATTTAGGTTGAAAAATTATAGAGGTTGGGAATCATGTCTGCTTACCCTGCTGTATTCTCTCTTCTCTACTATTTCTTTACTCTCTCAAATTTCACTTAAAACAGCCACCTCCTCCAGGAAGCTATCCACTGTGGACAGCACCCATATTCTCACCTATCAACACGGCCTAGTGGATGGAGCACAGGACTGGGAGTCAGAAGGATCTGGATTCTAATCCTGACTCTTCTACTCATCTGCTGTGTGACCTTGGGCCCGTCCCTTAACTTCTCTGTGCCTCAGTTACCTCATCTGAAAATGGAGATTAAGACTGTGAGCCCCATGTCAGGCAGGGATTGTGTCTAACCCAATTACCTTGTATTTACCCTAGTGCTCAGTACAGTGACTGGCATATAGTAAGTGTTTAACAAATAGCACCATTATTATTACTATTATTATTATGCCTTTTCCCCCAAACCCTTCTTGAGTAACTACTGTATTAATATGAACATAATTTATGTTTACTTTATGTTTTCTTCCTTGTCGCCTCTATTACACTGTGTATTCCTTGAGAACAGGTTGTTCTTTTATAATAATAATAATAATAATGGCATTTATTAAGCGCTTACTCTGTGCAAAGCACTGTTCTAAGCGCTGGGGAGGTTACAAGGTGGTCAGGTTGTCCCACGGGGGACTCACAATCTTAATCCCCATTTTACAGATGAGGCAACTGAGGCACAGTGAAGTGACTTGCCCAAAGTCACACAGCTGACAATTGGCGGAGCCGGGATTCAAACCCATGAACTCTGACTCCAAAGCCTGGACTCTGTCCACTGAGCCACGCTGTTTCCCCAGTAAATACTGTCTGGTTGCCTGGCTATACCAGGCCTAAAATACTATTGTAAGAACACTTTTACAGGACGCGGATTAAGTATTTGGATAGTCCTCTCTGACAGTTAATATCCCTCTCATGGGCCAAATCTTACTTATTTTTCAGGCCAACAGTCTAAGCTTTATCCTTTCTAACCACAGGACTGTAAAGCCATTTAAAACTCAGAAGAGACAGGATCAGGATTTTTGACATCACCCTACACATCTATAATAGTCATGTTTGTCCTTTTTCTTAGTCCTTCAAGTGGATCATTTTTGTCCCTTTCCAGGAAGTATTTTTTTTCCATTTGCCTAATGCTATCAGTCTTCCCACAGTTCAGATGTAGATAGTAAAGCATATATCTTGGTACCAAGAAAAAAAATACTAATTTAATCCAGAATCAAGTGTCCTAGGGTGCTTATTAATAAACCTCAGTGGAAGAAATGGTCTTTTTATTTTCTTTCTGGTTGTTTTTGCAAAACAACCACTTGTTTGTTTCCATAATTCTGACCCAAGTTCTCCTCATTACACCTCAAGGTGATTTTAATCTTCCTGGGTAGGTGCAGTAGCAGGTGTGAGGTTATTGAAAACAAAATAAAACTGAATAGTCTCTTTCATATCTTTGGAATCTGTTACCATTTGTATTCTTGGAAAATCACTAACTGAGATAAATAGCATCATTTTATGAACCTCCAGCTGCTTGCCAAATTGGCAGCCTTTTCCCAAGGTCTTTTAAATGTCTAATCAATCAATCATTATTTCTTAAGCATTTACTGTGTTCAGAGCACTGTACTAAGCTCTTGAGAGAGTGTAATACGACAGAGTTGACAGACACATTCCCTTCCCACAAGGGGCTTACGTGCACTTCTAATCCTTTATTTTGAAATTTAAAATCAGTACTTGTAAGGCAAGAATCTTTAAATGAAAAATGTTCACCTCTCTCTCATCCTGGCATACTTCATTCATTCATTCAATTGTATTTATTGAGTGCTTACTGTGTGCAGAGCACTGTACTAAGCGCTTGGGAAGTGCAATTTGGCAACATACAGAGATGGTCCCTACCCAACAACAGGCTCACAGTCTAAAATAGTAGACTTAAAATAGTAGAAATATTCAGTACCTCTGGATTTTTCAAAATTGGAGCAAGGCAGTCTACATTGGAAGTACAGTGCTGAGTATAATCTGCAGAAGCTTGCTTGGTTTTAGAAGCAATTTAACTGCAGAGATCAGGGCTATTTTCAAAAGGGCAGGTCGGGTTTGAACAAAAGATCCTTTGTTTTAAAATGTGAAATCAAAGCATATTATTTGAAGGGGCAACCAAATCTATTGCATTGTAATCTCCCAAGTGCTCTGCATATAGTAAGTGCTCAATTTATACCATTGATTGACTGAGTGATGGAACTGCAAAGTCCCAGTATATTGTGTAAGCACCTGATGTACCTGTAAGGTATGTAATTAGGTTTATGAAATGGATCATTAGATACCGAGTTACCTAATGTAATGTGTCCATTCTCGGTCAAATCTTGATTTAGCTCATCAACAAGGTCTGAGAAAATGGGTTATACAGTGCTCAGCTTAGCTAATAATAATAAAAATAATGGTATTTGTTAAGCGCTTACTATGTGCAAAGCACTGTTCTAAGTGCTGGGAAGCTTACAAGGTGATCAGGTTGTCCCACAGGGGGCTCACAGTCTTAATCCCCATTTTCCAGATGAGGTAAACTGAGGCTTAGAGAAGTTAAGTGACTTGCCCAAAGTCACAGAGCTGGCAGTTGGCAGAGCTGGGATTTGAACCCATGACCTCTGACTCCAAAGCCCATGCTCTTTCCACTGAGCCACACTGCTGGATAGAATATGGATGTCCCTCTGGGTTTAGGAGTGAAAAGGAACATGGCAGCTAGATAAATTAAAAGGAAGAGTGCGGATTTATGTTTTTGAAATTCAGCATGATTATAATGCCCTTTCTCTGGAGGAAAAAACACATTCATGGAGCCATCTTATTACTCTGTCGCTATGAAGTATTCATTCAATTTAATTGTATTTATTGAGCGTTACAGTGTACAGAGCACTGTACTAAGTGCTTAAGTAGAAAAGTCTATGTAAATGCCACCAGTCTGAAAATGGTAATTATTATAATAATGCTAATAATAGTATTTGTTAAGAACTAAGTATGCATCTTCAGAAATATTTCAGGGCTCTACTATCTGCATGATATTCTCATTTTATTTCTGTTTGTTCACATTACTAGGTAACTAAGAGGTTAAGAATCCCTCCTGTGACTGAAGCCTCTTGGAAAATATGCTTGGATTGGATTATTGGACTTGAAGAATTTATCAGCATGGATATGTAAGGTTCTCCACAGATGTTCAATGACCTCATTGGCAAAAATGTTAGAATTCAGCTACCTATTAAGTTAATGTAGGGATGAAAATGTGGAGCTTAAAGTGATATAGATACAGCCATGCTGAAAGTAATCATCATTTTTTCAAGCTCATAAATATATTCTAAGTTTTTTTTTAATTCTCAACCATTCAGTTCTGTAATACTTATCAAACACTAAATTGATGCTGAATATGCTAAATTTTCTGCTTTGTAATTTTCACATTTAGGCCTTTAACTTTTTAAATAGCTGTTTTTCCCAGTCTGGTTCCGTAAGGCTGCACATTAAGAGCAGTGTAGATGATTGTCCACCACAGGCTTCTTGAAAAATGAGCCAATAAAGCACAATCAGTAGCCCTATGGGTCTTTTCCATTAATGAAGCCCTGTAGCCTCCAACTAACCAAATATTACCTTCAGTTCAGAGAAGCATGGCTGCAGTGTGGCCTAGGGGAAAATGCACAGGCCTGGGAGCTAGAGGAATTAAGCTCTAATTCCAGCTCTGCCACTTGCCAGCTCTGGGACTTGGGGCAATTTATTTAACTTCTCTGTACCTCAGTTTCCTCATCCATAAAATGGAGGTTCAACATCTGTTCTCCCTCTTGCTTGAGAAGTAGCATGGCTTAGTGGAAAGAGTCCAGGCTTGGGAGTCAGAGGTCATGGATTCTAATTCCAACCACTTACCAGTTGTGTGACTTTGGGCTTAGATTCTCTCTGCCTCAGTTCCCTCATCTGTAAAATGGAGATTAAGACTGTGAGCCCCTTAAGACTTTGAGCCCCTCGTGGGACAACTTGATTACCTTGTATCTACCACAGCATTTAGAACAGTGCTTGGCACATAGTAAGCATTTAACAAACACCAACATCTTCATTATTATTGTTATTATTATTACTTAGACTGTGAGCCCCATGTGGGACAAGGATTGTTTCCAAACTGATAAACTTGTATCTACCCCAGTGCTTAGACTGGCAATAATAATAATAATAATAATAATTAAGGTATTTGTTAAGTGCTTGCTATGTGCCCTGCACTGTACGAAGTGCTGGGGTGAATATAAGCAAATTGGGTTAAACACAGTCTCTGTACCACGTGGGGCTCACAGTCTCACAGCACTTAACACATAATAAGTGCTTCAAAAATACCATAATAATAACAATGGTGATATAAAGATTGAATGCCTGCAAGCCAAAGAAAGATTCTGGTAGAAGTTGGAAAGTCACACTATATCCTAGGATAAAGGTATCATTTCTCCTCCTGTGTTGTATGAATGAATTTCCATCTATGCTTTCTACCCTATTTCACCCCCTTCTGTAATTTCAGTGCATGTTTCTCCCATTAGATTGTAAGATCTTTGAGTTTAAGGATAGTATCTTCTAACTCTATTGTATTTTCCCAAGCTTTTGGTAAGTGCTCTAAACAATTGGGGATCAATAAATGCCATTACTGATTGATTGATTAAATTACTAATAGGCATTGTTCTAAGCACTTGAGGAAGTGCAACAGTATGACAATGACAAGACACAACTGACCATCCAAGCAGGACATGTGAACTTGCTTTATTTGGAGTCATTTTGATTAATACCAATGTGTATTACAATGGCAAATTCAATGTCAAGCATTAGAGGCCATCCGTTTTGAAGCTATGAATGTTATTTTATTCTGTAAAACATACTTTAACCCTTCCCAGTTGCTTCTTATTTGATTACTGAATCATTAAATCTGGACCCATTTTAACCAAATTAACTTTGTATTATACTTGGGGCAAATAAATACATAAAATTAGATTAATACTACAAGTATAGTACACAGATTAGTCAAAACCTAAAGAGAAATCATACCGGAGAAGCAGCATAGCCTAGTGGGTAGAACACAGGCCCAGGAGTGAGAAGGTCATGGGTTCTAAACCCACTCCTGCCAAAGGTTTGCTGGGTGCCCTGAGGCAAGTCACTTCATTTCTCTGTGCCTCAGCTACTTCATCTGTAAAATGGGGATTAAGAATGTGAGCCCCTCATGGGACAGGGACTGTGTCCATTTTAATTTGCTTGTATCCACCCTGGGGCTTAATACAGTACCTGGCACATAGTAAGCACTTTACAAATACCATTATTATGATTATGATTATTATACCTCAATTATCTCATTTGTAAGACTGTGAGCCCCATATGGGCCAGAGGCTATGTCCAACCTGATTAGCTTGTATCTACCCCTAGTGCTTAGTATAGTGCCTGGAAAATAGCAAGCACTTAACAAATTCCCTCCTGTTTCCTCCCCTGCAAAAAACCAAAAAAACAAAACATGATGCAAATTCCCTGTGAGCCCTGAAAACCTGTGAAAGGAGCTTCCCTAAAATCAATCAATCAATCATATTTAATCAGTGTTTCTTGTGTGCAGAGCACTGCACTAAGCACTAGGGAGAGTACAATATAATGAAGTAGGTACACATGTTTCCTGTCCACATGAGTTTACACTCTAGGGATGATCTTACAGTGTAAATGCTGAAATTGTTCACATGGTGGGCTCTCAGTTGATTGATTAATCAGTTGTATTTATTGAGTGGTTTCTGTGTGCAGAGCACTGTACTAAGCACTTGGGAGAATACAACGAAGCTGGGAGACACTATCCCTGCCCTTGAGCATTTTTGAAAGAGAGCTGCTTCTCCAATAAAAAGGTGTCTTATGGAGAAGGGGTTTCTGTGAGAAAAGAAAGGAAAGGAAAGGAAATAGTGAATTAGAAGCTGAAAGGGACCATTCATGGAACCTGAATGACCTTGGATGGAAGATCTGAATTGAAATTGTAGTGAGTTGAAATCAGCACCAAATGAAATTCTAGAAATGATGCTAAAGAAGCATATTGATAAAATGTGTTAAAGGAAATATCAACAATAAAGATGTTTGGACATTTAGAGCAATTTAACTTCTTGTGTCATCATGTCATTATTACCAATTTGGTGGTTTGGATGTCTGATTGATACAGCATTCAATTAGATTGGAGGGGCAAGATTTTCTCCCTGGGTCTTGCCCTAGCAGGGTGAATCAATCATTAAGATATTTCTTGAATGTTTACTGAGAGCTGCTAAAGCAGTAACAGGACTTTTCCATCCATCCTATGATTTCTGACATTCAGGGGGATAGGAGGTGTAAACTTAGCCTACATCAGGGTCCACTTGATTGTTGACAGGAAAGACGACCCACCCTGGGTTTCCTGATTATAAACAATGACCACTGCTACTTCAAGATACTGTTATTTACTGCCAGGCTCCTTTTCCTTAAAGAAGTACTGAGCTTCAGGGACCTTGGCCTAAAACAGCTGTTTCTGCTCTCATCTTTCTTTTAGGAAGTTTGACATTTTACATCATTCTATTACGGGAAAGAAAGGGTTTCTTGTTTCCAGGACATATTAATCAATCAATCAATCAATCATATTTATTGAGCACTTACTGTGTGCAGAGCACTGTACTAAGCACTTGGGAAGTACACGTTGGCAACATATAGAGACAGTCCCTACCCAACAGTGGGCTCACAGTCTAGAAGGGGGAGACAGAGAACAAAACCAAACATATTAACAAAATAAAATAAATAGAATAGAATATGTACAAGTAAAATAAATAAATAAATAGAGTAATAAATATGTACAAACATATATACATATATACAGGTGCTGTGGGGAAGGGAAGGAGGTAAGACAGGGGATGGAGAGGGGGACGAGGGGGAGAGGAAGGAGGGGGCTCAGTCTGGGAAGGCCTCCTGGAGGAGGTGAGCTCTCAGTAGTGCCTTGAAGGGAGGAAGAGAGCTAGCTTGGAGGATGGGCAAAGGGAGGGCATTCCAGGCCAGGGGGATGACGTGGGCCGGGGGTCAACGGCGGGACAGGTGAGAACGAGGCACGGTGAGGAGATTAGCGGCAGAGGAGCGGAGGGTGCGGGCAAAACATTATGAGATACTAAGAATTGTTTAGATCATCTGAGCACATTTTATGGGCATAGCCCAAGATGTGACTGAGTTATGTTAGTTGAAAGTGTGCTTATATTGTGAATAGTATGGGTTCATTGTCCCCAATTGTTATCAATTAGGATGTACTCCAGAATTGCTGACAAAATAATATGAAATTCCTTTACATGCCACATACTGCAATGATAAATATCCCTAAACTATTATTTAGTTTTCATCAGAGTACTTCAAAGTGTAACATCGCAATGTTAATTGAATTTGTTGAAATGTGATGCTGAGGGTCTTTGCTGTAGAAGCAGGAAGGATCTTGTTCCATTGACTCTGACAGCTTTTTCTGTAATTTCGTGAGAAATCTAACCACTTGAGGTTCTTAGAGGAATTTGCAGCAGGCTAACTCCTGCTGAACACTTCTGAGCAACTTTAAACCCTTCTCTACATTAGTGTCTTCTTCAGTCAATTAATGGTTTCTGTATTCAGTTACAAGTTCATCAGTTTCCTGAAAATTGATACCAGATTTCCCCTTAGACTGTGAACTCCACCCGGGGCAGGGAACTGTCTTGATCTAATTGTATTGTATCTACCCCAGCACTTACAAAGTGTTTGGCACACAGTAAGTACTAAACAATCACTGCAATTTTTATGTTAATTTTTGATCCCTAAATTTTACATAAGAATGTACTATTAGCTTCTTCTTCACCTGTTTCAGATTCTTGCCATGATGTACTGGATTTTGAAGTTTGATGGGGAACTCATTGTCAATACGATGAAATTCACACATCAACATTAATTTCACCCATTTCTAAATCAAGTTGCCTCGCCAGTTCAATCTGCTCAGGAGTCTTTTTCAACACCTTGAGAATCTAAATCAAACTGTGGGCAAAACGTCTACCCTTGGTGATTTGCTTAATCTCAGTTCAGGTGGAGGGGAGGAGAAGGGAAGGGATTTCCTTACCTAATTAGCACTCAGCTGAGGCTGGTCTGGGATCTGCATAGGTTAAGGCATTTGCCTCTTCAGATTCTATTCCCAGGATTTTTGTACTTTGGGATAGTGGTAACTGACGGTATGCCTGTATTATTCTCACAAGTTTAAGCCCCGCAGAGTCAGTCTTTTTCTCGGCAGACATCACGTGCAGTTTGAATCAGGTTTGTGATATTACTTACCAGGGGCAATGGTATGCTGCTGTAATAGATTCTCTTCTAACATGGTGCTCAGTTATTTAGCCTTTCATTGATGGGTTTGAGTGATTATGTGAATAATTCTAGTTTACAAGATATAAAGATTGTGTTTGAGGAAGAAATGACCTCATTTCTAAAGGTCATACAGCAGACAAGTGGCCGAGCTGATAGTAGAACCTATGACCTTCTGACTCTCAGGTCTGTGCTCTATCCACTATGCCATGCTTTTATTATTAGTAGTAGTAGTAGTATCATTGTTATAGTATTTAAGTGCTTACTATGTTCCAATTACTGTACTAAGCATTGAGGTTGATACAAGATAATAATGTCTGCCCTACATAGAACTCACAGCATAGGTAGAAAGGAGTAGGATGGAATCCCTATTTTACAGATGAGGAAATTAAAAGCCTAGAGAAGTTAAGTGACTTGCACAAGGTCACACAGCAGAGCTGGGCAGAGGTAGGATTGGAACCCAGGTTCTCAGACCCAGGCCTGTGCTCTTTCCACTGAACAACATTGCTTCTCAACAGCATGATATTGTGAACTGTAGTAAGAAAATCAGGTGAAAGATAAGATTTTGGAGGGAAGTTGAAGAGTTCAATTTTGGACATACTGTGCTTGATTAGGACACTGGACAACATTAATTAAGTGCTTGCAACATGCTCAACATTGGGGTAGATGCCAAATGATGCAAGAGTGGAGTGTATATCAAGTGCCCAAAGGATACAGGTCCAAGTGTAACTGGAAGAACTAATTGTTACAGTGCTCTTTAATGAATGAGTTCATCTGGAACAGATGGCTTACTTCAATCAGTCTCATTTATCACATGCTAACTGTGTGTAGAGCAGTGTACTAGATACTTGGGAGAGTACAGTGTAAGACAGTTAGTAGTCACATTCCCTGCCCAGAAAGAGCTTGTATTATAGGGGGAGGGTGGGGGCAGGCATTCATAAATAAATTATGGATATGTACATAAGTACTGTGGGGCTGAGGGAGGGGTGAATAAAGATGAAAATTCTAAGTGTAAGGGTGACACAGGAGAGAGTGGGAGAAAAGGAAATAAGGTCTTGGGTCAGAAAGGCCTCTCAGTGGAGATATGATTTTTAATAAGGCTTAGGAGGTGGGGGAGAGTGAGGGTTGGGAGGGATATGGAGGCAGGATGTGGGCAAGGTGCAGCAGAGAGATAGGTAAGATTGAGGTGCAGTGAGTATGTTGGCATTAGAGTAGTAAAATGTTCAGCCTCTGTTGTATTAGGAAAATCAGAGAGGTAAGGTAGGAGAGGCTAAGGTGACTGAGTTTTTTAAGTTTCTGTTTGATGGGAGAGGTGGATGGGCAACCCGCTGGAAATTCTTGAGGAAAGGTGGGCTGAATGGTTTTGTAGAAAAATGTTCTGGGCAGCAGAACTCGGAATGAAATGGAGGGAGGTAGGGAGGTCCACAAAGAGGCTGATGCAATAATCAAGGCCAGGGTAAGAGACGTACTTGGATTAATGTGGTAGGAGTTAGGATAGAGAAGAAAGGCGGATTTTAGTGATGATGAAGGAACAGGATTTGGTGACAGGTTGAATGAGGGAGATGTGTCATTCAGCCAGGCGAGTGGGGCCATTAAGTCCATTTTTATAGTATTTGCTAAGCACTTTCTATGTGCCAGGTGCTGTGCTATGTGATGGGGTAGACACAAGATAATCAGGTTGGGCAGTTGCTCCCACATGGACTTCACATTCTTAATCTCCATTTTAAAGATGAGGTAATTGAGGCACAGAGAAGTTAAGGGACTTTCCCGAGGTCACACAACAGACAAGTGGGGGAACCAAGATTAGAACCCAGGTTCTTCTGACTTCTAGGCAGATTCTCTATCCATTAGAACAAGCTGCTTCTCATGGCCTGCAGCTTCTCACTTCCTGTCTGTTAGATAATACTCAGGAGCCTTGATGTTGGCAAGCCCTATACACTCATTTGTGAGTACACATCATCAGAATTCTGTCTATCTGAGAACTTTTGTGTGTTTGGTAGTTTGGTCATATATCGATGTCTGTGTAAGCGTTCAATTCTGGTTTAGTTTTCCTCCTTTTCTCCCCCTCACAGTGTATTAAACTAATTTTATGTCTGAGCTTTGAGTGTTTGAGAAATTTTCTTTTGGAATCAGAATTTTTTCTCTGGTTCTTCACCCAGTAATACTAGCGGGACCAGCTTTAACTGAATACTGTGAGGGTCATTATTATAGGCTTGTGGCTTGGAACCTTGATCTGGGAAATCTTAAAAGGCTGAGAATCAGCCGGGGTGAATCCTGGCATTAAAAGATCTAAGAATTCCTTAGAGTAGCTGAGTAGACCAAAAATTGAAGATTAAAAACAGCTTTTCCTAGCCTGTCTGTCCCTCCTTAAATGCTTTGCATCTTTTTCATCCTCGTCCCAAACAGATAGTTGTACCCCTGAATCTCTGAGGATTTCAGTATTTCAGGTTTCCCCAAACTCTCTAGCCAATAAACTCAGTCTTGTATTTGCTAGTACTAAGGAGTATAGTAAGTTGAGAAGCAGTATGCTCTAGAACCTGGGCCTGGGAGTCAGAAAGCCCTGGGTTCTAATCCTGACTCCTCTGCTTGTCTGTTGTGTGATCTTGGTCAAGTCACTTAACTTCTCTGTGCCTCAGTTACCTCATTTTAAGATTGACTGTGAGCCTTATGTGGGACAGGTACTGTGTCCAACCCAATTTGCTTGTATCCACCCCAGCTCTTAGGCCAGGGCTTGGCACATAGAAAGCTCTCATAGCACACGTTACTGTAATTTGCAGTAGTTATATCTGCCAAGGCCAGGGTAGTCAAATTTCTCACACAGAGCAAATTCCTACTGGAAAGACCATAGGTCTGGGTGTCATGAGAAGTGGGGTTTTAATCTCTGCTCTGCCACTTTCCTGCTGTGTGACCTAGAGAAATTCATATAACTTCTCTGTGCCTCAGTTTTCATCATTTGTCAAGTGGAGACAATATCCTTAGACCATGAACTCCATAGTGACAGGCACTGTTCCTGATCAGCATATATGATATCTACCCCAGACTTAATACAGCATTTGAGGTGTGATGAGTCATCTGGAATTTTCAGGAAGACCTTTATCTAGGATAGTTTCCATAAATGGTGTAAACAAATTTCAATAGGAAGAGATGAAGGAACGGGGATCTTAGTTTTCCTCTTTTTGAAATATATCTTTTTTCTGAAATCCGGGTTTTCTTGGGGGTGAATAGAATATTTAGGTTAGCTTGTTTAAGTATATTTTTTTAAACTTGTGGAAGTGTTTAAAATGCTTCCTAATAAGAACCAAAGCCGTTTTTTTTTAAGGTTGATGTGATTTCCCCTTGTTAGCCAACTCCTGTTCTTGGAAAAAAAAATAAGAAAAATGAGACTAATTTTTTTCCAGTGCTTTAGGCATTCACTGTGAAAGAATTCATAAGGGATCGAAAACCTATTACCAACCTGATCAGCATTTTTTTCTTACTAATAAACTGCAAAGAAGCTACTAATCTAATTCAAGACCCTGAAAAATAATTTATTGCTTCATAAAATACAAAGAAATGAAAGCGTATTAAAAGTCTCTCCTGATGAAAGATACCAATATGTTGCAGGATTGGCATTAATTTATGGACATTCAAGCACCCTCATAGTTTGTTTTGCATTTCCACCAGTACTTCAAGATTCATCCAGATATTTAGCACAGGTATTTTCAGGGAAATGGAACTAGATCAATGTAAGCCAGGCTAAGCACTGTTTCAGCTCACAGCTACGCAGGCAGAAAGTGGAGCAGTGAAAAAGTCATACTCATTTATCAAACTGCTTTATTATTATGCTCCTATTGTTTCCTCTTTGTTTCAGGGAGACTATGCTTTCATCACTTGAATCTTTTCACAAGTCACCTTATTTCTTACATTGCATAATTTGTGTCCATTCCCTCAATAAATGAAGGGGGAGAGGGAGCTAATTAGAGCACTTTTATATTCCAAGGAAATTCTAGGAGGAGCTTATTGTAAATAAACACATTTTTGAAGGCAAGGGGATGAGATACGTTTCAGTTGTCATCTGAAACGTCATCTCAGGAAGAGGAACTAGTGATCTAGTAAGATGGAGGAGAGATTCCGATTTCAGGGATACCCTCTTGGTTTCAACTCTCCTCAAATACCCAGCTCTGATTCATTAATACATTCAAACTATGCAGACTGATCTCTTGCATGGAACTAGCTTCAGGTGATAGGCAAGGGAGGCAACTGGGGGGCAAGCAGGTAGGTAGGGGGGGTGGCAGAGGGGACAGTCATTATTCAGAATGTCAATGAGCCGGTTCATCAGAGGTTGCATCGGGATGAATGGGGGCATGGGAGTGAAATTCGAGAGGGGATACGGAGACCCCAGAAACACATTCTGGTTTCTGGGGTTTGAAGAGATTTCCACATTCATTCAATCGTATTTATTGAGCACTTATCGTGTGCAAGGCACTGTACTGAGCACTTTGGGAGAGCGTGGCATCCTACAGAATGTTGCATGTACACATAGTACAGCAGCATATAAACAGCGTGGCCTAATGGATAGAGCGTGGGTCTGGGAGTCAGAGGATCTGGGTTCTAATCCCAGCTCTGTCACTTACCTGCTGTGTGACCTTGGGCAAGTCACTTGACTTCTCTGTGCCTCAGTTTCCTTAACTGCAAAATGGGGATTCAATACCTGTTCTTCCTCCTACCTAGACTGTGAGCCCCATGTGGCTGATTAACTTGTATCTACCCCAGGGCTTAGAATTGTACTTGACACCTAGTAAACATTTAACAAATACCATAAAAATAATGATGTCATGAAAAATAATAATAATAATCATTGTGGTATTTATTAAGTGCTTACTATGGACCAAACACCTTATCACACATAGGACAAACAGTCCAGGGGAGGACAGGCATTTAATCCCCATTTTACAGATGAGGGGACTGAGACCCAGAGTCCTAAGTGACTTGTCCAAGGTCACCCAGCAGGCAAGTAGTAGAGCTGGGGATTAGAAGCCCAGTCTTCTTGTTTTCCAGGCCTGTTCTCTTTCTACCAAGTCATGCTACTTCTCACCAGGCCATGTGGATAAAGAATAGAAGAGGAATTATGAGAAGAACAGTGGAAAAGAAACAGAAAAATAATTTGGTGATGAAAGGGACAATTTCTTCTGTCTGTTTTCATTAGTCAACAACTGCCTTATTACACTATGTTGAATTTGCATGACTTCTACAATAGTTTTTAAGATTATTTAATAATTACACATTTTATTTGAAATTGTTATTCAGTTGTTTCATTTGATTCAACAGGGGCATTCCTTATGAGTATCAGTTAGTTTCTGATCCAGTGATTAATGTTTAAAAGTAATGCATTTCTCCATAATCAAATATTACTCTTCTAACAAATCTTTAGTTTTTGTCGTTCTAGTCAACAATATTCCAAAACTCCAATAGTTTTATTTCTTCTAATTTCTTATACCTGTTGGAAACCCCTGAGTCCTCTTGAGCTCTTTGTTCTCCTCACCATTAAATCAAAGAACTGAATCTACATATTTATCAAGTAATCTTTATTAGTTCCAAGCCATAGCTCTTTTTTTCCAGTCTCTTCAGCAGTAGACCACACCTGGTTTTCCTGACACTTTTATTTAACTACTTCCAGCCGTTCAGCATTTCACTCTGCCCTCTGAGTCTTTGAGTTAGAGAGATCTTTCTTGACTCCACATGTCTGGGAAAGGGCATGTGGAATCAATTGAATTTTAGAACATTTGACCTCCCTGGCCACCCGTTGGTACTGTTTTAATTTAGGTAAAAGGGAACATTGATCAGAAAAATATTATTAATTTACAAGGTACCATTTTCCATTTTAATTTCAGTCAGAAAATAATTCTTTGGGCTATCTTGTGGTTGTTTATTTTTGGACTCTGATAATAGAGGAAATACCATGGAAATACGGAAAATACCAAACCAGAGATGGGAGTGACTTTAAAGCATTGTTTATAAATGGTGGGGAAGAGAACAAAGTCATTAAAGATGAAGTGGCTACCCCGGCATCATTTCAAGGGAAGGAAGCTTCAGCATCATTTCAAAGTGACAATGTCAAGAAAAGACAGCCACATCCTGGTTTGCATTTTCCACTATCATCATAGTATATTTTATCAAGCATCTTGAAATAAGTGCAGAGTTCATTTAAAAAAAAAATCTAAGTCCCTCCCCAAAAGCCTTGTCAGCAAGTTATGTATCGAGCACTGAAGTTTGATTTCCTCACATTCAACACTAATAAGGTTCTTAGTCACAATTCAGTTATTTCCTTCTTTGTTACAAAGTTTATTTGCTCTTTTTTTCCTCATATAAGCAGGAATAGACTACAGAAAGATTAGATAAGTTGTTTAAAGTAAAAAAAAAATTCATTCATTCAATCATATATATTGAGTGCTTATTATGTGCAAAGCACTGTACTAAGTGCTTGGTAAGTACAAGACGGCAACATATAGAGACTGTCCCTACCCAACAAAGGGCTCACAGTCCTAGAAGGGGGAGACAGACAATAAATGTTCCCAGGATAGAGGAGGATTAGAATGAATTGAAAGTATTTTCTACATTTCCCAAACTGTTGTAGCTCATTCAATCGCTCATCCTATCCCAACTGGATTACTGCATCAGCCTCCTCTCTTATGTCCCATACTCCTGTCTCTCCCCACTTCAATCCATACTTCACTCCGCTGCCCGGATCGTCTTTGTGCAGAAACGCTCAGTGCATGTTACTCCCCTCCTCAAAAATCTCCAGTGGCTACCAATCAACCTTCCACATCAGGCAAAAACTCACCCTCGGCTTCAAGGCTCTCCATCACCTTGCCCCATCCTACCTCACCTCCCTTCTCTCCTTCTACAGCCCAGCCCACACCCTCTGCTCCTCTGCCGCCTAATCTCCTCACTGTGCTCATTCTCGCCTGTCCTGCTGTCGACCCCCAGCCCACGTCATCCCCCCTGGCCTGGAATGCCCTCCCTTCACACATCCGCCAAGCTAGCTCTCTTCCTCCCTTCAAAGCCCTACTGAGAGCTCACCTCCTCCAGGAGGCCTTCCCAGACTGAGCCCCCTCCTTCCTCTCCCCCTCCTCCCCCTTCCCATCCCCCATCTTACCTCCTTCCCTCCCCACAGCACCTGTAATTATGTATATATGTTTGTACATATTTATTACTCTATTCATTTTATTTGTACATATTTATTCTATTTATTTTATTTTGTTAATATGTTTTGTTTTGTTTTCTGTCTCCCTCTTCTAGACTGTGAGCCCTCTGTTGGGTAGGGACCGTCTCTATATGTTGCCAACTTGTACTTCCCAAGTGCTTAGAACAGTGTTCTGCACACAGTAAGTGCTCAATAAATATGATTGATTGAATGAATGAATGAATGAACTCTACTGTATAGGACTCTCCCAAGTGCTTATGACAGTACTCTGCACACAGTAAGTGCTCAATAAATATCATTGATTGATTGATTGAGGAATGATTTTGTTGTGCAGTTGAACCACACTGGAACAAGGGAATATAAGCAGTGCCATTACTGCATCCAACTTTTAATCACCACCCCAGTATTCCATCTCTGATAATGGCTACAGGACTCTGTGGCTGTGTGATGTCTTCGAGAGTGTTGTTCAGTAGATAAATCAAATAGACTGAAATAGCTTCTACAGATTTACTTATTTATCAAGGCCTATATGCTAGAGGTTCCATTTTAAATACCTTTAAATTGTGCTTAATTATCTCAGAATTTCTTATAACTGAGTGGAAACTCAGTCAATCAATCAGTGGCATTTACTGAGCACTTATTGTGTGCAGAACACTGTACTAAGCATTTGGGAGGATACGGTACACCAGAGTAGGTAGACAAAAGGAACAGAGAAGTAGCATGGCCTAATTCATTTCATTCATTGTCTTATTTATTGCAGCACTTACTGTGTGCAGAGCCACTGGTACTAAGCTCTTGGGAGTACAAGTCATGCAACATATGGAGACGGCCCCTACCCAACAACGGGCTCACAGTCTAGAAGATGGATAGAACATGGACCTGGAAGTCAGAAGGACCTGGTTTCTAATACAGCCTCTGCCGCTTGTCTTTTGGGTGTGGCCTTGATCAAGTCACTTCCCTTCTCTGGGCCTCAGATTCCTCATCTGTAAAATGGGGATGGAAACTGTGAGCCCCAGGTGGGGACATGGGACTGTGTCCAATCTGTATAATACCTTGTATCCACCCCAGCGCTTAGTACAAGTGCCTAGCACAGAGTAGGCACTTAATGAATACCATTAAAAAGGAGCTTAGAGTCTAGAGCAGGAGACAGACATTAATATAAATAAATATTACAAATATGTACGAAAATGCTCTGAGCCTGAGGGAGGGTGTAATACAAGTGCTTAAAGGGTACAGATTCAAATGGGTAGCACAGATGGAAGAAGGAACAGGGAAAATGAAGGTTTAGTCAGGGGAAGACCTCAATCCATGGTATTTTTGAGCACTTACTAAGTTCAGAGTGCTGTACGGAGCACTTGAGAGAGTACAATAGAGCAGAATTAGCAGATACATTCCCAGCCCATAATGGGTTTACAGTCCAGAGGAGGAGAGCCTCATGGGGGGGGGAGATGTGATTTTAATAAGGCTTTGAAGGTGAAGATGGTGATGGTGTGTTTGCATATGGGAGGTGTGGAGGTTCTTTACCAGAACTTGGGCAAGGGGTCCACAGTGAGATAGATGAGATTGTGTGGCATTAGAGGAGTGAAGCATGTGGGCTGGGTTGTAGTACGAAATCAGAGAGTTAAGGTAAAAGGGGGGCAAGCTGATTGAGTACTTAAAGTCAATGGAAAGGAGATTCCGTTTTGATACGGAGGTGAATGGGGTAGCCAATGGGGGTCCCTGAGGGAGTGGGGAGATGTGAATTGAAATTTGTTTTAGAAAAATGATCTCGGGCAGCAAGGCGAAGTACGGACTGGAGTGGGGGAGAGAAAGGAGGCAAAGAAGTCAGGGAGGAGGCTCATTCATTCAATCATATTTAATTGAGCACTTACTGTGTGCAGGGCACTGTACTAAGTGCTTGGGAAGTACAAGTTGGCAACATATAGAGACGGTCCCTACCCAACAGTGGGCGTCATGGTCTAGAAGCTCATACAGTAATCAGGGAAGGATAGGATAAGTGTTTGGATTAGCACGGTAGCAGTTTAGATGGAGAGGACTGGACAGATTTGATAATATTGTGAAGGTAGAGCAAATAAGATTTGGTGACAGATTGAATATGTGGTTGAATGAGAGAGATGAGTGGAGAATAATGCCAAGGTTGGGGGCTTGTGAGACAGGGAGGAGGATGGAGGGGCGTGTCTACAGTGATGGGAAAGGTTAAACGGGGGGGACAGGGTTTGGGTAGAAAGGTGAGGAGATCTGTTTTGGATATGTTAAGTTTGAGGGCATTGGTGGGGCATCCAGAGATGTTCTGAAGGCAGGAGGAAATGCAAAAACTGCAGACAACAAGAGAGGTCAGGGACTGGAGATGTAGATTTGGGAACTCCCTGGCTTTCCTGTGAAATCCTGGTGCTTCCTGATTCAAATTGTAGAACATTTTGAAAATAATTTTCTATTATTTGATTTCCTGCCCAAATCCTGAGGTGAGAGAGGGCCAGAAATTAGAATCAACAAAATTAAATCCATTGAAGATTTTAATTCCATGAGCGGATCAGACTTGTACACATTTTGAAATTTAGAACTGCTCCTGCTGTTCCCTAGTTCTTAGTATAGTGTTCTGCAAATAGTAAGCTTTCAAAAAATGCCATTGATTGATTAATACTGACTGATTCCTAAGGGGGAAAAAAATCTCAAAATTACATTCATTTATTCAATAGTATTTAGTGAGCACTTACTTGTGCAGAGCACTGTTACTAAGTGCTTGGAATGTACAATTCAGCAATAGAGACAATTCCATGCCCACAGCGGGGCTTAGAGTCTAGAAAGGGGGAGACAGACATCAAAACAAGTGAACAGGGTATTGATATAAATAAGATAGATATAAATAAATATACACATCAAAACAATTAGGGGGACCGTCTGTATATGTTGCCAACTTGTACTTCCCAAGTGCTTAGTACAATGCTCGGCACACAGTAAGCTCTCAATAAATCAATTGAATGTAATGAATGAAATAAACAGGCATCAACATATATAAATAGAATTATAGGTATATACACATCAAAACAAGTAAACAGGCATCAACATAAATAAATAGAATTATAGATATATAAATAAACGTAGGGGCTGTGGAGAAGGGTGTAGAGCAAAGAGAGTGAGTCAAGGCGATGCAGAGGGGCGGGGGAGCTGAGGAAAAGGGGGGCTTATCAAATGTAACTGAGTCAATGTGAGGTTGCAGTGACTACTCTGCCGAAAAGTGAAGAATATTCACCTTATCTCTGTCAAACTGAATAATCTCTACTAAAAACCTTGCTCTCAGCAGAATAGCATACAGTTGCACAAACATTCAGAAACAAGCCCTGATCTTCATTTTAGTTATTTAGTTAACAGGAGAACTTTCTTCTGCTGATTTTTTTGTGCTTTGTACCTGTCATCCTTTTCTGCAATCAAGTATATAGTAAGAGATGGTAGCCATCTTCTTGGATTATGGTAACCACAATATCAATTTGACGTGGGTCCAATCAAATATTTTGGAGGCTTCCCTTTTTTGCTCTTTGGATTCACCCTTAATTCACCCCTCCCTCAGTCCCCACAGCTTTTATATACATAACTCTATATTTGATTTATATTAATGGATTGCCTCCCCCTATAGACTGTAAATCTGTGTGAGCAGGAAACCATGTCTACCAACTCTGTGATATTGTTATTTGGATCTCTTCAGGGCTTTAATACAGATGCTCTGCACATGTTAAGTGTATTCAAATGAATACCACTGATTGATTGATTGCTACTTTGATCTAAGGTTGGACTATTGGGGGGGGGGGGGGGAGGGGTCTTAAGGTAGGAAGGACAAAATCATCAAAACCGAGCTAGAACTGATGGGGTTATAAGTAGGGGAAAATTGAGGGGGGAGGGGGACAGCTAGGAGAGGTGGTAGAAAATGTGCTGATCCAGATGGTGGTAGACAAAATAGACAGTGGAAATCTGGGGATTCAATCAATAAGTCCATCAATATTATTTACTGAGCACTCTGCACAGACTACTGTACTAAGTGCTTGGGAAACTACGATATAATAGTTACTATGATATTTTGTTATGGGCTTACTGTGGGTCAAATACTGTTCTAAGCAGTGGGTAGATATCAAACCAATCTGGCTGTACAAAACCCTGCCCTGCGTGAGGTTTACAGTCTTAAGTAGGAGGCCCAGATCTTCTTCCTCTTATTACTATTATTGTATTTCAATGGTTTGAAGAGTTGGTAGATGCAATCCTTGCCCATAAGGAAAATACAAGTCTCAAAGGGAATGGACGTTAAACCAGCCTATTCCTAAGTTCTCATTCTTTCTCTTCTTTCTATCTCCCTCCACTTTCTCTTTGTCTGTTTCCATTTACTCTAATGCGTTTTCTCATACTCCTCTCCATTTTCCCCTTTCCAGTCTAAGGTGGAGGGTGTTGGATTGAAATCCCCATTTCCTTCACATGAGGTAAGAGTCAGGCTCAGAGAAGTTAAGTGACTTGCCTAAGGTCAGCAGCAGAAAATTAGCAGTGGTGGGGACCTAGAACCCAGTCCTCTGGCTCCCAGGTTAGTGATCTTCCCACAGGCATGCTGCTTCTCTCTTCAGGGCACTGCAAATCCTTAACAAACAAACTTATGTGTGCAAAATCTGTGCCATGTATTATTCACTCAGCCACACACACTATGTCTGGTTAAACACCTCACACCAGTGATTTGTTCTTTTAAAATGAAAGACAGTGATATATGATTCTTCCTACTCTCCAAGAGTAGTAGATAACTCATGAATTATTCACTGTGACTAGCTCTTATCTGCATATGGACTGTGTTTACACACTATCTTCTGTGAATGTTGTGAAATATAGAATTTTTTATGCTTAATAGATCAAAGCATTACATTATAAAGAACAACCCAAAAAATGGGGATTATTTCAGAGCTTTCCATTGGTTCCAGAACAAATGTATTTATGTAGCCAATTCAGGAAAAAAATTGAAACATTTCAATATTGAGATTGCTCTTATAAATCTTGGAAGACTGACTAATTCCTACTGAGAAAAACATTACTTTTTCTTCTTTGTGGAGTTATTCCTCTTCTCAGTTTCATGGCACTTTAAGATTGCCTTCTGCTCTGTTTTTTCCCCGAAAATGAGTACTTGGCAATTATTCCTCACAATGTGCTCTTGATCTGTGATTGTTTCTGCATTCAAATGTGTTATTTTTATATTCCTTCTAACTATGAGAACACCAGTGAACTTCACTTGGCTCTTCTTCTTAAATGAAAAGAGCATAAAGCTTTATCGACTTTTTCTTCCCAATTCCAGTCATCACCAAACATTGCTGTCAGATCAAAAATTCCTCTACATTGCACAAAGATCTGCTCTACTTGCATGGAGGCACAGAGAGAACATAAATTAGACCCAATCCATACCCCAGTAGTCTAGTGAGGTTTTATCCAGTTAACAGTCAACGTTATACATTAGATTATAAGCATCCTGAGGGCAAAAATCATGCTTGCCTACACTATCCTAATAATAAGGATATTTGTTAAGCACTTACTATGTTCCAAGCACTGTTCTAAGTGCTGGGGTAGAAACAAGGTAATCAGGGTTCCCACGTGGGGCTC
Source organism: Tachyglossus aculeatus (assembly GCF_015852505.1). NCBI lineage: Eukaryota > Metazoa > Chordata > Mammalia > Monotremata > Tachyglossidae > Tachyglossus > Tachyglossus aculeatus. Next base: position 19,553,619 of record NC_052084.1, on the reverse strand, counting down.
ACAGTCTTAATCCCCATTTTACAGATGAGGTAACTGGGGCACAGAGAAGTTAACTGGCTTACCCAAAGTCACACAGCAGACAAGTGGCACAGTCAGAATTAGAACCCCTGTCCTCTGACTCCCAAGCCCATGCTCTTTCCACTAAGCTACACTACTTCTCATATTTCCTCAAGCACTTAATACAAATATTCTGCACATAGTACATGCTCAGTACATAGGATTAATTGATTGATTGCTTATTGTGGGCATGGAATGTGTCAGTTATATTGTGGTGTTGTACTCTCCCAAGCACTTAGTATAGTGCTCTGCACACAGTAAGTGTTCAAAAAATATGATTGATTGGTGGAACTATTACTGTGACTCTTCACCCATCCCCATGCTCCCTGGCTGGAAAAGCTATAATTCTAACATTTCCCCACTGCTCAAGAACCTCCAGTGGTTGCCATCCACCTCAGCATCAAACAGAAACTCCATACAATCTGCTTTAAAGCACTCAATCATTTTTCCCCCTCCTATCTCACCTCACTACTCTCCTACTACAACCCAGCCCATGCACCTTGCTCCTTTAATGCCAACCTACTCACTGTTTCTCAATCTCTTCCATCTCACCACCGACCTCTTCCCTACATTCTGCCTCTGGCCTGGGACACCCTCCCTCCTCCTATCTGACAGACAACTACTCTTCCCTCCTTCAAAGACTTATCAAATGTACATTCCTCCAGAGGCCTTCCCTAAGTCATCATTTCCTTTCCTCCTGCTCTCCTCTACTTCTCCCTGACTTACTCCCTTTATGAACAGCCACCCTCTTCAGCCCCGCAGCACTTTTGCAGATATAATAATAATAATAATAATAATAATGATATTTGTTAAGTGCTTACTATGTGCAAAGCACTGTTCTAAGCACTGGGGGGGATACAAGGTGATCAGGTTGTCCCTCGTGGGGCTCACAGTCTCAATCCCCATTTTACAGATGAGGGAACTGAGGCACAGAGAAGTTAAGTGATTTGCCCAAAGTCACTCAGCTGACAATCGGCGGAGTCAGGATTTGAACCCATGAGCTCTGACTCCAAAGCCCAGGCTCTTTCCACTGAGCCACGTTGATATCCATAATTTATTTTATTTATATTAATGCCTGTCTCCCCCTCTATACTCTGAGCTCTTTATGGGCAGGGAACATGCCTATCACCTCTGTTTTAGGATTATATTACACTCTCCCAAGCGCTTAGTACAGTATTCTGCACACGGTAAACTCTCAGTAAGTATGATTGACTGCCCTCCAAATTATAAAGATCCATTTCATCAGGGCACCAATTTCAGGGAGAGGTAGGGTTTTGGAGTACTCAGTGGGTATACAGTAGTAGTAATAATAATAATAATAGTATTTACTGAGTGACTGCTGGATATAATGCACTGTTTTGAGCACTAGGGAAGTATATCACAGAGGTGTGACAAGATCCCTGCCTCCAAGGACTGAAATCTAAATCCTGCCTGGCCCTAGCAGTTTTGCCCAAATTGAAAAATGAAAGCCTAGGTTGATACCGCAACAATTTTTAATAGTATTTGTCAAATGCTTACAACGCACTAAGTGTCAAGGTGGATACAAGCAAATCAGGTTGGACAAAGTATCTGTCCCACATGGGGCTCACATTCTCAATCCCCATTTTACAGATGAGATAACTGAGGCCCAGAGAAGTGAAGTAACTGCTCAAGGTCACTCAGCAGACAAGCGATGGAATAGAATTAGAATCTAGGTCGTTCTGACTCCCAGGCCAGTGCTCTATCCAGTAGGCTGTGCTGCTTGTGGTTTATTCACTGTAATCTCAGGCTAAAATTTATATTTATATCAAATCGGTTGAAAAAAATAAAACAACAACCTTCTTTCCTGTTTCGGAAGCCTACAACCTTCATGTCATCCTTGACATCTCTCTTTTATTTCTTATGTATGTTCAACTGCTAAATTCTTCCTGTCCTTCCTTCACAACATTTCCCAGGTTTGTCCCTTCCTCTCTAGTGAACTGTGAGCTCTGTAGTCCAAGCTTTTATTCATGTCATTGTCAGAATGTTGTGTCAGCTTCCAGCCCCTTTCCTCCCTCCAAACTGTCCTACTCATTGTTGCCTGGATCGATGTCTTGAAGCATTGGTTGACAGACAGCTCTCCACAACTTACAAACCTACAAAGACAATTCTTTTCCCTCTGTATCAGGCAGAAACTCTTTACTGCGATGACGAAAAGCTGTGTGGTCTAGTTGGAAAGAGCACAGGCTTGGGAGTCAGAGGACCTGGGTTCCATTCCCAGCTTCATCATCTGCTGTGCAACCTGGGGGCAAGAAACTTAACTTCTCTGTGCCTTGGTTACCTCATCTGCAAAATGGGGATTAAGATTGTCACCCAATGTAGTACAGGGACTGTGTCCAACCCATTACCTTGTATTTGCCCCAAAGCTTAGTTCAGTGCCTGGTGCCTAGTAAACGTTTAACAAATACCACAATTATTATTCTGATGATTATTATTATTGAATTGCACTTACTACTACTAATAATAGATAATGGCATTTATTAAGCATTTACTATGTGCAAAGCACTGTTCTAAGCGCTGGGGGGCATACAAGGTGATCAGGTTGTCCCACGTGGGGCTCACAGTCTTAATCCCCATTTTCCAGATGAGGTAACTGAGGAACAGGGAAGTTGTGACTTGCCCAAAGTCACACAGCTGACAAGTGGCAGAGCACAGTCAATCCAACACTACCATAACCCTAGATATAGTTCAGTTCTATCCTCAGAACTGATATACTTTTCTATATTTGTTCATTGAATTTTCAGTTATTTTTCAGCTATATCAAGTTTATATAGCTGAACAGCTATATATAGCTATATAACAGGTATTGGACAGTTCTACATGCTTGTCCCCACTATGGTAAGAATTTTATTTTCTGTCTGCCCTCCATGAGATTGTAAAGTCCTGGGACAGCAGTGATCACTCACTCGCCGTACCCTTGCACATTGCTTTAGTAGGATTCCATTCCTGAAAGAACCTGTGGTCCGAAGAACAGTAATGCATTTTCTTTTAATGGCATTTGTTAAGCACTTACTATATCCAGACACTATACTAAGCGCTGGGGGTGGATGCAAGATAATTGGGTTGGACACAATCCCTGTCTCATAAGGGGCTCACAGTCTTAATCCCCATTTTACAGATGAGGTAACTGAGGTGCAGAGAAGGGCCCGAAGGTCACACGCAGACAAGTGGCTGAGTGGGATTTGAACCCAGGTCCTTCTGACTCTCCAGGTCCCATGCTGTAACCACTAGACCATGCTGCTTCTCTAGGGGCCTGAGAGTGGGGATCTAGTTTCCCAAAACAATACTAGTTCTTTAGGATTGCCACAGTAGCAGACAATTGCATAATGAAGCTGTCTGTCTCTATTTTACACAATGCAATTTCTGTATGCACGAGTCCAGAAAGAGATAGTTCTGTGTAGCAGCTGTTATTTGAATTTTTCGCTTATCTCTGTCTCTTCCGCCAACGTTATAATTCACCCAGTTTGACACCCGCCTTGCAGAAGCCAAGTCCAGTGATTCCATGCCAAAATGGACCGCGGGGCTCTGAACTATGACACAATTCATCTTAGTTCTAGTTACCAAAAGGGGGATTCTTTGGTTTCCTCATTTCTCTGTCCGAACTCTCACAGCCCTGGGAGGGGGGGCGGGATGGAGTTGAGTCCCAAGAAACAGTCATGGCTCTGTGCGGATCCACGGAGCAGGGGTTACAGGAAAAAGCAGAAGACAAGGCTAGTTGTATGGGATGGACACAGATAATGAAATTCCTCTCCATTTAATTTTGAAGAGTTGGAAGGAAATGAGAGAATATTGAGTCTCCAAAACACACTGGTGTCCAATTCGGCCCCTTTGAAAAGTTCAAAGTGTACTTTTTGACACTTTCTGATTTGGGAGGGTTGGATTTAGAATCAAGGCAATTGGATTGTGGCTGTCCAAAAATTAGCCATGTTTTGGTTAAATAAGGATGCGGAACAAAATGTAAAAAAGGACGTCTTAGTCTGAGCCACTGTAGATGCTGTTCTTTCCCAGTAATAGTCAAAGCGCAGAAATTTTCCTTCCAAAAATGAATCATTTCGACTTCATGGAAAAGCAGTGATTGTTTTAATCCTCACTAATTTCATTTCCCTTTTTTATATACTTGTTATGAGGCAGGTCATGGTTCAATATACAGAAGGGCCCTGTAGTTGTCCACAGCTTCAGGCTCAAGAGAGAACAGCATTTTGCATTCTGGGACTTTGACTTTCTGAAAGAAACTGGGATGAAAATATGAAAATAGGTCATTTAAAATGTTTTATCAGTTTCTCACTGAGGGAAAGGAAAGAGAGAAAGAGACAGGAGAGACACAGAGAGGGGAAGCATTTCTTGTCAACGACTGGGTCTTAGCTCTAGTGGAGTTCTGGCATAATCAAAAACCTGCTTTGAATTCACCCTTTGTTTATTGTAATTTGTGTAATTTTACAGTCAGGCTTCCTAAAAGTGTGGACTAAAACCTTATGTTTTTGGCATTAGGACTTTATCAGGGGTGGTAGAGAAGATTGTTAATGGTTAATTAAAACATTGAGTCTTGAATCCATGACTACATACTGCAGGAAACATTTTGGCCAAAATTAAAATTTTAAAAAAATCTATTTGCATAGGAAGTGTTTGAAAGTTATATATAAATCATTCAGATTTGATGGAGAAAGATGGCTACAGTGCTTTCAAGGCACTGGGAGATATGCATGTATAATATGCACTTTTTTTATTCTAATTTCCTCTGGGCACATTCGAATCCAGTTATAAATAGCACAAAAATGTACACACTGCTAACCATTCTGGGTTTCATATTGGGAATTCAAGACTAAGTGGAGAAGTATCTACCTTTCTTCCATGTTCTTCCATGTAAATCAAACATGAGTTTTTTATGGAGAAGTTAAGTGATTTGACCAAGATTACACTACAGGCAGAGTCATCAGTAGAATCTGGTTCCCCTGATTTCCATCCTAGGCTCTTTCCATCAAGCAACACTGTTTCTCATGTGGGATATGGACTGGGTTCAATCTAATTATTTTGCATTTACCTCAGAGTTTAGCACAGAACTTTGGCATCTATTATGTACTAAATTAAACACCATAAGGGAGATGGAGGCAGATGGTCAATTGGAAAGAGCATGAGCCTGGGTGTCAGAAGACCTGGGTTTTAATACAGACACTATCAATTGCTTGATGTGGGACTTTGAACAAGCCACTTTACTGCTCTGTGCCTCAGTTTCCCTAACTGTAAAATGGGGATTAAATACCTGTTTCTCCCTCTGTTTAGACTGTGAGCCACAAGTGTAGACAAGCACCTGTGACCAACCTCATCAACTTGTATCAAGCCTAGCTCTTAGAACAGTGCTTAACATATAGTGAGCACTTAACAATATCATAAAAATAACAAAATCCTCTAGATTGTAAGTATCTTGTGGCAGGGAACATATCTACCAACTCTGTTGAACTGTATTCATTCATTCATTCAGTCAATCATATTTCTTGAGCACTTACTGTGTGCAGAGCACTTGGCTTAACGGATAGAGTACAGAACTGGGCGTCAGAAGGACCTGGATTCTAATCCTGGCTCCACCTACGCTTGCTGTGTGACCTTGGGCAATTCTCTTAACTTCTCTGGGTCTCAGTTATCTTATCTGTAAAATGGGGATTGAAGAGTAAAAAGTTCAGGGATCTGAATTCCCCTAAGCAAACAGAATAGGCATCTATCCCTTTGCCAAGAGGGAGATAGGTCAGGATTCAATCAATCAATCGTATTTATTTGAGTGCTTACTGTGTGTCAGAGCACTGTACTAAGCACTTGGGAAGCAGCAAGTTACTACTAGGTCAGAATCGTGAACAATCTTGGAATCACTAGTGGCTGATCTTTGAAATCAATCGTCCAAGGGATGGAGATGTTTTTGAAGATCAATAAATAGCCAGGTGTCAGTCAGAAAGGTGCCCCCACATGGGGAAAGACTAAATCAATGGAACTGTCCAGGCAATCTACGGTATTTATTGAATGCTTACTGGGTGAAGAGCACTGTACTAAGTGCTTGGAAGAGGTAAAGTGCAACAAAGATGTTGTCACATTTCTGCCTGCAAAGAACTTACGGGTCTAGAGGTGCTTGCTTTTACAGTCATAGACTAGGCCTGGTGCATACTCCTTTGGTTGTCCTTCATGATGCACCATGACCTTTATGGCTCTGACCTTTTGGAATGCATCTGACTGACCCTTTTCCTTTATCAGACAGCAGATATTAGTCTAAGATGCAAACTTCCATCATTTAATCAAAGCACTTACGTGAACGCCTGTTTGTGCAGGAGCACTGTAATAAGCACTTAAGAGAGGACTAGAGAATTAGTATACATGATCCTGCCTTCATGGAGTTAGTCTGGCAGGAAAGACAGACATTAAAATAAGATTATGGGTGAGAGAAACAGTGGAGTTTAATAGTTATATACACAAGGGCTACCTGGGGTTGTGGGGAGGTTAAGAGAGAGTCTTGGCACTAAAATGATAAGACAGTAAGTGGGGAAAAATAAGGGTGGGAAATAAGAGATTAACTTTGAGAGGATTTCTTGGAGTTGTGATTTCAGAAGGACCTTGAAAATGGGGATAGCAGTGGTTTGCTGAACATGAAGTGGAGGGTAGGTTTCCAGATAGACTTGTGATAATAATAATAATAATAATGATGATGATGATGGCATTTGTTAAGTGCTTACTATGTGAGCAAAGCTCTGTTTTAGCACTGAGGGGTAGATACGAGGTTATCAGGGTGTCCCACGTAGGGGCTCACAGACTTCCTCTCCATTTTCTAGATGAGGGAACTGAGGCCCAGAGAAGTTAAGTGTGACTTGCCCAAAAGTCACACAGGCTGACAAGTGGCAGGAGGGATTAGAACCCACAACCTCTAACTCCCAAGCCCCGGGCTTTTCCACTAAGCCACGTGATTCTTGTGTGGACAGGGAAGGGTCACTCTTTATTGTCATATTGTACTTTCCAAGTAGTTATGTTCAGGTGCTCTGCACACAGTAAGTGCTTAATAAATACAATCGAATGAATGAATGCATGAATGAGAGACTAGATAGAGGTCCAGTGAGTGGGTTGGTGTGAAGAGGAACAAAATGTATAAGCTGAGGGTTTGTGGGAGAGGATTCCCCTGGAAGAATTATGCCTTTTTGACAGAGGTCTGCTGCTTTGATGAATCCTTTAAAGATTAGTGGCAGTGAAGCCAGGGCAATAGACCAACTCAGTGCTTTCCCAAGTTCTTTAAATATTGCTTTCCCCTTTACCGGGTGAAGAAGGGCTGGGGCAGGGGAATCCCACAGATGGAACTTCTTCTCACCTCTCTCCAGGTCTCCCTCCAGCCTGCAATTGCAGCATGTCCACCTCAACATCTTTCCCCGGTGCCCAAGGAGTGAGGTTGAATCCAAACTGTGCTAGGAAGCCAACTTCTACTCCCTCGCCTATTCTCCCCCACAGATTGCAAATTATTTTCACTATGTACACTTTAAAATAAAATTCTAATCTAGTTTTCTTCAGGGAGTTCTTCTGATCTAGTTTTCTTTCAGGGGATTCTAGAACATTTTAAATTGCAAAATATGAAATTTCCAGTAAGATGTCCCAGCCATCACCACCATTTTGTTTCCCCCATCCACCAATCAGATCATGCCTAAGGAAACCAGTCAGAAGAAGTGACCCATAATCACATTATTGAAGACAGTCTTCCAGGATTATTCCATATTCCTTTGTGCCGTTTAGCAAAATGCATCTTTCTCATAGCACATTGTGGCAGGAATGTGCCTGTTTGTTGTTATATTGTATTCTTCCAAGCACTTAGTACAGTGCTTTGGCACACGGTAAGTGCTCAGTAAATGCGATTGAATGGATGAATATATTCTTGGAGGGAAGTGAGAATCAGTAGGTCATTGAATGTCTTAATGCTAATGGCAAGAGTTTCTATTGGTGTGGACAGGGAATGGACAGTCATTAGATTTTTCTAAAGCATGGGGAGATGTGTGCAGGAGAACTTCATTGAGTATTTAGTTGAAAATCCCATTTACTTAGTGATTTTTGAAATTTATGTCCTATTGACTATAGCTTAATAATAATAATGGCATTTATTAAGTGCTTACTATGTGCAAAGCACTGTTCTAAGCCCTGGGTGAGGTTACAAGGTGATCATTTTGTCCCATGGGGGCTTACAGTTCTTAATCCCCATTTTACAGATGAGGTAACTGAGAGCCCAGAGAAGTTAAGTGACTTGTGCAAAGTCACACAGCTGACAAGTGGCGGAGCTGGGATTGAACCCACGACCTCTGACTCCCAGCCCGGGCTCTTTCCACTGAGGCCACGCTGTTTCTCTAATTGTGAACACAACATGAGCAGAATTCAGTCTTCCAATATATTTCCAAATGTACTTCCAGTTTCTTGTCTCTGGAACAAAGAGATTGGTAGGAGAGTCAAAGTGTCCTGCAATCTTCTTTCCAAGAGAACACTTTCTCATCATCAACTTTACAAGAACATCCCTCTAAAAAAGAGGATCAAAGGATCCCTGCTTAGTATAGAATTTGGTTTGAACATTGCTTTTGCTAAACTAGAAAGGGCAGTGTAGGGCATTATTTGGGTCTTGGAATAGATTTAGGTGCTTTTGGATCTGTTCTTGTTGGCCCTACCATAGAAAAAAAAACAAGTATAACAGCCTCAGGGTTTGGCATATCTTTGCTGGGCAGGCAGTAATTTTTGCCATGAAAGCCATCTGGAAGCCTTAGAATTTGGAATTAAGTAAATATTTTCAGAAGTTAAATAATCTCTTCTTCTTTCTATTCCTGCCAGGTGTCACTTCTGTAGTTCTGCCCCACCTAAGCATTTAAGCACTCACAATCACCACTGAACTTATGAATTTTATCTTATCAGCTTTCACTTCCTCCAATGTGTGATTTATTCTACCGTCACACCCACTAAATTGTAAGCTCTTTGAGGGCAGGATGTCATCTCTCAATTCTATCATACACTCCCAAGTAGTAGTCATTCCGTCAGTCAGTTGTATTTATTGGGCACTTACTGTGTGCAGAGCATTGTACTAAATGCTAGGTTAGGTACAATATAACAATACAACAGACAATCCCTGCCCACAACAAGTTTACAGTCTAGAGGACTGTACAGTGTTTTGTACACTGCGCTTAGTACAGTACTAGTAATAGTACAGTGCTCTGCACATAGTAAGCGCTTCAATAAATACAATTGATTGATTGATTGTACACATTAGGGGCACTCAAACTACTGATTGATTAACTGATTTATAGAATAATATTGTTTCTCTTCTTCTCTGCATTCACTTTTTCAACACCCTTCTCCCCATGATAGCGATTGCTTTTGAAAATACTGCAGAACAATTTGGATATTTTATCAGATAATGATCCCTTGGTGTTTTGCTAGCCTGTTAAATGCCAAAACACACCAGCAAAAAATAGTTTTTGTCTCTGTTTTTTTGTGCTTTCTTTTTAAAATTCTTTGTCACTGAATGTACTTTCCAAGTGCTTAGTACAGTGTTCTGCACACAGTAAGCACTCAATAGATATGATTGAAAGAATGCATGAATAAACTGATCCAGGAACCCAGAGAGAAAGCAGTTTAAAGAAAGCAGAGGGGTGTGGATACTTTAAACCTCAGTTCACTTATATTTGGGATCTTGCTGCCAGCTCTTTATTTATTTTTTTATGGTATCGTTTAAGTGCTTACTATGTTCCAGGCACTGTACTAAGTGCTTGGGTGGACACAAGCTAATTAGTTTGGACACAGTCCATGTCCTCATGGGCTCACTATCTTAATCCCCATTTTACAGATGAAGTAACTGAGGCACAGAGAAATGACTTGTCCTAGAACAGGTGGCAGAGCTGGAATTAGAACACAGAACCTTCTGACTCCCAAACCTGTCCTCTACCCACTAGGCCACACTGCATATGTTGATAGAGATTCAGTGCCAAAGATTATGGAGGTTTATGTATTTTAATGTACTGTGCAGTGACGTTAATTTCTCTGAGTGTACAGAAAAAACTATCTTTTTTAATAAAAGAAATACATGTAAGGTATCCCACTTGCCAATTTAAATTCCACACTGAACCAATTTTTCCACTTTAGTTTTTGTCAAATTATCCAGAAACTTGTGGTTGAAAATGTCTTTGAACTCAACAGTCGCAACATAATAAAATGACCATACAATGTACTGAGCTGTCGATTCCCTTTCCATGCAATTTACAAATCATGAGTGATGCATACAAGCAATAAGTCCCATTTGGAAAATTTTCAATATATCCCAACAATTTGGAGTGCCGAGAGGTGTCTTTGGGACTACTTCCCGAAGACACTTCCAGTGGATATTGTTGTGTCCTCTCCCAAGCTTTTAATACAGTGCTCTGCATACAGTAGGTGCTCAATAAATACACCAATTGATTGATTAATTAATGATCTTCCTATCACTGATCACCTTATACATTTCCGCTAATCCTGTCAGAAGTACAGAAGCTTTAAATTTCAGATCGAGAAAGGTCAGAAGTCCAGATGACAGAGGTTCCCAGGTATAATGAGTTCAAGATCACCAGAAAACTTTTAGCTAGGGAACAGGAGGAAAGCAACATAGGAGTTGTAACCTCTTGGCGGGTTGGGATCATGTCTACCAAACTCTATTGTATTTCACTCTCCCAAGAGTTTAATACAGTGCTTGTCAAACAGGAAGTGCTCAATAAATACCATTTGCTGATTAATTCAGTTCCAAAATGCACCTGTCATCTCCCACAGAAAAGAGGAAGGGTGAGAGCCATTAATATATAATTAATAATGATATTGGCATTTGGTCAAGTGCTTACTATGTACCAAGAATTGTATTAAGCTAATCTAAAATAATCAGATGGACACTGTTCCTAACCCACATGGGGTCCACTGCCTAAATAGGAGGGAGTATGATTTAATCCCCCATTTTACAGATGAGGACACTGAAGCCCAGAGAAGTTAAGTGGCTTGATCAAGGTCACCTAGCAGAGAGGTGGCAAGAGCTGGGATTAGAATCCAGATCCTCTTATTCCCAGGCCTGTGCTGTATCTACTAGGCCATGCTGCTTGTAGCAGCTTCCTAGAGAAGCAGCGTGGCTTAGTGGAAAGAGTCCAAACTTGGGAGTCAGAGGTAATGGGTTCTAATTCTGACTCTGCCACTTGTAAGCTGTGTGACTTTGGGCAAATCACTTAACTTCCCTGTGCCTCAGTTACTTCATCCGTAAAATGGGAATTAAGACTGCAAGCCCCAGGTGGGGACAAACCTGATAACCTGTATCTATCCCCATGCTTAGAACAGTGGCTTGATACATAGTAAGACGCTTAACAAATGCCATCATCATTATTATTATTGTAAACTATCTTTCCTGGCTGCTGCTGGAAGGAATGAAGCCAGACTAACATTGAATTGTCCTAACTGTTCAATTAGGCAGAAAAAATTACTTCCCAAAAGCCAGTGTGGGCTTTTGATCTGAGTGTAGCACAACTGACTTAATTTTTATCACTTACGCAGCTGCAGGAGAAATGCAGAGAGCAGAACAAGGACTTGTACAGAGAAATTCATAATTGCCTCTGTTTTATACAAGTCTGCAAGGGGTTAAGCAAGTGTCGACGAAGGGAGAGCAAGAGAGGAAATGGCTTTTGAAATCATTCCTACAATCACCCAGCTAGGACTCCTGATGTCAATCCATCAACCAATCAATCGTTGGGATTTATTGAGCACTGACTGTGTGTAGAGCACTAGAAACACTTGGAAGAATACTTCCCTGCCCCCAAGGAGCTCTGAGTCTAGAGAAGGAATTTATGGCAAGCTTGCATTTAGGGCTTTTCCACTCTCCCTCAGCTCTATCTCTTTGTCCACTGCCACTGACGAAAGCAGCATGCGGTTGCACGTGGCCTAGTGGAAAGAGGACAGGCCTGGGAGTTGGGAGACTTGGGTTGTAATTCTGACTCTGCCACATGTCTGTTGTGCGACCTTGGGCAAGTCGGTTAACCTTTTCTGTGACTCAGTTATCCTCATCTGCAAAATGGGGATTCAATCCCCTGTTCTTCCTGCTTACTTAGGCTGTGAGCCCCATGTGGGACCTGATATCTGGTATCTACCAGCACTTAGCACAGTCCTTGGCATATGGTAAGAGCTTAACAAATATTATTACTGAAGAGAGGAGTTTGAAAAACAAAGCCTTAACAAATTGGCACATGGTAAAGTGCTCAATAAATACCATCGATGGATTGATTTGAAAGGCAGAGGTTGAGGGAGTGGCAGGTCAATTTTCATTTCTAATCCTTTATATATATACTTCTTTAAGTAATCATGAGGGGCACTTGACCCTCTTTTTGCAACTTGGACATTATTTTAAAGTGTAAATCTATAACAATGCAGCAGTCAAGCATATTTATTGAGCATTTACTGTGTACAGAGCACTGAACTAAGCTTTTGGGAGAGAACAGTATAACGAGTAGACACATTCCCTGCCACTATGAGCAATTGAGATTCATAAACAGTAAGGTGAGATATGAAGAGTGGAAACGGAGGGATTAGCAGCCTAGTCAAGAGTCAGGGACATCCAGAGCCAAGCTCAAAACCGAGGTCTCACAGGATAAAAACCAACAATCTGACTTTTAGGGTTAGCAAACACATGACTTTCAGCTGCTCCACCTAAACTGTGAGGAAACCACAGTTGCAAATGCCCTTTCCAGTTTTGATGGAAAATATGTGCTTATATATGCCTTCTGCACACAGTAAGTGCTCAGTACTGACTCCCAGGTTTGGTGCTCTTTCCTCTAGGCAAAGCAACCTCCCCTGACCATGATAGTTTCTGAGAGAAGCAACCTCACCCCATTCTGGCTGATCCAAACAGATATTCAGCAGCCGAGAAATGAGATAGAAGCACCCTCCAGCAGGGGATGAAAACAACAAAATGTCAGAGGGCTTTTCCCCTAGAAATCTCATAGAGAAACCAAGCTCCACGCCAGGTTCCCCCCGATCAACTCTCTGGAGACTTAACATTCTCCATCACAGGAAAGCTGGAGACAGAGGAGCAGTGTGGGCCTAGTGGAAAGAGCCCAGGGGATGGGAGTCAGAGGGGTCTGGGTTCTAATTTTGGGCTCCATCAGTTGTCTTCTGTGTGGCCTTTGGGCAAGTCGCGTTAACTTCTGTGGGCCTCAGTCTTTGCATTGTAAAATGAGAGAGCAACTTTGCCTAGTGGAAAGTGCATGGGCCTGAGAGTCAAAGGGACGTGGATTCTAATACCAGTTCTGCCACTTGTCTATTGTTGTGACCTTGGGCAAGGTCACTTCACTTCTCTGAGCCTCAGTTAGCCTCTGCAAAATGAGCATTCAGGACCTGTTCTCCCTCCTACTTAGACTTTGAGCCCCATGTGGGATCCGATTATCCTGTCATCTACCACAGGGCTTACTTACGGTCCTTGGAGCATAATAAGTATTTAACAAATACGACAGTGATTATTCCTATAACCTTCTCCAATCATCTTATCTTCTCTTTTTACTAAGTGCTGGGGCCAGAAACAAAATAATCGGGTCCCACATACAGCCCACGTCCTAAGTATGAGGGAGAACAGGTATTGAATCCCCATTTGCAGAAGAGGTAACTGAGGCACACAGGAAGTTTAAATGAATTATCCAGGGTCACACGGTAGAAAAGGGGAGGGGGCTGGGGATGAGAACCCAGGTCTTCTGACTCCCAGTTCCATGCTTTTTACATTAGGCCATACTACTTTTCTGTTGTGGACGCACGTTGAGAACACCTTTAGAGGAAAAAATATTGAAGGAAAAATGTTTCCCTTCCAAAACTCAAATTGATTAAGCTCATAGTTTTGAGCTTTGTTTCTTGTGACTGGTGTCACAAAAAATAATGGTAATCTGTTCCCAAGAAATAGGTGCCAAATATTCCAGCCTAGAGAGGGGCTAAGTCACTTCAGCACTTAATACGTGTTTATAGAACAACAAGGAAAAAATAGGGCGGCTGTACAGTTATTAATGTGAATCCAGGGGAAAGTTTTCAAACCATTGAGAAATCAAAACTCCAGAGTGGGCTTTTTCACTTGCTTGAATGAAATTGAATTTGACGGGCAGACATCAGTCTCTCATTCACGAAGTCCTGTGCGTTTCTACTGTTTCTTCTCCCAGCTTCCCTTGGGGTTAGATCGATTGATTGAGATAGCTAATCCAACCATTCCTATGGGCCAGGTTCAATTTCAGCCTTGCTTTTCGATGGCCCATTTCCTAGAAGTTCATACTTGGTTACCTTTTGTCCATGTGCCTGCTCTCCAAGAATGCACGACCATTCAAAAAGGTTGCCTTGTCCAGGTTGCAGATTAAATGAATGTACTGTTAACATATCAACAGTTTGGTCCTCTTCTCTCTTTGATAACTAGATGGAGTGTGTGGTGGGGGGGCAGTTGGGGGAGAGGGGTGTGTGTGTGTGTGTGCATTGAAAATATTTGTCCCTCTCCATGTACAAAAGATAATGCAAGAGTAAATGAGATTTCATTAGTGTAGATCTGCACACAGTAAGTGCTCAATAAATACAATTGAATGAATGAAAGCAGTGAAAATGAGAAGAAGCGTGGCTCAGTGGAAAGAGGCCTGGGCTTAGGAGTCTGAGGTCATGGGTTTCTAATCCACCTTCATTGTTTGTCAGCTGTGTGGACTTTGGCTAAGTCATGTAGCTCTCTGTGCCTCAGTTCCCTCATCTGTAAAATGGGGGAATTAAGATTGTGAGCCCCATGTGGGGCAACCAGATGCCTTGTATCCCCCGCAGTGCAGTAGAACAGTGCTTGGCACATAGTCCTTAACAAATTCCATTATTATTATTTTTAGAGAAGCAGCATGGGCTCAGTGGGAAAGAACCCAGGCTGGGAGTCAGAAGTCATGGGTTCTAATCCCGGCTCCACCACTTGTCAGCTGTGTGACTTTGGGTAAGTCACTCTTCACTTCTCTGTGCCTCAGTTACCTCATCTGCAAAATGGGGGAGTTGAAACTGTGAGCCCCATGTAGGACAACCTATCACCTTGTATCCCACCCAGTAGCTTACAACAGTGCTTTGCACATAGTAAGGCACCTAACAAATACCATTATTATTATCATTATTATTAGTATTACTTACCTCCAATCTCTTCCCACACCATTAGGACAGGGAACTGTGTTTGATTTATCTCACTATTTCCAACCTCTGACCTTTGATCTAATTGATCTTCCTTACACCTCTTCTTTAAGAGATCTCCCCCATCATTCCTGGTAACTGTAAGGTTATTTGCTTTGGCCTGATATTACAGCCCTCAAGAATCATTCACCAGTTGAATCACAGTATTTATGGGTGCTAGATACCTCACTGAACAAAAGTATATCCACACCTCCCTTCATCAGGAAATACCATACAGGTAGAATATATCCATTTAGTAAAAGCAGCGTGACTCAGTGAAAAGAGCATGGGATTTTGGAGACAGAGGTCATGGGTTCAAATCCCTTGCTCCGCCAATTGGTCAACTGTTGTGACCTTTGAGCAAGGTCCCTTAACTTCTCTGGGCCACAGTTACCTCATCTGTAAAATGGTTGACGAAGACTGTGAGCCCCCCGTGGGAGCAACCTGATCACCTTGTAACCTCCCCAGCACTTAGAACAGTGCTTTGCACATAGTAAGCACTTAATAAATGCCATCATTATCATTATTATCAATTATTATAGCCCCAAAAAGCAGCGGTGGATAGTGCTTAGAACAAACCCTCAGTCCTGCAGCACTCATGTACATACCCTCAATTTATTCACTCATATAATTGAATAAATATAAATATAAATGTCGGTCTCCCCCTTTAGCCTGTAAGCTCTGTTGTGGGCTGGGACCGTGTCCTGGCAACTCTGTTATATTTTATTTTTTCCAAGTGCTTAGTACAGTGTTCTACCCAAAGTGAGCACTCAATAAATATGACTGATTGATTGATTGATAAGGCCTCTCTTTTCAGATCATAAGGTCCTGGAAGCCAAAGTCCATGTCTTTTAGTATTCACTATAATTTCCCAAGCATTAGTTAAAGCAGCATTCATTGCAGTGATTCATTCAATGCATTTATTGAGCACTTACTGGGTACAGAGGACTGTACTAAGCACTTAGGAGAGTCCAATATAACAATAGACACATTCCCCTGCCACAGTGATCTTATGGTCTAGAGGGTACTAGCATGGCCTAGGGGAGAAAGCATGGTCCTGGGAGTAGAGGTGAACAGGGTTCTGATTCTGCCTCTGTCTCCTGCCTGCTGTGGTGACCATGGGGGAAAATCCACTCAACTGCTCTGTGCTACAGCTTCCTCATCTGTAAAATAAGGTTTAAATATCTCTTCTCCCTGTCATTTAGACTATTTGGGACAGGGTTTCCATCCAACCTGATTATTTTGTATCTACCCCAGCAATTAGTACAGTGATTGGCAAGTGTTTAGCAAGAATCACAACCATCACATAGTACAACTTTCTGGACACAGTAAGTACTGAAATAATTCTGTTTATTTCTGAATACTTGATACTGTTTATTAGTAGTATCAGCATTTAACAAGTGCCCCTATTCTGTCTACTTCCTTCACATGTCAGAATTCACAGAAATCAATTCCCAGCAAACATATTTTTCTTTTCAAAAATGCTCCTAAAACTTATTTTTATATATTCCATGATAGCATTCTAGGTGAGACTGCAGTATTTATATCCACACAAAAAGATTCACTAAAATAGATTCTAGGATCTTAAATAACTATAAAGTAAGCCAGTAACTTGTACAAGAATCTTTTGGATACTGAAGTTAGCAAAAGCATGACAGTTTAATTTGCTTAATTATGGACATTAAAACTGCTTCTCCTTTAAAGTAAAAGAGGGAATTTCAAAAAGGCTCATATTTAAACAATGAAATATTAATTTTATCTAATCTATCATGAATTGTGTGTTTTTAAAAATCTAACTTCCTTTTCTTCTGCTCAGCTTAATTTGTTGTGGGTTGCCATTTTGGGAGTATAGCTATACTTAACAATTAACATAATTAACCTGAATATGCATGAGATTATATAATTTAGAACCTGTAATTGCAACAGTTAATGGGACAATTATGATGTAGATTGAAATGATTATGAAGTGTGACAACTCATAAAAACTCTTCTCAGTCTAAAATGTATCGCCATTATATACTATTGTATTATTTTAATTTTTAAAATAGAAAAAAAATCTCTGCACTGTGTGCAAAGCCATTCCACAAATCAATAGAAACATATCCCCAGGAGTAGAGGAAAAAAAAAAAAAAGCTTGTTGCATCGTGTTCATTGCATTCTCCAGATTAGGCTCTCTCTTGGGAACAGGAAAATAATTACTCAGGGTTTTCTCTTTTTTTTCCCTCACCCCAAGAACCACAGAACTCTCTGTATGGCAACAGTTAGCAGAAGGGTTCACTGCATGAGCCAGAGGTAGCCACAGAACGGAGTACGGACCTGAGAGTCAGAAGGTCATGGGTTCTAATCCTGGCTTTGCCACTTGTCTGCTGTGTGACCTTGGGCAACTTGCTTCACTTCTCTGGGCCTCAGTTACCTCATCTGGAAAATGGGGCTTGAGACTGTGAGCCCAACATGGGACAGGGACTATGTCCAACTTGATTTGTTTGTATAATAATAATGATAACAATAGTATTTGTTAAGCGCTTACTATGTTCCAGGCACTTAACTAAGATCTAGGATGGATACCAGCAAATTGGATTGGACACAGTCCCTGTCCCATGTGGTGCTCACAGTCTCGCTCCCCATTTTGCAGATGAGGTAATTGAAGCCCAGAAAAGTTAGGTGACTTGCTCAAGGTCACACAGCAGACTTGTGACAAAGCAGGGATTAGAACCCATGACCTTCTGATTCCCAGGCCCATGCTCTATTCAACAAATCATGCTGCTTCTCATATCCACCCTAGGGCTTAGTACTGTGCCTTACACATAGTAAACACTTAACAAATACTATTATTATTATTATTACTAATACTTATGCCTGTTTACTTGTTTTGATGTCTGTTTCCCTCCCTTCTAGACTGTGAGCCTGGTGTGGGCAGGGATTGTCTCTGTTGCTGAATTGTACTTCCCAAGAGCTTAGTACAGTGCTCTGCACACAGTAAGTGCTCAATAAATACGATTGAATGAATAATACTAATACTAATAATAATAATTTGCCCTGGAGACTACAGTTAGACTCGCAGCTGAGGGCCTGGTCTATTTTCCTAGACAATGTTAAGGGGTGAGGGGAAAGGGAAAAACAGACTCACTGCAAAGGATAGCTTAACACAGGAACTGTGTTTGATTCAGCTCACTATTTCCAACTCTGACCTTTGATCTCATGATCTTCCTGAAAGCTCTTCTTTAAAAGATCTCACCCATCATCATCATCAGTGGAACATTGCAAAAGTAGTCTATCAGAAATGAAAATAATCATGTGGCTTTTAAAAGGGAATGATTAGTGTAATTAATCAAACAATCAGCGGAATTTATTGAATGATTCCAGTGTGCAGAGCACTGTACTGAGCACCTGGGAGAGCACAATAGAAATATATTTAGTTGTCCTTTACATTTGAAGACTATTAGTGGTAAAGTTCAACCATGAGTGTGTGTGTCCCTGAAAGGGACCATGTGGGATCTGTCTAGACTGTAAGCTCATGTGGGCAGGGAGTGTGTCTATTAATTACACTGTACTCTCCCAAGCCTTTTGTACAGTGCTCTGCCTACATTAAACACTCAATAAATACAACTGACTGATCCTCAGTCTAGGCCACTTTGGGCAAACCGATCCGTCGATAACAGTTACTGAATACCACTACTGTTGTTATTATTATCACTGTGTGCAGAGCAATGTACTAAGTGCTTTGGGAAGTAAAATAGAGTTAGTCAATCTGATCCCTGCCTTCAAGGGACTTACAATCTAATAGGAGAAACAGATACTATAATAACTAGTAGGGGGAAATAATAAAATAACTATATATGTACAAAAGTGTTAGCTGGATGGGTAAGAATACCCAAGTGCTTAAGTGGTGTGGAAATATTGCAGTGACAGTTGGAAGGTCATTGTGGGAGGGTTGGTGGGGGTTGGGGGAAGAGATGAGAGCTTAATTGGGAAAGACCTTCATGAGGAGATATGATTTCAGGATTGTTTTGTTCTTTCCCCCTCCCAGACCCACAGCACTTATGTGCATATCTGTAGTTATTTTTTTATATGAATGTCTGTCTCTCCCACCCCAGACTGTAAGCTCACTGTGGGCAGGGACTGTATCTGGTTCTTGTTGTATTGCACTGTTTCAAGAGCTTAGTACAATGCTCTGCACACAGTAAGTGTTCAATAAATAGGATTGAATGAATGAATATGGTAAAAGCAGTTGGTCTGAGAGCTGATAAAGAGAAGGGAATTCCAGGCAGAAAGGAGGGCATGAGAAAATGATCAGCCTTGGGAGAGATGAGAATAAGGCACAGAGAGTAGGTTGACATGAGAGGAGAGAAGCATGTGAGCTGTCGTGAAGTGGAAGATAAATAAGAATGAATGATGGGGGAGAAGAGCTGATTGATTGTCTTAAAGCCAACAGTCAGGAGTTTCTGCTTAATGCAGAGGTGAGTGGGTAAGCTTTGCAGGTGTCTGAAGAGTGGGGAAACATGGAGGAAACAGTGTTTTAGAAAAATGATCTGGGCAGCAGAGTGATATATGGTCTGGAGATTCTGGAGGCGAGGAGATCAACAAGGAGGCTGATGTAGTAGTCAAGCCTGGATTTGACAAATGTCTAGATCAGTGTGGTGGCCAATTAGATGGAGAGGAAGGGGTGGATACATAGCTTCATTTTAAAAAGATGAACTATCCAGCCCCATACAGATCTATTCTCTAAGTTTGAGCCTGTCTCTTGACTTTCTGGACTTCCTATAGCTTTTTCCTCTGGGAAGGTAAACCCTTAAACAATTCCTGCCTCACAACCGGTATGCTCACTGCAATCATTGCCCTCCAGAGCACTACTTGGTATCCACTCTGACACTCTGCTTCACTGTATCTTTAAATCATTGATTCTTCCCACCTGGCTTCTATCCTTCAGCAGCTTCCTAAGGATCCAGCTGTTTTCTATTGTTCTCATGTCTCCCTTCTAGGAAAACTGTGCTGGAATGCATCAATCAAGGTCATTTTTGAATGCTAATTGTGTCCAGAGCACTGTACTAAGCACTTGAGAGAGTACAATATAACAGAGTTGATAGACGTGGTCCCCACACACATTGAGCTTACAGTATAGAAGGGAAGACAGACATTAATATAAATGAATAAATGAAGACTATGTGTATAAGTGCTCAGGGGCTGAGGGAACAGTGAACCAGAGATACAAATCCAAGTTCCAGGGTGATTTGGAAGAGAGTGGGAGAAGAGGAAAGCTGGTTGCATTCCAGGATCTCACTGTAAATAATCACATCTACCTTTCTTTAATCTTGATTATGTTCCAAAGGTAGTGGGGGAGCAATTGCTCCAGAAGCTGAATTTTTTTAATGGCCTTTGGCACTTACTAGGTGCCAGACACTGTGCTAAACACTGAAAGAAGATAATCAAGTTGGACACAATCCATGTCCCTCATGGGGCTCCCAGACTTAATCCTCATTTATACAGATGACGTACCTGAGGCTCAGAAAAGTGAAGTGACTTGCCCAGTTTCACACAGCAGACAAGTGGCAGAGGAGGGATTAGAACCCAGGTCCTCTTACTCCCAGCCCTGTGCTCTTTCCACTAAATAATGCTGTTTCCCTTGTGGATGTGTCTTCTATAATATGTCCAGGCCTCGAAGGAATGTAGAAGGTCAGACACCACAATGGCCATGTCAGGCTGCAACTTATACTGAAGTTTGATGCCCTAAAAATAATGATTGCTGTATTAGTTTAGTGTTTCCTTGGTGCAAAGTTTCAGGGTTACAATGGAAACAGATTGGACACAATCCCTGTCCCACATGTGGCTCACGGTCAAAGGGGGATGAAGAATAGGTCCATTTTACAGGTAAGGAAATTGAGGCACAGAGAAGTTGAGTGACTTGTCCAAGGTAACACAGCGAGGCAGGGGAAGAACCTCCTCCAGGAGGCCTTCCCAGACTGAGCCCCTTCCTTCCTCTCCCCCTGATCCCCCTCTCCATCCCCCCATCTTACCTCCTTCCCTTCCCCACAGCACCTGTATATATGTATATATGTTTGTACATATTTATTACTCTATTTATTTGTTTATTTTACTTGTACATATCTATTCTATTTTATTTTGTTAGTATGGTTGGTTTTGTTCTCTGTCTCCCCCTTTTAGACTGTGAGCCCACTGTTGGGTAGGGACTGTCTCTATATGTTGCCAACTTGTACTTCCCAAGTGCTTAGTACAGTGCTCTGCTCACAGTAAGTGCTCAATAAATATGATTGATTGATTGATTGATTAGAGGCCAGATGGCTGATTCCTGGATCCTGGACCCTTTCCACTAGGCCAAACTGTTTCTCTTGCCTAAAGTCTAAAGTTACTTAATTTTAACAAGCAGTGATTTTTTTTTTTTAAGAAAAGAGCTCTTGGACTGAAGCAGTACCAAAACTTAACCTGAAGCAAATTTTCTGTGCTCATAGTTTAAATCATATGTTCAACTTCAGTAGTTGGAAGGCACTTGAAAAGAACTATCTTCAAAGGAAAGGTAAAGAAAGAAAATCAGTTTGAATTTACCTTCAAAGGAAATCAATAAAAGATGTTGTTACTGAGTTTATTATTTCTAACACCTTTTTTCCTCAGTAACTTACAGTGGCAGTGATAATGCTTCAGAAATGGCATGAACGGAATCTCGGGCCAAGAGGATAATTCTATGCAGTTGTGCCTATTTTTAAGCTACCAAATACATCCAAGTCATCTGAGACTTTAGTGGAAAATGTTGAACTAGACTCACATGATTATCCCACAGGATGCAAGCCCAGATTAAGGAATGTCGAAAGTTTTTTGAGGTGCTCTTTTTCAGTACAATATATAAAAAAATACAATTCTATTGCCCTGAGTTCAAAAGGGTGACAGTAGTGTAGATGAGTTGAATTTGTATGTGAAATGTATCATTTTCTTATTCCTAAATTTCTGCCACACTCATCAGAGAAGCAACGTGGTTCAGTGGAAAGAGCATGGGCTTGGGAGTCAGAGGTCATGGGTTCTAATCCTGGCTCCGCCACTTGTCAGCTGTGTGACTTTGGGCAAGTTACTTAACTTCTCTGTGCCTCAGTTGCCTCATATCAAATGGGGATTAAGACTGTGAGCCCCACGTGGGACAACCTGATTACCCTGGATCTACCCCAGTGCTTAGAACAGTTCTTGGCACATAGTAAGTGCTTAACAAATGACACAATTATTATTATCATCATCATTATTATTATTATACTCTGTACCCAACAGGAACGTGTTTCATAGGAGCAAGAGAATATGAATGCCCTCTGCAATCCCCGGGCACTACAATCAATTCCTGTGTGCTGATATTTGGTTCCTGAAACCTCAGACTGTAAGCTCGTTGTGGGCAGGGAATGTATCTGTTTATTGTTATATCATACTCTCCCAAGAGCTTTAGTATGGTACTCTGCACACAGTAAGCACTCACTAAATATGATTAACTGACCAATTGACTTATTGAAGTTCAACCATTGTCCTGACAGGACACTCATTAGAAATAGAAAAAATGTGGGCAAATATGCTAACTCTACTCATACTACCCACTCTGGAAGAAAAGAAGCAGATTTTGGAGTGTGGATGGATGAGGGAATAATAATAATAATAATATTGGTATTTGTTAAGCACTTACTATGTGCAAAGCACTACTCTAAGCACTGGGGAGGATACAAGGTGATCAGGTTGTCCCGTCTGTGGCTCACAGTCTTAATCCCCATTTTACAGATGAGGTAACTGGGTCACAGAGAAGTTAAGTGGCTTGCCCAAGTTCACACAGCTGACAAGTGGCTGAGCAGGGATTCGAACCCACGACCTCTGACTCCCAAGCCCGCGCTCTTTACACTGAGCCACACTGCTTCTTGACCTGGAGGAGAGGGATGTTTATAAAAAAAAATTACCCATACTCAAACCCAGAACCCTGTTCACTGATGCCTGTCTGTCAAACTGTCACACTTCTCTGCATCATAAACTCTTACTGACTCTGTTTTTGCCATTCTTTATTTTCAAAGGCTTAAACAAGTTTCCTAGAAATTCTCTAGGGGAAAAAATTTTGCTTTCAAGACAACTCCCATCAGAGATTATTTAAATGATTGCAAAACAGTAATTCCTCCATCACAGTGATGTCTTTAGGTGATGATATTGGCTACTATTATGAAAACAATGAGTTCCATTAGCCCTTTCAAGAGCAGGTGAGGTGCTAACACTGTTAAAGAAGGTGGTACAGTGTTATTAAATCTAGGAACAGAGATCCCTGGGGTGAGCTTGGAAAAACAAGATTTTGGGAAACTTCTCTGATCTGGCCTTGTGTTTTCTCCCCTTCTAGACTGTAAGCTCACTGTGGGCAGGGAATGTGTCTGTTATATTGTTCTATTGTACTTTCCCAAGAGCTCAGTACAGTGCTCTGCACACGGTAAGAACTCAGTAAATACAATTGACTGACTGACTGCTATCAGTAGACAAAGTCTGACATCATTTTACATTCAAAATTAACTCCAGGAGCTGTAGGATAATGGCAGCTAACAGACAGACTTGAGTCAGACATTATTCTGACTTCCTGGAAGACAAGGTAAGGGATAGTGACAGATAGCTGAGTGAAAGAAAAGGAACCATGTAGATACTTATCCCTCTACTCTGAAGTTTCTCCACCTTGTAGTTTCAGTCTTTGTCTCCCTCACTGGATTGTAAAAACTCTTTGAGGGTAGGGATCTACTATACCAATACCAGTACCAATGCTATTGTACTCTCCCAACTGATTAATGCAAAGTAAGCACTGTAAGCTTATTGTGGGCATGGATTAGGTCTGTTATATTGTTGCACTGTACTCTCCCAAGCACTTAGTACCATGCTCTGTGCACAGTAAGTGCTCAATAAATACGACTGACTGACTGACTAAATCGATTAATTCATCCACAATGGGTCCAGGAAAGCTATGCTAAATTTATCTTCCTCTATTTTCCTTGTCTTTTTTTATGGTATCTGTTAAGCGCTTAACAAATATTATTTAAAAAGAAGTGATTACTGTGTACAGGTGCTGGGGTAGATACAAAATAATCAGGTTGAACTCAATCTCTGTCCCATATGGAGCTCACAGCTTTAATTCCCATTTTTCAGATGAGGCAACTGAGGCACAAAGAAGTTGAGTGACTTACCCAAGGTCCCACAGCAGACACCTGGCATATTTTGTATTAGAATCCAGGTCCTTCTGACTCCCAGGCCCTTGATCTATCCACTAGGCAATGCTGCTTCCCAAGAAAGACAGGGAAAGGAGGATAGGGAGGGAGGAAGAGAGGAAAATAAAAGCAAAAACAGGAGAAAGAGCTTAGCAAAAGTTTCTCCCTCATTTCATGGATCCTTCCCCTAAAACACTACCTTCAGAGTTTCTTTTTTTTTTTTTTTTTGATTCCTTAGTCTGCTTCTTAGCTGGCTGTCATTATGATGGTTCTGCCTGTCAGCATTCAGTCTCTGGTAGCTGTAATCTCTTCCCAGCTACCGGAGTGGATTTTGAATGTAAAGCAATGTCAAACTTAGTTTACTGATGGGAGAACTCCGAAGAACATAAGACTGGGTTTAGTAGTCCCTGGAGGGATCTGGAGAATCACTCTGCCTTTAGTGAAGGAAAAGCAATGAATGGCACCTTCAGTCTCTCTGGAGACCTGACCTACTGAATTTCCTATTTCCTCACTCTAGTTTTCACAGGCAAGTAAAATTTAAAAAAAAGCAGCTGACAAATTTTGTTATGCACCCACAAAATTTATCCAACAGCATTTTGTTTCTCCAGTTCCTCCCCAGTGTCATGCACCGTCAGAGTTATATGCTCAATCTTTTCCCTCATCCAACTTGTTCACCATGGGATTTCTTTTAGACTCTGAGCCTGTTAATTTGGATCCCAAACTAGATTGCATACAGACTGTGGAAGCTGAGAGAAACTGAAGAGAAGCTATGCATTGCTGGGCCATTAAAAAGCAACAAGAAACCTGTCAAAAGCTGCTTCTTTTTCTCCCCTTCACCTCATTTACACCTGCTAACAGTTTTCAGGTACTCTAATGGAGTTGAATTCTAGGCTGAAGAGAAACAAAAGAATCACATATCCATGATAGGTTAATGACAAGGTAAATATTTATATTTATTTTATATACCACAGTAACAGTGTATTTGAATTTAGATTGAATGTAACCTGCAGTTACATTCCTGCAAGCAGGAAGATCAAGGCAAATCACTTAAATTTTCTTGCCTAAGCAATTGTGATTCATGAGTTGCTTTAAGGCAAGTTTTGGAGGCATCGAGAGGATATGCCTTAATAATTTGCCAGCTATGATGCATTTAAGATATATATTTGGAAAATTTTCTCAGTGTGATATTTATGTGGCATTTCCTGGAGTAGGGGTCATGAAATAATATCACGGTGGATCTGGAAAATCATAAAACATCCTCTAATAGCATTAGAGGAATGAAGTGTGTGGGGTGGGTTGTAGTAGGAGGATAGCAAGGTGAGGTAGGAGGAGGCAAGGTGATTGCTTTAAAGCCAATGGTGAGGAGTTTTTGTTTGTTGTGGAGGTGAATGAGCAACTACTGGAACTTCTGGAGGAGTGGGGTCTTATTCTCTCCCAAGACTTTGTACAGTATTCTTGCACACAGTAAATGATTAATAAATATTAATACATGAATTGGACTTTTTGAAAAATTATTTTTACTAGCATTATTGCCCCACAATTTTTGTCTTAATATTTGAAATCCAAAAATGGGGGAGGGTTGTTTTCTTGGGGAATTTACTCCAGCAATAAGGGGAGCAAAAGAAAAAAAAAGAGGATAAGAAAAGAAAAGCCGAAGAAGGGAGGGGAGAAGGACAGAGAGCACTGTCCTGCTTCTATTTCACTTTACTCAGTACTACTACTACTACTATTACTACTACTGCTACTACTACTACTGTCCTAGTGAGTGCCTCTATTACCACTTCCAAAAATAATTGTTGATTTCCTCCTCAAAAATTAGCAGGTATTGAACTATATGGAGGAGGCAGATAGGTGAATAAATATGATGTTCTAAATACTGGTTCCATTCATCTTTTCCCATTGAAAAGCATTCATGTAGAAGTGATTATTTTAAAACAGAACACTCTGAACAATTCCTAGGCATAGCAGACCTCCATTTCTCTGCAAAGAGTCATGCTGGAAGATTGAGAAAGCATAATATATTTTTCCTCAGTATTTTATTTGAATACCAGATGGAACTACCTACATCAAGTCATAGATAATGCACAGGATGCAGGGGCTGGGAGAAAGAAAAATAGCAGAGCTGGTTTCCAAATTTAAATATCTATGCATATTTATTATCCTCTCCCAGAATTAAGATATAAAATTAGAAGGATGAAATTTGCCCCAATATTTCTCAGTATTTCAAAATATTTATCTTAATAATAATAATAATGGTATTTATGAAGCACTTCCTATGTTTGAAGCACTGTTCTAAGTGCTGGGGCGGGGGAAACAAGGTGATGAGGTTATCCTATGTGGGGCTCACACTCTTAATCCCCACTTTACAGATGAGGTAACTGAGGCACAGAGTAGTTAAGCGACTTGCCCATGACCTCTGACTCCCAAGCCCGTGCTCTTTCCACTGAGCCACGCTGCTTCTCTTGCACTGGAAGCATGTGGAGCCCAAACAGAAGTGTTTTTAGTAGAGTTATTTCTACAAATATCGCCTTGGTCTGTTGGTGTGAGCGGGCTTTGGAGTCAGAGGTCATGGGTTCAAATCCCGGCTCTGCCAATTGTCAGCTGTGTGACTTTGGGCAAGTCACTTAACTTCTCTGTGCCTCAGTTACCTCATCTGTAAAATGGGGATTAAGACTATGAGCCCCCCGTGGGACAACCTGATCACCTTGTAACCTCCCCAGCGCTTAGAACAGTGCTTTGCACATAGTAATTACTTAATAAATGCCATCATTATTATTATTATTATTATTACCATGGCAATCTCCTGGGCAATTTGATTGATACCACAGCATTCAAAGATTCTCTTTTTCAAATTAGATCACTGGGGAGTAAGATTACCCTACAATACAAAATATTTTTAATCCTTTATCTTTAAATGAATGTGAAATAGAAAAAAAACCCATCACTACATCCATGAGAAAATGACTCGTGCCAGACAAAGAGTTTAGATTAAAATATAAAAGCCCTGAAGAAAATTCAAGTGTGATTTTTACCCTACCTCTCTTCCTACTAGAGCCCATGAATGTAAGTTCAAAGCAATCAGTGGTATTTACTGAGCACTCAGTGGGTACAAAGCATTATACTAAGAGCTTGGCAGAGTAAAGTAAAGCAGAGTTGGTAGACTTGTTCCATGCCTACAGTGAGTTTACAGTCTAGAGGGGGAGACAGACATTAATACAGATAACTAAGTTATGGACACCTATTTAAATGCTGAGGGGCTGAGTGGTGTAAATACCAAGTGCTCACGGTGTGCAAATCCAAGTGCACAGGTGACACAGATAGGAGAGTGAGTTGGGAAAAGAAAGCGTAAATGGAGAAGGCCTCTTGGAGGAGATGTGTCCTTAATAAGGCTTTGAAGGTGGGAAGAGTGGTGGTCTGGTGTATAAGGACAGAAAGGGAATTCCAGGCCAGAGGAAGGATGTGGTAAAGGCATGTTAGACGAGATCGGGGTCCAGTGACCAAGCCGACGCCAGAGGAGCAAAGGGTGTGGACTGGACTGTAGTAGGAAATCCGTGATGAAATGCAAATATTCTGGTAAAACTTTCTCCCTGCCCACTTTCCCAGCCACTGGGAAAGTTCGAAGATTACCTTGATCTCCCAGGCTCTGCTGAGGAGTCACATTGACTTCTCTCTCACTGTAACCTCCTGGAGGGCAGGAATCATGTCTACCAATTCCCAAGTGCAAAGTACAGTGCTCTGCACACAGAAAGAACTCAATAAATACCAATGATTAATTCAAGCAGACACCAAACCTGCCCCTTCTTCCTTTAGAGTATCTTCAGGATGGATCATCACAGCTCCATGCTCTAGTGAACTGGTTGATTCATCCATTCACCTGTTACGTCTGGGTGATGTCTTGGTATTCGAGTAAAGAGGGAAAGCGGAGAGATTCGTTCTGTCACCAAATCTCCATTCTTTTGAAAAAGGCAATGCTTGGAGTTTACTTATATTAATGTCTGTCACCCCCTCTCCCCAGAGGGGAGAGTATTCTAAGCCTGCTGTGGGTAAAGAATGCGTGTACCAACTCTGTTGTAGTGTTGTAGATTTCAAGTGCTTAGAACTGTCCCCTGCACACAGTAAGTGCACAGTAAATACCACTGATTAGAGTGCTGATCTCCTATGGTCATTTTCATTAGAAGACCATTGGAAATAGTGCTGTGTCAGACATTATACTAAGCATCAGGGTACATACAAGATAATTGGGTTGGACACAGTCCTTGCCCCTCATGAGCTGGTCCCCAACTTACAGATGAGGTAACAGAGAAGTTAAGTGACTTGCCCAAGGTCACATGTAGAAAAGTGGCAGAGTCAGGATTAAAACACAGAATTTATGAATGATGCTTCTCTTTTTCTGGCTCATTTTCAGCCATAGTGTTGGACTATCTTTATAGCATGGTATAGTGGATAGAGCACAGGTCTGGGACTCAGAAAGTCATGGGTTCTAATCTCAGCTCCACCACATATCTGCTGTGTGACCTTGAGCAAGTCACTTCACTTCTCTGTGCCTCAGTTACCTCATCTATAAAAGGGAGATGAGGCTGTGACATGGGACAGGGACTGTGTCCAACCCAATTTGCTTGTATCCACCCCAGCACCTAATACAGTGCCTGGCACAAAATAAGCTCTTAACTAATACCACAAGCACACAGCACTTTTCAGTGGTTTATCTTCTTTTGGAGATTACGAACACAACAGTCACCAGCAGGCTCCTGTACATCTACCTCTGAGACCTTTGGTGATATTAGAAGCCTTTTGACTTGAAAGTGTTTCCCAATGTAGTGGAAATGCACTCTAATACCCGTTTTCATCCAAGGTACATTCGGCCATGGAAACTCAAAATCGTTTGATTTATATTACTCTCCCCAAGTGGGGAGAGAGTCAGAGCGAGTTCCTTGAACCCTGACCAATCTTGCAGTCAATCAATCAATCAATCTTATTTATTGATCTCTTTCGATCAATCATTTATTGAGCACTTATTGTGTGCAAAGCACCATACTAAGTGCTTGGGAGAGTACAATATAACAACAGATAAATTCCTGCCCACAAGAAGATCACAGTCTAGAGAGGGAGACAGACATTAATATAAAGAAATACCCAAATAAATCAGTAAATTACAGATATACACAGATCACTTCCTCTGTGCACAGCACTGTACTAAGCATCTTGGAGGGTACGATACAACAGAGTTGGTAGACACATTCCCTGTCCACAATGAGCTTTCAGTCTATGTTCTACAGACCTCTTTTTTCTCCAGTCAGTCCAAAATACCATTCGAAAATGGTCGTCTTTGCCACGCATATGAATGATTCATGGTACACTTTTCACTGTATTGCATATTTAGCTACACAACTCAAACCACACACACAAAAAAACACACATACACCTTATTTTACTTCTTGGGTGATTCACATTTATTTGCAGAAATCACATATCCAAAGCCTTGGACAACAGAGAAGTATCTATAAAGAAGTAGCCAATCTGCTAAGGACTGCTTCACTTTTTTTTATTAGTATGGTATTGGTTAAGTGCTTACTATGTGTCAAGCACTGTTCTATGCCCTGGGGTGGATGCAAGTTAATCAGACAGGATTGAATTCTGTCCTACATTGAATCCCCATTTTGCAGTTATGTCAACTGAGGCACAGAGAAGTTAAGTGACTTGCCCAAGGTCACACAACAGAGAAGTGGCAGAGTTGGGATTAGAATCCAGGTCCTTCTGGCTCCCAGGCCAGTGTTTTATCTGCTGGGCAACTCTGCTTCTCTATTTGGAGAAGTGTCAGATGTGAATGGAATAAAAGCTATCACATCCAAGTGAAATGTTTTTAAGTGCATTGGTGATATGTGTCCACCAGTTTCCTTATTAGATTGTAAACTCCTCAAAGGTAAGGATGGTCTTAACAGCTTAGTCCTGTTCTCTGGGTACAGTAGGTGGTATCACAGCTACTGCTGCTGAGAATAGAGCATGCAAAATGGAAACCAGAAACCAACTGTTTCTATGGTTGTGAATACTCACAGAATTCTTGACAGCCAGATTCTTATTATCTCTTATTGTCTGTAATGAGAAAGAGTCCTTCAAGCATCTGACAGTTCCTGATTTTTCTCTGCAAGCCAGTGCCAGTGAAGAAAGGGCACATAATAATAGCTAGAAACACCTCAATGATTGATTTATTTCTGCAAGGAAAGCAGTTCCTTGAAAATCTTATCCTCTTGTGTTCTCAATCCTACCATCTGAATGATTCCTAATGGTGTGAACAAAGCAGGCAATCATAATGCATTTTATTTATTCTGGAGAAACTGCAGTTTATCCAGATTAAATTTCTTGGAAATGATAAAGTCTAACAAACACGAAGTGTGTCTTATCTAGGGTGCAAAGAAAAGCTAAAAAGATTAATTCATTTTCACATGATTTAACCTTGTGGGCTGGGCAAGGTTTATAAGATATTAATGGCCTACTCTATTCATAACGAAAGCATCAGTTGTTGTTAGAAATGAAACTACATGAACTCCTCACTCTACCTTGCTATTTTTATGTCTTTCGAAAGAACAACCCCAGACTATTAGTCAAGAGAGTGCAGAAAATAAAGGAAGGAAATGGAAAGATTCAGAGCCCCAGTTTGGAGGAACTAAGAGGAGAGGGTGAAGGAAAGGGAAAGATAAAAAACAAGAATCTCAGCCATCTCCTACTTAGCTGATTTTCAAAATTGTGAAAGATGGCATCTCTCAGAGGTAGTTAAGCAATTTGCATAGACATTTTCTGGATGGTTTACATTGCTCTCACAGTCAGCATCCTGACCTGCTTTCTTAAATTCAAGGAAGTTTTGGAGAAGAGGAAAATGGTAACTGTGAGGAGTATGTGTACTTTGGAGGGTCAGGCTGCTTCTTTGAAGGATAAGTGCTGCATTTAGAAAAATATTTTAAGGTACTTGGTAAGGGGATTCCATTAGAGAACTCAAACTTTATCTTCTCACCTCACTGAGGACAGTAATAATGATATTTGTTAATCACTTTGTGCCAACTACTGTACTAAGCTCTGGGGTAGATAAAAGATAATCAGGTTCCACCTGGGGCTCACTGTCTAAGCAACAGGGAGAACAGTAGAGGTTTCTGCTTAGACAGACACTCTTGTTAAAACTGACCAAAGATCCCAGCGTGAAGCAGGGAATAGCAGTTCAACGGCATGATGCCAGTTAGAATTTGGGATGATGGAAGGAGCGAGACCTAGTAGAAAGAGCCCAGGCCTGAGAGTCAGAGGACACAGGTTCTAATTCCAGCTCTACTTGCCTGCTGTGTGACCTGGGAGAATCAGGTCAAACACAGTCTGCCCCACAAGGGGCTCAGAGTCTAAAAATGAGGGAGACTGGGTATTGAATCATCATTTTATAGATGAGTAAATGAGTCATAAAGAAGTGAAGTGACTTGGCCAAGGTCCTACTATAGGCAACTGGCAGAGGCGAGATTAGAACCTAGGTCCTCTGATTCCCAGGTCTGTCTGTATTCTCTCCACTAGGCCATGTTGCTTGCTATGAAGCTAATTATTGAATGTTATATCCAAATTCTGGCTTTTAGGCCTGATTCATTCTTTTCCAAAGTTCTGAAGATATCTGTGTTATAATTTTCATCAAGGAATCAATAGTGTTTATTGAGTATTTTCCTCTTCCAAATGCTTAGTACAGTGCTCTGCACATTGTATGCCCTCAATAAATATGAATTATT
Source organism: Tachyglossus aculeatus (assembly GCF_015852505.1). Taxonomy (NCBI): domain Eukaryota; kingdom Metazoa; phylum Chordata; class Mammalia; order Monotremata; family Tachyglossidae; genus Tachyglossus; species Tachyglossus aculeatus. Next base: position 19,521,392 of record NC_052084.1, on the reverse strand, counting down.
GATTGATTGAATGTTTACTCTGCACAAAGCACTGCACTTAAGCACTTATCTTATCACATAGCTTTGGTATACATGATCATTGCCTTCAGGAGGCGTATAACCTAGTGGGGGAGACAGACTAAAAAATGAATTTCAGGGTAATCTCAAAAGCACGAGATTAATAGTATGAGAGAGAGTGTGAGTCAGAGGACCTAGAGTTTAATTCCAGCTCTGCAACCTTCTGGATGTGTGACCTTGGGCCAGTCACTTAACTTGCCTGGGCCTCAGTTTCTTCAACTGTAAAATGGGGATTCAATGTCTGTTCCCCCTCCTACTGGACTGTGAGCCCCATGTTGGACAGAGACTGTGTTCAACCTGATTAACTTGCAACTTAGAACAGTGCTTGACACTCGCTAAGAACCAATTCCACAATTACTAGCAATGCTGGGAAATCATAGAGAAGTGGAGGGCAAGGTTATTGTTTAGTGAGGACAAAGTAATATGACATATTAAGAAGTAAGATATATTTAAAATCCTTGGAAAAAACAACTGAGACCATTTTATTTTCCCTGACAAAATAGATCTAAATCACCTCACCCTAAGGTGGGGATGTAAACCATAATCTCAAAACTCTGTAAAGTGAGAATTCCTTAGGGCCCCATAGTGATATTTTATTTGGTTTCCTTCTAGATGTATTCCTTGGCTTCTGAGGGTATGAAAAGGCCAACAGTACTGCCTTTAATGAAAATATTTAAACTTGAAATTAAACATTGTGGTTGTAAGGGTTTGGATATACTTCAAAAGCTATGCAGTTCTAACCATCCTTATTAGAAAAAATAGAAAAAAATATTGAAGAAATCATTTGGGTATACCCTTTAAGAAGGAAACTGGTGACATTACCTGAGGTTTATAGTAACTGGAGTCACCTTTCTGAAGATGTTTGAAATACCACAGGTTATATCAATGTATACCAAGGTATACCAGTACCCCTCATGTTTTACCTCTCTGATTTCCTAAAAGAGTGCAGCACACTCACTCCATTCTTCTAATACCAACCTACTTACTCACTCTACTGTGATGTTGTCTATCTCTCTGCTGACCCTCACCTACATCCAGCCTCTGACGAAGAACACCCTCCATCTTTATAACCAACAGACTCTTCCCAACTTCAAAACCTATTAAAATCACTTGTCTTCCAAGAGGCCTTTCTTTACTAAACTCTCATTTCCTCCTCTCCCACTCCGTTTCCCATCATCCTTGCACTTGGATCTGCACCCTTTATTCACCCCTCCCTCAGCCCCACAGCATTTATGTCCACATCCCTAATTTCTTTATATTAATGTCTGTCTCCCCTCCTATCCCTTGTGGTTAGGGAATGTATCTACCAACTCTGTAATATTGTACTCTTCCAAGTGCATAGTAAAGTGTTCTGCACACAGTAAGTGTTCAATGAATACCATTCATTAAGTCATTGAACAGCGATAATAAACCACAATGGTACAAATTGAGCCCTATGTTTTTATCACAAGAAAGTTGAAAGAAAAAAAAAGAAATGACAGCTGCTTACAAGAGATAATTGTGTTAAAAAAAACTGAAAATGTCATTCATAAGTTGGGTAACTTCCAAGGTCACTTGAAAGTCTTTCATGGTAACATACGACTATGAGCATCCCTACTGAAAGCTCACCTCCTCCAGTAGGCCTTCCCAGACTAAGCCCTCTTTTCCTCTGCTCTTCCTCCCCTCCCCATCGCCCCCACTCCCTACCTCTGCTCTACCCCGCCACCCCACAGCACTTATGTATATATGTACATATTTATAATTCTATTTATTTTATTAATCATGTGTATATATCTATAATTTTATTTATTTATATTGATGCTGTTGATATCTGTTTACTTGTTTTGATGTCTGTTTTCCCCCTTCTAGACTGTGAGCCAGTTATTGGGTAGGGATTGTCTCTATTTGTTGCTGAATTGTACTTTCCAAGTACTTAGTACAGTGCTCTGCACACAGTAATATCTCAATAAACATTCATTCATTCATTCAATCGTATTTATTGAGTGCTTACTGTGTGCAGAGCACTGTACTAAGCACTTGGGAAGTACAAGTTGGCAACGTATAGAGAAGGTCCCTACCCAACAACAAACTCACAGTCTAGAAGGGGGAATCAGACAAGAAAACAAAACATGTGGACAGGTGTCGTCATCAGAATAAATGAAATAAAGCTAGATGCACATCATTAACAAAATAAATAGAATAGTAAATATGTACAAGTAAAATAGAGTAATAAATCTGTACAAACATATATACAGGTGTTGTGGGGAGGGGAAGGAGGTAGGGCGGGGAGGATGGGGAGGAGGAGAGGAAAACAGGGCTCAGTCTGGGGAATTACTGAATGAAAGCAAGTCTGGGGAATTACTGAATGAAAGCATTCTAGTCACACAAGACTATTACAATTTTAGCAGAATTCATAAAAACTCCATATTCATGCTAGGGATGAAATTCCTAACTAGTTTCCCCAAATTCATAAACTGACATGTAGCTTTTGGGAATGTTATTGACTACTGCTATTTTTCCACTTAGCAGAATTCACTCTGCTGGGACATGGTGTCCAAAAACCTTTGTCCCACCCCCACCCACAAAAATAAAAAAAATTCTGAGCATTTTCTAATAAAACGAGGGCCAGAGGGAGACAGGTTTTAGAAGAGGGTTAAGGTTAACATCTGGAACAGAGGTCACAGGGTGGATAGCTGGAAAAAAGTGGAAACATACTGTTAAATGACTCTCTAAATCTGTTTGACCCCATTCTGGTTTGTCAACAAGGTTAAAGAGTTGGGGCAGTGTTACCTTACAGGCTGTCTCAGTACTTTAGGGTTCAATTAAGTTGAATGGGGAAGGTAATTCTTCTATGGCTCATAAGCAAAGCACTAGAATTGAAACAAATAATATGCCTTCAGCTGTGATGGAGTGTTTGCTGTTAAAATACCCTATAAGTATCCATACATTGGTTGGGAATGCTAAGCTATTTATTTACCTCTGTTTTTCTGTTTTTATGGTGGGTTCGTAAACTGTGTTTCTGCTGTCATTTCCAACCTTTTTACATTCTGACTTTTATAGGTGTCCCACAGTCCAGAGGGTACATTTCAGAGCTATTCTTTAGTCAGTGTTTTCACTGCGTAAGTTACCATGCCATGGTAATATCTGTTATTAAGTGCTACCTTATTGCAACATTTAAAGGCTCTGTGATTATCAAAGGAGACAATCACTTAATGTTTGCACATTTTCACAGAAGGTCAAACAGGGTCTTGTAGAGCGCAGTAATGGAACATGTGCTTGTGACTTGTATTTAACAATGATATCTAAGCAACTGCTTTTCTAAACCATCACTGGTTAACGAACAGACCCTACCCTCCTGAAATAACACCAGTGAACCACAAAAGCAACTCATGAACTGTAATTCCCGCCTTCTTACTCAGACTGTTTCTCCAACTATTAGAAATAAATACATTTCATTTTTCTCATCTGACATTTTTCTTTTCTAAAAGCTGGACAGTGAAAAAATCAGGATAGAAAGAACATCAATTCTTTTAAAATATGGTGTGGGAGAAGGCTTTTGTGAATACCATGGACTGACCGAAAAACAAACAAATGGATTTTGGAACAAATTAAACCAAAGTGGTCTTTGGAAGGCCAAATGAGTCAACTTAGATTAGCATGTTTTGGACACATAATCAGGAGGACTAATTCTCGGGAGACAACACTAATGCTAGAAAAAGTCCAGGGAAAAAGTGGAATAGGTAGACTGGTGGCTAGATGGATAGAGACCATAACGACGATAATGGAAGAACCGTTAGAAAGGTTGCGGATTATGGCAGAGGACAGAACGTTCTGGAGAAAGTATATCCATGGAGTTGCTATGAATCGGAAGCAACTTGGTAACACAATAATAATAATAATAAAAACCTATTCACTATACCTAGCTCTCATCTCTCCTGACACCTACCTCTTGTTCTTGCCCTCCCTCCTTAGGAAAAGCCCTCCCATTTCACATGCACAGAGCACTGCTCTCTCCAACTGCAAAGTCCTACTAAAATCATGTCTCCTCCAGGAAGTCTTCCCTGATTAGCCTCTTATTTCCCACCTTATCTCCTTCCCTACTGCATAACCTATGCACTTGAGATCTTGCCACTATGAACTTAGGTATTCACCTTACCTCCTCCCCTGCAACATCTGTACACACACTTTTACACCTGGTTGCTTCCCCTTCTCTGTAATACATTTTAGTATCCATCTTGCCAGATAGATGGTGATCTCCTTAAGAGCAGGGATCATACCTGCTTATTCTATTGTACTTTCCCAAATAAGTGCCCCATAAATATGATTGATTGGTTGATAATGCATAAAACCGTATTCACTAATATGATCATAATGATAATAGAAGAAAAGTTCTATGCATAACAATTCCTCTTCTTTCAGCAGAAATTGAATCCTTCCTGTGTGTAGATCACTGTACTAAGCACTACTTTCCCTGCCCAAAGGAGCTTTCAGTCTACATAACTTGAATAAACATATTTCACCTCCATATCCTTTGATCATTTAGTATTCACCCCACCTTCAGCCCTAAAGCACTTATATCTATATCCTAATGTATCTAAGTATATTAATAACAATGATATTTGTTAACTTATATCGTGCTCTCCCAAACACTAAGTTCAGTGCTTTGCACTGTTAAGTGCTCAAGAAATATGATTGGTTGATTGTATTTGTTAAGTGCTTACTAAGTGCCAAACACTATACTAAGCATTGAGATAGGTACAATACACTAATAATAATGTATTATTTGTTAAGTACCTCCTGTGTGCCAGGCACTGTACTAAGCACTGTGGTGGATACAAGCCAATTAGGTTGGACACAGTCCTGGGCTCACAGTCTCAATCCCCATTTTGCAGATGAGGTAACTGAGAAGTGAAGTGACTTGCCCAAGGTTACCCAGTGGACTAGTGGTGGAGCTGGGATTAGAACGCATAATCTTCTGATTCCCAGGCCCGTGCTCTATCCACTAATGCCATGCTGCTTCCCCATACAATATAATCAGGTCAGACACAGTTCTTGCCCAACATGGAGCTCATAGTCTAAATATGAGGGATTAGGATTTAATCCCCATTTTACAGATGAGGAAACTGTGGCACAAGAGAACTGAAGCCCAAAGCCATTGTCTCCCCTTCTTTAAGCTCCTGTAAGATCCTTGAGGGCAGAAAATGTGTCCTCCCACTCTGTTGTAATCTCCAGAGCATTTAGTACAGTGTTGATTCTCACATGTACAGCTCATTCAGTGTCCTACTCCTGTGTGAGGGGTGTGTGAAGGAGGGACGAAAATTATTTGGAGAAAAATCTCGATGATAACTGTCTACCAGGCAAATGCCTCACCTGGACTCAGTATAATTTGATTTATATACTGTATTTTTGAGAAACACACTGCATTGGCTGCTTTAAGAAGCAAGCAACTCTGAGGGAAACTGTGGCTTCTGGCTCCCTAGGAAATCAATCCTGAACAATTAGGTAACAAAACCATTATAAGTAATAATAAAAATAATAATGATAATAGTCTTCATTAAGCTCTTACCACGTGCAAATCACTGTACTAAGAGCTGGAAAAAAATATGCACATCTTCTTCTCTTAAGAGATTCTCAGATAATCTGAGTATGAAAGGAAAAAGGGGATTGGAGAGAGGCACAGATGGAAAGATACAACAATGTACCCACAGAATCAAGACAAAAGACAAGGACAGAGATAAATAGCATTGTTTAGTGGGAAAAGTACGGACTTGGGAGTTGGAGGTCATGGGTTTTAATCCCAGCTCCACAACTTGTCAGCTGTGTGACTTCAGGCAAATCATTTAACTTCTCTGTGCCTCAATTACCTCATCTGTAAAATTGGGATTAAGACTGTGGGCCCCACATGGGACAACCTGATTACCTTGTATCTACCCCAGTGCCTAGAACAGTTCTTGGAATATAGTAAGCGCTTAACAAATACCATTGCTATTATTATTGTTATATAAAAAAAATAAAAGCAAAGAGGCAGAAAGGTTTTGGGCTTCTAGCTGCTCAGAGTTCAGCAGCTTTGTAGAAAGACCCTGGGCCTGGGATTCAGAGGACTAGGGTTCTACTCCTGGCTGCGCCACTTGTCTGCCATGTCAATTAATTTCTGTGTGCCTCAGTTCCCTCATCTGCAGAATTGGAATTCAATACCCGATCTCCCTCCTATTTAGACTGTGAGGCCCATGTGGGATCTGATTATCCCGTACCTATGTGAGGCAGCATGGCTCATGGAAAAGAGCCTGGGCTTGGGAGTCAGAGGACATGGGTTCTAATCCCAGCTCTGCCACTTGTCTGTTCTGTGACTTTGGGAAAGCCACTCTACTTCTCTGTGCCTCAGTTCCCTCATCTGTAAAATGGAGATTAAGACTATGAGCCCTATGGGGGACAACCTGATTACCTTGTAACTACCCCAGCACTTAAAACAGTGCTTGGCACATAGGAAGTGCTTAACAAATACCATTGTTATTATTATTATTACCCCAGTACTTTATACAGTGCTTGATACATAGTAAGTGCTTAACAAATACCACAGTTATAATTATGATTAGAACCAGCCACTGGGGGTTGTGGGGAGGGGAAACAGGATCCAGAAGAAGGGTGGCTATGAGAGGAAGAAGACAGAAGTGCTCTTCTGGGGCCCAAAACAGAGCTGGACTAAATCGAGATGTCTAGTATTGTAAGATCTCCATTTTTAATATCAACAATCGTTATCTGGTAAGAAAGCCTTCTTCTAAAATTCCAATCTCTTGGAATTTAACTTGGACACCTGGACCTGGGTTGAGAATAATAATAATTATGGTTCTTGTTAAGCGCTTACTATGTGCCAAGCACTGTTCTGAGTCCTGGGGAAGGTATAAGTTAGGTTGGACACAGTCCCATGTCCCACATGGGGCTCACACTCTTAGTTCTCATGCTACAGATGAGGTAACTGAAGGCCAGAGAAGTTAAGTGACTTGCCGAAGGTCACGCAGCAGACATGTGGTGGAGCCAGAATTAGAAACCAAGTCCTTCTGACTCCCAGGCCTGTGCTCTACCTACTAAGCTATGCTCCCCGGGTCCTAATCCTGGCTTCACCATTTTTCTGCCATGTGATTTTGGGCAAGTCACTTAAATCCAGTGCTTGAATCCAGAATTTTACATGATGTTGTGACCTGGGTTCCCCTGATTGCCAGGCCCGGACTATTTCCACTAGAGCCTACTGCTTCTTAGTTTGAATTAAAAAAAACCTTTTAGAGTAAACACCATTTTCTGTGCCAAGATCTGATTTGTTTTGTTTTAGTTTTGAGTTGTGCTCTGTATCACTGCTGTTCCACTAACCTAAAATCAGGCCTGATTTGTCCAAATTTGAGTCATTAGTAGAGCTGGAATGCATTCTTAGCCAAAACTTCCAACTCCATGGAACAAATCTCTAGAAGGCCTTATGCAAAATGGAAGATTCCCTGCTACCGCCTGCTTTCCAGTTAGGCAACTATCCAGTAGCGATTCCTCGGGGCTTTGAGCTTCTTGAGTTCTCTGTAAGTAAACATTTAATTTAACTCTGAAATAATAAGCACCACTTTGGCACTTTGAACTTTGGAGAACTGGTGGGGTCCAATCAAATGTCTCAGATTCAGATGCTTAATTAAATTCTCCTTTGTTCTCATGTCTTCTAGGCTAATATTTTGGCAATCTCATTGTCTGCCAGGAGGGGACATGTCTACCAATTCTGTCATATTGGACTTTCCCAAGTGCTTAATACAGTGCTCTGTGCCCAATAATAGCACAATGAATATCACTGATGGATAATTATTATTTCCCAGACCTTTCTAAGTCTATTCTGTACATTCAACTCATCTTGCCCCCTCCTACCTATCCTTCTTGATTTCCTACCATTTCCAGCTCACACACTTCACTCTTCTAATGCCAACCTACTCATTGCACCTCAATTTCATTTACCTCACACCTTTCTTCTTCACATCAGACAATGACTCTCCCTACTTTCAAAGCATTATTGAAGACATGTCTCCTCCAAGAGGCCTTCCCTTACTAAGCCCCTATTCCCTTCTGTGTCATCTTGCACTTGGATTTGCTCCCTTCATTCACGCCTCTCTCAGCTCCACAGCATTTATGTACACATCCATAATTTATTTATTTCTACTGATGTCTGTCTATCCCTCTAGAGAGTGAGCCCACTGTGGGCAGGGAACATGTCTACCAACTCTATTATACTCTCTAAAGCACAATATACAGCTCAATAAATACAACTGATTGAGTGATTGACTTTGCAAGCTAATCAGTAGGAATGAAACACCAGATCTTTTTAAAAAGATAGGAGTAAAGGTAGCCAGACTGGGGGGAGACAGCTTCAGTCAATGAATTGAAAGAGAAAAGTATACTACAAATATGATTCTGAAAGGCAACTTGCCCTGCCTTTGTAGATTCTTTTAAGTCAGAGATTCAGTTTACAACAGTAATAATAATAATAATATGCTCACAACAAGTGACAGGCACTGTGCTAAGCAGTGGGGTAATAATAAAAATAATAATAATAATGGCATTTATTAAGTGCTTACTATGTGCCAAGCACTGCTCTAAGCACTGGGGGGGGGGGGGGCGGGGGCGGTACAAGGTAATCAGATTGCCCCACATGGGGCTCACACTTTTACAGATGAGGTAACTGAGGCACGTAGAAGTTAAGTGACTTGTCCAAAGTCACACAGTTGACAAATGACAGAACCAGGATTAGAACCCATGACTTCTGATTCCTAAGCCCATGCTCTTTCCACTGAGCCATGCTGCTGCAAGGTACAAGGTAATTAGATAAGATTCAGTTCCTGTCTCACATGGACCTCACAGAATAAATGGGGAGGAGAACAGTTATTGGTCCCCCATTTTAAAGGTGATGAAGCAGGGGCACAATTAAATTTAAGGTTACCCTGCAAGCAGGTGACGGGACCAGATTTAGCTTAGGAGTCAGAGGTCATGGGTTCAAATCCCGGCTCTGCCGTTTGTCAGCTGTGTGACTTTGGGCAAGTCACTTAACTTCTTTGTGCCTCAGTTACCTCATCTGTAAAATGGGGATTAAAATTGTGAGCCCCACATGAGACAACCTGTTCACCTTGTATCAACCCCAGCTTAGAACAGTGCACTGCACTGCGCATAGTAAGCGCTTAACAAACACCAAAATTATTACTATTATTATGATTTAGAATTCAGGTTTCCTGACTCCCAGCCTTATGTTCTTCCCCCTAGGCCTCTCAGCTTTCAGCATCAAATTAAAATAATGGGCCCCCAGAATATGGAATTGTAGCTTATTGTTAATGCCACATCCTTTCTTCTTATTGAAAATGATGTGCTCCCTCCTTCATATTATTTGGTTGGTACTGCTTCCCTATATTTACCACTGGTGTAAATGGCAGGGGTGAGAGGTTTTTTTTTGCTTTTATGTTTGTTTGGGGTTTTTTCATGGAATTTGTTAAGGATTTACTATGTGCTATGCACTGCACTAAGCACTGGGGTAAATACAAGCAAATTATTACTATCATTATTGTGTTTTTAAAGTGCTTACTCTGTGTCAAGCACTGTTCAAAGCACTGGGGTAGATATAAGCTAATCAGGTTAGAACTAGTCCCTGTCCAACATAGGGCTCACAGTCTTAATCCCCACTTTACAGATGAGGGAACTGAGGCCCAGAGAAGTGAAGTGACTTTCCCAAAGTCACACAATCAATCAATCAATCGTATTTATTGAGCACTTACTGTGTGCAGAGCACTGTACAAAGCGCTTGGGAAGTACAAGCTGGCAACAAATAGAGACGGTCCCTACCCAACAGTGGGCTCACATCTAGAAGGCCAAGTGGCAGTGCTGGGATTAGAACCCAGGTCCTTCTGACTTCCAGGCCCATGCTCTATCCACTAGGCCTCAGCGGCTTCTCATGGGATTGGTTGGAGTTGGTTCATGTGGAAAGAATGAAAACTAGTCGCTAATTTATCAATCAATCGATGGATCCGAGCACTGTACTAAGGGCTTGGGAGAGTGCAGTACAATAGGATCACATTTATTGTTTACTGTTTGCAGAATAGAAGACAGATTTCCTGTCCATAGCAAACATCTTAAAGAATGGAAACTTTTCCTATTAGTTGATTCCAGACATTAAGTCTTGGGTCTTGCACTCACACTTCTCACAGGACCAAGAAGAGAGCTTGAAAGAAGTCATTTGTTTCCACATTATAACACTGAAATTCTTCTCCGACCTCCATTACCCAGCAGTGAGAGGCTGGAACCACGTGGGGGCAGGCCTGGAGCAGATGGCATCATCTGCCCACACTCCACCCTGTTACCCTGGTAAACTCATTCCTGAGAAGAAGAGCAATTCTCCTATTGTCGAAGGAGGTTCTGTTTGTACCCTAAATAAGTCTTTGCCTCTGCCCTTTGCCTCGTGCCTTCGGGACTGCCATTTAGAGATATAACCGGCTTCTTGGGGGATCCTTGGGTCAAATGGATTTGGGTGTGAATTCTCCCCCCTCATGTCTAATGCTCCCATAATGCCAAGATGCAAATGATTAAATTAGGGTCTTAACTCTGACTCAGTGCCTCGGCCTGAAATAGTACACCAAACTGCACAACTTTGGGTGGCTTCCTGCATCACTAATTCTGAATGTCATATCCAGCTCACTGTGGTCAGGGGATGTTTCCACCAATTCTGTTATATTGTTATATTGGACTCTCCTGAGTCCTTAGTACAGTGCTCTGCACACAGTGAGCGCTCAATAAATATGTTGATTGGTCTATCAGAAGTACGGCTTCGCTTTATTGCTGAATTATACTTTTCAAGTGCTTAGTAGGGTGCTCTGCACACAGTAAGCACTCAATATGACTGAATGATTTAAGCAAGTGCCCATGTTCTTTAAAATACCACCCTGGCTTAATTTGAGCAGAACTACAGACCTTAAGCTGAAGCCAAAGGGGTTAACATATTTCTAAATACATTAAAACGATCTGCCTAGGACCTAGCATTCATTGGCTATGTCCTTGCTTAAAATTACTGTATTAGCACAACAATCACGGGAGGATTTCTCTTTCATTTCTTCTCTCCGCCTGCTTGTGTCCTTCTGAAAAGTTCCAAGCTGGCAGATGGACATCCCAGGGTGGGAGGGGGAGAATTCCCCATGAGGGTCCTTGTCCCCAAAGTAGTTGCAAACCTGACTCCTCGCCCAGATGGCAGAATGTAGAGAATCACAACCAGCAGGGAGCTGTTGTGTAAAGAAGGCATAAGCCCCACAGAGAAAATCAGATTCTCCGTGTTTATTCTGAGCCTTCTCAGGACCCGAAGAGTTTCACTTTTCTTATGTATCCTCCCTATAAGCACCTCTTTCTATGGAGCGAGGGGAGTTCTGGAAATCAACCCTTCTAAAGCAGCCTGTGACTAAAGTCTGGGCTTTGTATGGGTAGGTCTGTGCAAAGAATCCTAAACTTGTTATTAGAATAATGGTCCTGACAGCAATAAAGCCCACCACCTGCTCCCCCGTGGAAGGACGCATTGGCTCAATAACAATTAGCATCCATTACAGCAGAAGGGCACTGGCAACTGCAGGCTCAGACTTCTTATCTTGCAGGTGCAAAATTATTTCCACACCCACCCCTCACCCGCCCTGGGCTTCCCACTTGGAGAAAGATGGGCATGGGAGGCAGTAAGGAGGGAATTTTATCTTCCTTAAGAATGATATTCTCCCAAACATTTAGTACAGTGCTTTGCCCACGGTAAGTGCTCAGTAAACACCACTGATTGATTGATTTGCTTCTCTGTGCTCCTTTTTTAGAGCTCAGTGTTGGAAATAATAATAATAATAATTATGGCATTTGTTGAGCACTCATTATGAGCCAGGCACTATACTAAGTGTTGGGGTAGATACAAACAAATGGGGTTGGACACAGTCCCTGTTCTGTGTGAGGCTCACAATCTCAATCCCCATTTTAAAGATGAGGGTACTGAGGCCCAGAGAAGTGATGTGACTTGCCCAGGGTCACACAGCAGACAAGCAGCGGAGCCAGAATTAGAACCCATGACCTTCTGACTCGCAGGCCCCTGCTCTATCCACAATGCCATGTTCTAGGGTCATAGTGTGTCTTCAGAGGCTTGCCCTAAGGAAGCCATCCAGAACTCCACCTGCCTTTAGATGGAAGTGCCTGTGTTTTTCCTCTCAAAGAATGCTGATTCGCAGTGTTCCAGGAGAATGAAAAGCCGAAGAAGAAAGGCAGAAGTGGCAAGAGGCTGGCTGAGCCACAAACTGCTTGAATGGGCCTCTTAGTTTCCAAACTGAAATGGTTTGCTGTAGATACAAATGTGCAGCCTGCCCGGTCTGATTGCACACCAATCAATAATTATATGTGGAGATAAGTCCCTCTCCACTTAGGCGGCTCCAAAGGAGACAGAGTTGCTGAATACCTGCCTTCTGAGGGGGAGGAGGAAGTGTCTCCTTTATTCTTTTTTGCCTCAGGCTCCTACTTCATTTTTAATGAAAGAAAGAGACATCTTCTCTAAAGTGGTTCAAATTATCCGTATGTTTGGGTAGGCGGCATATATGTTGTTCTCAGAAATCAGTAGAACTCTCAGCTTTTTTGAAAGTGATAAGCCTAACTGGAACCTAAAACCCTAAAACCAGTAGAATTGAAGGGGAGGATTTACTCCTAAAATTGCAGAGCTGAAGGTTGACAATGATCCCGTTAATCAGGGCTGTTCAGATCCTTTAGATCCCCAAATTGACTCTGTGACTTCAGTCATTCAGTTTAGCTATTTTGTGGTTCAAATTCAACAGATAATTAACAACTTTCCAGTGTGCTTTGTGTCCCTCTGTTGCCTGTGGGGTCCTAATTTGTGTGTTTTCATTACCAAATCAAACATTTTACCCAAGTAGGTCAAAATGCTGTTTACAAAGTTGATTTTTAGATTTTACGTATTCAGGTTCTTCATGGTTAGCGTGACCAAATTTGTAGAACTCAAAGAGGGTTGGTGAGTGGGGTTACCAGGGAAAGAGGATCACAAAAGAAGAGATTGAAAGGCCCAAGCATAGAAAGGAAGAAAAAGAAGGAAAAGTGAGATGAAATTGAGGGGCAAGTAGATGTGTGAAGTGGCAGTAGGTAATGTGTTGGTCTGGACCAGAAACAGGGCCCAGTTGATCAATCAATCAATCAATCAATCGTATTTATTGAGCACTTACTGTGTGCAGAGCACTGTACTAAGCACTTGGGAAGTACCAGTGGGTGCCATTGGCAATTCAAATCCTTGGCAAGTATCAGCTTCACATTTCAATTATGAAAGTAAAAATAAAAATATATATTTTAGATTTGGCGTTGTTTTAGTATAGTCTCTTTTGGAAATCAAAAGCAATGTGGCCTGGTATATAAAGCACAGGCCTAGGAGTTTGAAAGACATGGGCTCTAATCCCGGCTCCACCTCTTGTCTACTGCATGACATTGGACAAGTCATTTAACTTTTCTGTTTCTCCTTTACCTCAACTGTAAATTGGGGATAGAGACCTTGAGCCTTGTATGGGACATGGACTGTATCCAACCTAACTAGCTTTTATCTTTCTCTCCAGCACCTAGTACGGTGCCTAGCACTTTGTAAGCGCTTATAAAATACCATTTTAAAAAAATGAAGGATAAATCTATATCTAGGACATCCTCTGATTTTTCATACGGTTTCATACGGGTCCTTGATCTAAAGTTGAAATGAAAGTTGGAAGCAATTTTTTTGAAGGAATGATATACATTCCTGAATCAAGGCTGAATACCCAATTGTAAACCAAAACTACCCTTGATTATATACAGAGAAGCAGCATGGCTCAGTGGAAAGAGCATGGGCTTTGGAGTCAAGGCCATGGGTTCAAATCCCAGCTCCGCCAATTGTCAGCTGTATGACTTTGGGCAAGTCACTTCACTCCTCTGTGCCTCAGTTACCTCATCTTTAAAATGGGGATTAAAACTGTGAGCCCCCCTTGGGACAACCTGATCACATTGTAACCTCCTTGCACTTAGAACAGTGCTTTGCACAAATTAAGCACTTAACAAATACCATTATTATTATGATAATATGGGTGCATTGATGTTTTTATTTAGGTAATACCATTTTTATATATATTGAACCATCAAAGTTATTTAGAATGCTTTCTTTATGCATAAGGGCTTAGCACAATACTAAGTACTTCATTTAAATGAAAATCATTGACATGGAAATCACAGAAGAAATACATGAAAAAATGTAAGAAAGTTCTAACAATGCAATGCACATTATCTCTGTTTATAATGATTTCAAAATCATAAACCCATTTTAGGAAAAGCAGCCCTGCTTAGTAGGTAGAGCCCGGGCCTGGGAGTCAGAAGAATGTCGGTTCTAATCCTGGCTCTGCCAAATGTCTGTTGTGTGACCTTGGGCAAATTATTTTACTTCTCCAGGCCTCAGTTACCTCATCTGTAAAATGGGGATTAAGAGTGTAAAACCAAGGTGGGATAGGGACTGTGTCCAATCTAACTTTTACCTACCCCAATGTTTAGAAGTGCTCAACCCAGAGTAAGGGCTCATTGTTATTACTATTTAAACCCTTTTTCTTGGGAAAATGAGGCACAAAGGTGGATCTCATAGGGTAAGCATTGCCTTTCAATTTCCATTCTCATTCATGACTTCCAAGCAACTCTTACCCCAATGGCTATGTCCCTGAAACCCCCTTCTCATCCTTCAGCCTTCCCTGTCTCCCCAACCAGTCAGACTTGTCTTTTAATTCAAACATGATACTCCTGACAGTGAAACTTTATCCACGGTGTGAGAATTGATGCCTCTCCGCTCCACTCTATTGTACTTAGTACCTGTTCTTCCTACTTAAACCTGTGAGCCCCATGTGAGACAGGGGCTGTGTCCGACCTGATTAAAGTATATCTATCCCAGTGTTTAGAACCATGCTTGACATCTAGTAAGTGCTCAACAAATACCATAATGAAAAGAATAACTCTCCCAAGATCTTGATACAATGCTCTGCACACCGTAAGTGCTCAATAAATATGATTTAATCAATGAATGAATTAATTAAAGAGACCTCCTAGGTGAGATCTGAAGACGGTGATATCTCTGGTTTGGCAGATTATGATCAGAGGTTCAGAGGTGGGAGAACATCTATGCAATTGGATCCGTACCCTTTGGGCATGTGATATTCACTCCACCTCAGCCCAAAATCACTTGTGTACATACGTGTAAATTATTTATTTATAATAATGTCTGCTCCCCGGCACCAGACTGTAAGCTAGATGTAGACAGGAAATGTGAATAACTCAAACTGTTATTAAAAATCTCATCTCCTCCAGGAGGTGTTCCCCAACTAAAATGCAGTAATCCTATCCCGACTGGATTACTATATCAGCCTCCTCTCTGATCTCCCATCCTCCTGTCTCTCCCCACTTCAGTCTATACTTCACACTGCTGCCCAGATCATCTTTGTGTGGAAACGCTCTGGGCATGTTACTCCCCTCCTCAAAAATCTCCAGTGACTGCCTGTCAACCTATGCATCAAGCAAAAACTCCTCACTCTCGGCTTCAAGGTTCTTCATCACCTCACCCCCTCCTACCTCACCTCCCTTCTCTCCTACTACAGCCTAGCCCGCACCCTCCGCTCCTCTGCCGCTAACCTCCTCACTGGGCCTCATTCTCATCTGTCCCGCCGTCGACCCCCGGCCCACGTCCTCCCCCTGGACTGGAATGCCCTCCCTCCACACATCTGCCAAGCTAAGTCTCTTCCTCCCTTCAAAGCCCTACTGAGAGCTCACCTCCTCCAAGAGGCCTTCCCAGACTGAGCCAAATTTTTTCCTCTCCTCCTCCCCATCCTCCCCGCCCTACCTCCTTCCTCTCCCCACAGTACTTGTATATATGTTTGTATAGATTTATTACTCTATTTATTTTACTTGTACATATTTACTATTCTATTTATTTTGTTAATGATGTGCATTTAGCTTTAATTTTATTTGTTCTGACGACTTGACACCTGTCCACATGTTTTGTGTTGTTGTCTGTCTCCCCATGTGAACCCGTTGTTGGGTAGGGACCATCTCTATATGTTACCAACTTGTACTTCCCAAGCACTTAGTACAGTGCTCTGCACACAGTAAGCACTCAATAAATATGATTGAATGAATGAATGTTTTCCCACACCCTTCTACATCACCCTTGCACTTGGACTTGTATCCTTTATTCAACTCACCCTCAGCCCCTACAGCACTTATGTATATGTTTGTAATTTACTCATTTATATTATTGTCTGTCTCCCCCTCTAGGCTGTAAGCTCCTTGTGGGCAGGGAGCCTGTCTAGTGACAGCATTATAGAAGCAGCATGGTTTAGTGGAAAGAGCACCGGGCGTGGAAGTCAGAGGACGTGGGATCTAATCCCGGCTCTGCCACTTGTCTGCTTTGTGACCTTGGGTAAGTCACAACTTCAGTGCCTCAGTAACCTCATCTATAAAATGGGGTTTAAAAATGTGAGCCCCAGGTAGGACAACCTGATTACCTCGTACAGTATGATTAGTCCCATACAGGGCCTAAGGTCTTTATCCCCACTTTACAGTTGAGGTAAAGGAGAAACTGAAAAGTTAAATGACTTGTCCAAGGTCATGCTGTAGTCTACCCCAGTGCTTAGAACAGTGCTTGACACATAGTAAGCACTAAACAAATACCATAATAATAATAATAATAATGTCTCCCCAAGCACTTAGTACAGTGCTCTGTATACAGTAAGTGCTCAATAAGTACAACTGATTCTGATGGTTACTTTGTGCTCTCCCAAGAACTTGGTACAGTGCTCTGCACACAATAAGTACTCAATAAACACAATTGATTTTGATTGTTGCATTATACTCTCCCAAGCACTTAGTACAGTCCCCTTCACACACAGTAAGCCCTCAATAAATACCACTGACTGGTTGATTGATTGGGAGAAATGAGATTGAGAACTGAATAATTCCTGAGATCATTGATTGAGTCTCACTAACAATATGCAGACCATACTTTTTTGGATGATAATTCATACCTTGAAAAATTCTTCAGAAAAGTTAAGTAGAAAGCCTGATATGCAGGGTGTGTATAATACTGCTTATGTGCTTGCAAAGAAAACCATGGTTATTAAGGGACGAGGGGAATATAGCAATTAGGTTTAAAGTTTCCAGCAAATCCCTTGTGAGCAGAGAGGGAAGGTTATGGAGTTGCTTAGATAATTTGATTTCCAAACAGATGTTTCCAAGAACAAGTGGTGAATAATGAAGAAACTAGGTAAGATGCCTGACTAAAGGTTTGTAACATGAGACCCATTTCAGACGATGAGAACAAACTAAATATCGAAGCTGTTCATTTGGGTGTCATTACTAGAGTGTAGTAAGTCAGTTCAACTAGAGGATTTATTTGAATCTCAGAAAGAGAAGGGCCCCAGCACTTAGAACTGTGCTTGGCACATACTAAGTGCTTAAAAAATGCCATTAATATTATTATTATTATTAAATGATACCTCTGGTATGTATTAAGCACTGACTTTGTGCCAAGCACTGGGGTAGATCCAAATAATCAGGTCAGATACAGTTCCTGTTCCTCATGGGACTCACAGTCTAAGTGTTCTCCTGAGAGCTGTACAGTGCTCAGTACACAGCAATTGCTCAATAAATACGATTGAATGAATGAACAGCTATTAAATCTCCATTTTTCCATTGAGGTAAATGAGGAATCAAGTGACTCGTTCAATGTCACACAGCAGGAAAGTAGCAGAGTTGGGATTATAGAACATTGCTTGGCACATAGTAAGCACTTAACAAATACCATCATTATTATTCGAATCCAGGTCCTCTGACTCTTTGTTCCTGGTTCTTTCCACTAGGCCCTGCTGCCTCTCCCTTGTTAAAACTACTCCTTTTCCGAAGCATGCCAACACTTCGAATTCAAAATGTCTCTTCCGCTGGAGTGCGGCTCAGTGGAAAGATCCTGGGCTTGGGAGTCAGAGGTCAAGGGTTCTAATCCCTGCTCCATCACTTGTCAGCTGTGTGACTTTGGGCAAGTCACTTGACTTTTCTGTGCCTCAGTTACCTCATCTGTAAAATGTGGATTAAGACTGTGAGCCCCATGTGGGACAACCTGATTACCTTGTATTCCCCCCCCCCCCAGTGCTTAGAACAGTGCTTGGCACCTAGTAAGTGCTTAACAAATGCCATCATTATTGTTATTATTCCGGATCTGTTCTTGGTAGATTAAAAGATTCAATCAGGTGGCATCACCTTGCTCTCCATTCCTGATCCATTAGATCTGGCATATTGAAGCCTTACTGAAGGCCTATCTCCTCCAAGAGGCCTCCTCAGACTAAGCCCCACTTTTCCTCATTTCTCACACCCTTTTCATTCATTCATTCAATCATGTTTCTTGAGCGCTAACTGTATGCAGAGCACTGTACTAAGCACTTGGGAAGTACAAGTTGGCAACATATAGAGATGGTCCCTACCCAACAACGGGTTCTGTGTCACCCTGATTTGCTCCCTATGCCCTTCTGCTTTTCCCCCCTCCCCAGTCCCACAGCACTTATTATATATCTGTAATTTTATTTATTTGTATTGATGTCTTTCTCCCCACCTCTAGACTGTGAGCTTGGCTATGGGCAGGGAATGTCACTGTTCATTGTTGTATTATACTTTCCCAAATGCTTAGCACAGTGCTCGTCACACAGTTAGCTCTTAATAAATATGGTTGAATGAATGAATGGACAAAGGAACAAGAAGGAAATACACCTTTGTTCAGATGGATTCGATACTACATTTAAAAAAAAAATTTAACCATTCATCTCCTCCTCTTATTGTCAAAAGTACAAACAGATGTCACAGAAAAATTAAGGCATTAAAGGACAGTCATCAATCAATCAGTGTTATTTTCTGAGTGCTTACTATGTACAGAACACTGTACTAAGCACTTTAGGAAAGTGCAATTCAATAGCGTTTGAAGAACAATCTCTTCCCGCATGCAGCGGGAATGGTATTTATTGAGCCCCCACGGCGTGCACTGCAGTATATTAAATACTTTGGAAAGAACAGCAGAAGCAGAAGACATGTTGATTAATAAATATATGTGTTTATATGAATGTCTGTATCCCTCTCTAGATTGTAAGCTCATTGTGGCAGGAAATGTGTCTACCAACTCTCTTGTATTGTACTCTTCCAAGCATTTAGTATGGTGCTTGGCACACAGTCAGTGCTTAATCAATACCATTGGCTGAGTAATTGATCTCCCCTGTTCACAGACCTGTGCCATAGACCTGCTTATCGTCCCACGGCACATACAACAGGGCTCTGCACTTAGTAGACATTGATTAGGCACCGTTGCCTGACTAAATTCTTTGAATTGCAAACCTAGAGTGCAAGCTCAGACAAATTAGTATGCAAAATAAAAAGAACAACCTCAATGGAGAGAAATAAAAACCTCAACAGTACCGTATGCAGACTCCACTGCTGAGTTCTTCTAAAACTCCATTTCCTGCCAGATGAGATTTAAAGACTTAAACATGAATGGCTATCAGTAATACTCAACAATAGTGATATTTACTGAGCAATTCTTATGTGCAGAGCCTGTACTGAACACTTGGGAGACTACAGTACAACAGAGGATGACCACAAGGAGCTTCAAGCTAACCCTCTAATTCTTTCTTACTCTTGTGCTTCCAAACCCTAAATCCCAAACTCCTAAACCCCTAGTATGTGATCCCAGGAGCCAAAGCCTTTTGGAAACCCATCTCCTCCAAGAGGCCTTCCCTAAGCCTCATGTCCTCTTCTCCCACTCCTTTGTGTCACCCCTGAACTTGGATTTTCTCCCCTTTATGTCACCCTTCCTTCAGCCCCACAGCACTTACGTCCATCCCTGTAATGTATTTATTTATATTCATGTCTGCCCACCCTCCACCAAGACTGTAAGCTCATTGTGGGCAGGGAATGTGTCTACCAGCTCCTTTATATTGTATTCTCCCAAGTGCTTAGTACAGTGCTTGGTACACAATAAGCACTCAGTAAATGTGACTGATTAAATTGATTAATCATGCCACTCCCTTGACATAGATCTATGCCAGCTTAGTTATATTGCCTGAAACCTCCCCTTCTGCTCACCTTATTCTTCAGGATTGCCTCCATTTTTCTTTCTCATGATCTGGGGCATGTGTGGGCTTTATAGCTTTATTTATTCATTGGGCTTGACTTTTTCCTTACAGTTTGAAGAAATGGCAGTGAGCTGGTTGGCCAACTGAAGAGGTGCAACTCAGGAATTTCCAATCCATCAACCAATCAGTGGCATTTATTAAGCACTTACTATGTGCAGAGCAGTTAGTCAATCATACATATTAAGCCCTTACTGTGTGCAGAGCACTATGCTAAGTGCTTGGGAGAGTATAATACAACAGAATTAGCAGACACATCCCCTACCCATAATGAGCTAACAGTTCCAATCTACCCAAGAGGCACTGACCGTGCTAATCTGTGCTATCGGTCTCATCCTTATGACAGACCCAGCAAAGACTGATTAAGGGGTCTACAATGGAGGAGAGATGAAAATTATTCTTTTATCAGCTTGGCACCTGAATGGCAATGGATGCTGTTTCAATTTAGGGCAAATATCCCACCTCTGAGTGGGTTTCTCGGAGCATTCAAGTTCATTCAAGTTGACTAACCTGGCTTGCAGTTCCTAAATGGAACTTTACTACTCTAACTAAATTCAAGAGCAGTGGTGAACCAGCAGTTTGGCATGAGACCCTACCCAGTCCCTTCAAAGTAGTAAATCGCATATATTATGTGCTTCCTGGGGACAGGACATTCTGCTAAGTTCTGGGAAGAATATATGGATGAGAATTTTGCAAATTCCCTGGACCTCAGGGGCACACAGTCTAAGAATAAAGAATAAACCACTGAAGGGTTTTGGGGAGTGAGAAAGATGATCCAAAATAGTGAATAATGGACTGGAGAGAGGAGAGACTGGAGTCAGTCTGCGATACGAAAAGGGTCTGGATCAAGTATTTTGGTTCTTTGGATAGAGAAGAAGGTGTGGAAACTGAAAATGTTGTGAAGGAAAACCAAAATAATTTTTCTAAGGACTGAATGTGGAGGTAGAAAGAGAGGGGAAGCAGCATGGCCTAGTGGAAAGAGCATGGGCCTGGAAGTCAGGGGATCTGGGTTTTAATTCCAGCTCTGTCAGGTGTCTGCTGTGTGACCTAAAGCAAGACACTTGAAGTCTCTGTTCCTCAGTTCCCTCATCTGCAAAATGGGGATTCAATACCTGCTCTCCTTTCTACTTTAACTGTGAGCCCCGTGTGGGACCTGATTACCTTGTATCTACCCAAGCGCTTAGTAATAACAACAAAAATAATAACAGCAATAATGGTATTTGTTAAATGCTTACTATGTGCTAAGCACAGGGGTAGATACAAGTTAATCAAATTGGACACAGTCCCCATCCCAAATGGGGCTCATACTCTTAATACCCATTTTACCAATGAGATAACTGAGGCCCAGCGAAGTTAAGTGTCTTGCCTAAAGTCACACAGCAGACTTGTGGTGGAGCTAGGATTAGAACCTAGGTCCTTCTGACTCCCATGTCCCATGCTAGTGCTTAACAAGTGCTTAGAGCTAGTGCATAGTAAGAGCTTAACAAATACAATTATTATTATTATTATCATTTTCAGGAGGAGTCAAAGATAATGATAAAGTTGTGGGCTTCAGAAATTGACAGGATGATGGTATTGACAACCCTCTCCCAACCCCACAGCACTTAGGTCCAAAACTGTAACTCATTTATTTATATTAATGTCTGTTTCCCCCTCTGGACTGTATGTTCCTTGTGAGCAGGGAATGTGCCTGTTATATTGTTGTGTTGTTCTCTTCCAAGCCCTTATTCAGTGCCCTGCACACAGTAAATACTTAATAAATATGATTTATTGATTGATAGATTTGAAGCATAAGTTAGGTGAAGGGGATTTGAGCAGGAAGATGAGTTCAGTTTTGTACCTATTGAATTAGAGGTGGTAGCAGGACATCCATGTAATGCTGTCCTAGAGGCAAGAGGAAATCAGTCCATCAATCATCGATACTGTACTAAGCCCTTACAGGGGTTCAGTGCAGTTGATGGTAAAAGGTCTGGAAAAGAGAGGAATATTGAGAGGTTCCCTCAGAGAGGTGGTAAGTGAAGCCATGGGAGTTAATTAGCTAGAGAATTCAGATAGGGCAGTATAGTCCCAGAAAAGTATAAGGGATCCAGAGAGTTCTCCGTGGGGTGGTATCAGTCAATCTATCATATTAACTGAGTGCTTACTGTGTGCAGAGCACTGCACTAAGTGCTTGGGTAAGTACAATATAAGAGTATAACAGAGTTTGTAGGCACATTCCCTGCCCACAGTGAACTTACAGTCTAGAGGGAGAGGCAGACATTAATATAAATTATGGATATAGATATGTGTTATGGGGCTGAATTGGTGAGGGCTGAATAAAGGGAACAAATTGGGGTCAGTCAGTCATATTGAGGGCTTACTGTGTGTGAAGCACTGTACTAAGCTCTTAGTACAGACACATCCCCTGCCCACAATGAGCACACAGTCTAGAGGACTGTAAGGGTGACTCAGAAGGGAGTGGGAGAAGAGAAAATGAGGGCTTAGTCAGGGAAGACCTCTTGGAGGACATGTGCCTTCAATAAGGCTTTGAAGACAGGTAGAGTAATTGTCTATCAGACATGAAGAGGGAGGGCATTCCAGGCCAGAGGCAGGTTGTGGGCAAGAGGTTGGTGGTGAGACAGATGAGACGGAGGCACAGTGATTAGGTTAGCATTAAAGGAGCAAAATATGTGGGCTGGAGAGGACCAAGATGAGGTCGGAGGGGGCAAGGTGATTGAGCGGTTTAAAGCTGGAGTCAGATGGTCATCCACTAGATACTTTGGATGAGTGGGGAAACATGGACTGAATGCTTTTTGTAGAAAAATGATCCAAGCAGCAGAGTGAACTAAGTACTGGAATGGGGAGAGACAGAAGCCAAGGAAGTTAGCAAAGAGGCTGATACAGTAATCAAGGCAGGATCAGAGAAGTGCTTGAATTAACATGATAGCAGCTTGGAATGGAAAAGAAAGGGCAGATTTTAGCGATATTGTGCAAGTTGAACTGACAGGATTTAGTGACAGATTGAATATATGGGTTGAATGAGAGATGTGATAACACCAAGGTTAAGGGTTTGTGAGACAGGAAGGATGGTGGAGTTGTCTACAGTGACAGGAAAATCAAGGGGGAGAACAGGGTTTAGGTGGGAAGATAAGGAGTTCTGTTTTGGAAATGTTAAGTTTGAGGTGGCAGCAGGACATCCAAGTAGAGATGTCTTGAAGGCAGGAGGAAATGTGAGACTGTGCAGAGGGAGAAACATCTGAGTAGAGGCAATGTTTGAAGCCATGGAGCAAGTGAGTTCTACAAGGGAGTGGGTATAGATGGAGGATACAAGGGGGTCCCAGAACTGAGCCTTGAGGGACCCCCACAGTTAGGGGGTGGGAGGCAGAGGAATAGCCCGTGAAAGAGACTGAGAAGGAGCAACCAGAGAGACAAAGGAAGAACCAGGAGATGGCAGTGTCAGTGAAGCCAAGATTGGATCATTTTTCCCAGTGTAGGGGGCAGTTGACAGTGTCAAAAGCAACTGAGAGATTGAGGAGGATTAGGGTTAAGTTGAGGCTGCTGGATTTGGCAAGATGATCATTGGTGACTTTTAAGAGGGCAGTTTCTGTGGAACGAAGGAAGCGGAAGCCAGATTGGAGAGGTCATGGAGAGAACTGAAGGAGGAGAAGTGAAGACAGCTGTGTAGATAACTCACTCAAAAGTTTGGAGCGGAATGGTAGGCTGGAGATAGGGTGATAACTGGAAGGAGTCGAAGGGTCAAGGGGGAGCTTTTTTAGAATAAGGAAGACATGAGCATGTTTGAAAGCAGTGGGGAAGAATCCATCGAATATGTTTGAGATGACTGGTTAGGAGGTAATGCTAGGAGATTAGTATAATTTATGGGAGAAAATTGAGAAAATTTGATTTTCTTCCTACCTAAAATACAACCTCATTGTAAATTAGGCAACCTTATCCTAAAACCTTAAGAGTTTTAGGATAAGGTTGCCTAATTTACAATGAGGTTGTATTTTAGAGTTCTAAGGTATTTTTAAGAAATTCTAGTCTCTGAAAGTGACTGTATTGTAGGAAAAATTAGTCTACAGTATATTTTTATGGCCCCTTCCCTGTCCTTAAATGTGAGGTTTTGGAGTAGAAAAATGTTACAAATTAATTACACTCCTTCACACTCACCCTCTCTCATACTTGTGCACACATACAGCAGTGTCTGCCTGTCTACTTGTTTTGTTGCCTGTTAACTTCTTTTGTTTTGTTGTCTGTCACCCCTTCTAGACTGTGAGTCCCTTGTTGGGTAGGTATTGTCTCATCTGTTGCTGAATTGTACTTTCCAAGAGCTTAGTACAGTGCTCTGCACACCATAAGTGCTCAATAAATACAACTGAATGAATGAATTGAATGAACATACACACAGAAACCCACACATTCACTCACGACTGCCCATGATACTTTTGACTCTTGCTCTGCTCCTTATTGAAGTAAGCTGCAGTAGCCTGATCTGGAAAGACCCCAGGAGTAAGTTTTAATCTCTAAAAGCAGGAGGTCACTGCAGGTCAACCCCACAGTGAGCTTTGAACTCCTAGCTGCAGGGAGATGTGCAGTGAAGAGTCCTGGAGCTTTTTGAAGTCTCAGAAGCACTGAACTATCAGTCAGTGAAGAGCCTGGGGACTGAGGAGAGAGGAGGCAGGCCGCATTGCTAATGGAAGCCATGTTGGCTCTTAGTATTGATTTGATGGTGCTTCATGATTGGAAGGAACCAAAACCAGAATAGGTGATTTCTGAATTCAGATGTTACTGCCAGATTCTTGGTATCGCTTCTTAAAGGACATGACTGCAAATGCTGTCTTCTTTCAATACCTATAAAGATCCCATAAGCCTCTGTGGTGGTCATTTTTTCATTTGGTGTCAGTCATTGTGATGCCACTTATCTAGTTCTGATAATAATAACAACAATAAATAATATAATAACAATGGTGGTATTTGTTAAGTGCTTACTATGGGCCAGGCACTGTATTAACCTTTGGGCTAGATACAAGCAAATCAGATTGGCCCCTATCTGTCCTACCTGGGGGTCATAGTCTTAAACACCATATTGCAGCTGAGGGAACTGAGGCACAGAGAAGCAAAGTGACTTGCCCAAGGTCACACAGCAGAAAAATGGTGGAGTCAGAATTAGAACCCAGGTCATTCTAGCTCCCAGTACCAAACTCTATCCATTAGGCCTTTCATAAGCATTTTGTAATAATAACAATATTGGTCTTTGTTAAGCGCTTACTATGTGCCAAGCACTGTTCTAAGCACTGAGGTAGATACAAGGTAATCAGGTTGTCCCACGTGGGGCTCACAGTCTTCATCCCCATTTTACAGATGAGGGAACTGAGGCCCAGAGAAGTTAAGTGACTTGCCCAAAGTCACACAGCTGGCAAGTGGCAGAGCCAGGATTAGAACCCATGACCTCTGACTCCCAAGCCCGGGCTCCTTCCACTGAGCCACACTGCTTCTTTCATAAGGTAAGGCTTTCACCCTTGCCCTCTCTCCATGATCTGCAGAGAAGCAGCATGGCTCAGTGGAAAGAGCCCAGGCTTTGGAGTCAGAGGTCATGGGTTCAAATCCTCGCTCTGCCAATTGTCAGCTGTGTGACTTTGGGCAAGTCACTTAACTTCTCTGTGCCTCAGTTACCTCATCTGTAAAATGAGGATTAAGACTGTGAGCCCCATGTGGGACAACCTGATTATCTTGTAACCTCCCCAGTGCTTAGAACAGTGCTTTGCACATAGTAAGCGCTGAATAAATGTCATTATTATTATTATCTAGTTCACTTTGTTAATATTGCATAATTTTTTTTTAACTAGGAAGACTAAACTCTGGGTTTTTTCCAAAATACCAAAGAATTTCTTCTTCATGGTTGCATCGAGATTCCCCGCTACAGTCACAGGTTTAGTGAGCCAATGCACTGAAATGGCATTTCTACAAGTTTCCAGGTCCACTTGCTATCAGGTATTGCAGTTAGCACTTTTCAGGTTCAAAAAATGCTTTAAACAGCATCACTGAATCCTAACCCCAAACTGCAAGATAATAGAGTTAAATAGAGTTAAATGGTTCCCCACCAGCAGGTCTGGCAGTAAATGCTTTCCAATGAATTTCATAATAAATCCTGATCTTTGAAATGATCCGATCCTTTTTGCATTTTTCCTTATGAACTTAATGTGAACTTTATGAGGAAATGCAGTGTAAATAGGACTGTTGATCACATATTTCTTATTGAAAATATCCCTACACATGGATGGACATCATCATAAGTCATATAATAATAATAATAATTAATAATAACAATGGTATTTTATTAAGCACTTACGTGTCATTGAAATGTGGTGTTGGAAAAAGGCTTTTGCGAATACCATGAACTGTCTGAAAAACAAACAAATGGGTTTTGCAGCAAATTAAACCACTGGGGTCTTTGGAAGCGCAAATGACTCGATTTAGATTAGCATTTTTTGGACACATCATCAGAAGGACTAATTCTCTGGAGAAGATACTAATGCTAGGAAAAGTCCAGGGTAAACATGGAAGAGGCAGACCAGCAGCTAGATGGATAGAAACCATAACAACAATTAGGGAAGATTACAGCAGAATATAGGATTTTTTGGAGAAAATACATATATAGAGTCTCTATGAATCAGAAATGACTTGATGGCATTTGATAATAATAATAATACTGTGTGTCAAGCACTGTTCTAAGTTTTGGTGGAGACACAAGCTAATCAGTTTGGGCAGGCCCTATTCCACAAGTGATTTCCCAGTGTTAATCTCCATTTTACAGATGAGGGAACTGAGGCTCAGAGAAGTTAAGTGATTTGCCAAAGGTCACACAACAGTCAAGTGGCAGAGCCAGGATTACAATACAGGTCCTCTCACTCCCAGATCTGTGCTCTTTCCACTAGGCCATGCTGCTTCTCTAAGTATATAAGTATATACATATGTGTGTATGTACATATGTAATTGTTATATTACTAAATTACCATGTATATATGTGTTATTGCTTAATCCATAATTGCCTCTAATCTCTCACAACCCCATCCTCTGTACTTTGTAATCTGAGTTTATTCAATTGTTCAATTAATTATTTATGTTGACTACTTCAGTTGTACAAAGTTGTATATAGTTTTATTTCTGTATTTCCCATCAGAATATAAGGTTCTTACGGGCAGGGAAAATGTCATTTCATTTTTCTGCACACCTCAAGTGCCTACTGCAGCATACAGCACCAGGTTGGTGCTCAATAAATGTGATTATCATTACTACTAATAATAATAATGATGGCATTTGTTAAGTGCTTACTATGTGCAAAGCACTGTTTTAAGCACTGGGGAGGATACAAAGTGATCAGGTTGTCCCACGTAGGGCTCACAGTCTTAATCCCCATTTTACAGATGGGGTAACTGAGGCACAGAGAAGTTAAGTGACTTACCCAAAGTCACACAGCTGACAATTAGTGGAACTGGGATTTGAACCCATGACCTCTGACTCCCAAGCCCATGCTCTTTCCACTGAGCCACGTTGCTTCTCTACTACTACTGCTACTACTACTTCCACGACAACTACTACCATTCTCCCAATTAAGCTAATTTGTCTATCGCTTTTTGAATATTCCTATCTTCAAATAACTCTACTGTCAATGGTATTTACTGAGCACTTACTGTTTGCAGAGCACTGTACCAAGTACTTGGGAGAGTATGGTACAACAGAGTTCCCTGTCCACAATAAGCTTATGGTCTGCAGGAAGAGACAGACATTGGTATAGATTCATTCATTCATTCAATCATATTTATTGAGCGCTTACTGTGTGCAGAGCACTGTACTAAGTGCTTGGATAAAGCATATAATTCATAGATATGTACAGCAGTGCTGTGGTGCTGAGGGTGCGGTGAATACCAACTGTCCAAGGGTCACAGATTCTAGTGAATAGATAACACAGAAGGGAGAATGAGCTGGGGAAAAGAGGACTTAATAGGTAAAGGCTTCTTAAAGGAAACTGATTCATTCAATCATTTTTTTGAGTGCCTACTGTGTGCAGAGCACTGTACTAAGCGCTTGGAAAGTAAAATTCAGCAATAGAGACAATCCCAGCCCACAACAGGTTTACAGACTAGAAGGAGGGGGAAACAGACATCAAAACAATAGGCATCAACATAAATAGAATAGATAGATTGAATACAAGAGATAAAATTCAAGCATGACACCTAACTGATTTTCAGAGAGATTACTAGAGGTCATCTCTGTGGATAGCCTTTCTTCAAACTTAATTTCCTCATTAATTTTTTTGTTATATTAATGACATCTGATTTCACATTTTATTTGTGTCCAGAATTTATGAAAGGTATTTTCTAAAGCTTTTCCCCATGAAGTCTGTTTTTTATAGTCTAGCTGGGTTCTCTTTTTTTTTTTAATTGGTGTGCCTTGACTATAAAAATATAAAAATCTGTGTCTTGGGAGGATGGAGTGGGTGGGAAGATGAAGGGAGTAACTGTTGGGAAGCCAAAACTCTCACCATAAAACCTCAAATGTAGAGAGACTGGTGAACAAAAGAAAAATATATAGCTTACCAACTTCCCAAGAAAGGAAAGTGGAAATGGAATTCAAATGGTAAGGGATTCGGGTTGGCAGGTCAAAAGTTCAAATTTCAATTGTTCGTTTTTTCTTCTCTGCGCAGGGTTTGGAAGTCAAATGAATGAATTTTGGGAGGATGGTTTTCTAAAAGATTTCAGATTGGAATGTCTGAATAAATCTTTCTGGTATCAAGAGCACAATGGGGAAAAACTTGAATAGTTCGACATTGCAGATCTGGATAACATCGGCATCCAGTGACTCAAGTTTCATTGCACTAAACCAACGGTTTCTCAGAGGGGTCCTTTCCATGGTAGGTTCACTTTTGGTTGTGGCTTTTGAGCTGTTCTATAACCACCTTGCTTTAGCAGGATGCTTAATCAAACGTGCCCTTTTCAAAAAGATGAAATCTTGGGCAGGGCCATGACAAAGATGCAAAAATCTTTAAGGAAGGGTTACATCAGCGATTAGCAAATGCTAAAGGTGGACCTTTCCTTTTTATCTTTCAGGGTTTTTTTGACATGAGAGATTCAAAATGAGTCCTTCCAGCCCTTCATGAAATTTTAATGCATATTTAGCTAGCCTGACTGAGAAACCATTGAAGAAAAGCACATTAATCTATAAGACTGTATTATCTATTGGCCCTGAGAGTTCTGCATGCCTTTGGACTATATCCCACTTGATGAAGAACTGTTAAAAAGAATTCACATCTGTAAACCATCAAGCAGAAGACTGGGAAATAGATTTATAAATCCAAAAGGAAAGAGGAATACAGGACCTTTGAAACTTGATTTATTTACTAGATCCAATTTAATACATAATAAATTTTTTAGATAGAGTTCCATGATTTAGGCTTCTCTTTTTAAGTAGGATGTGAAAATAGGGAGTTAGGTGAATCATCTAATTCTAAGGTCTCTCTTACCTACTTGGCTTCAAATTGGATTGGGTAACACTTTCTACTAGTTGCACAGTTATTCATTCTCCAAGATTTTGCCACAGTGAAACGTCACAGTTTACATTTTTTTGTTACGAATTAAAGCCTTCCTTACTTCCAGTTACTACTTCAGATATTTGTAATAAAATAAAATTGTCACTGACATTTGATTTGTGGTGAAGGATGAAAAGATGTTTATATTCATTGGAAGATTGCATTTCTTCTAACTATAAAATAAACCTTTCCTTGAGAATGTAGGTTTCCCATATAGTATGAGAAATCTTGCCACATAATAATTATTATAGTGTTTGTTTAAGGGTTTCCTATGTTGCTAAGCACTGGCATAGAGTCAACCCTACCAGACAATCATAGTGTAAAGGAGAACACGTATCAATTAATTGTATTTGTTTAGCGCTTACTGTGTGCAGGCTGTATTAAGCATTTTGTATAGTCCAACAGAGTTGGTAGACATGTTCCCTGACCACAGTGAATTTACAGTCTAGAGGGGGAGAAAGATATTGATACAAATAAATAGATTACAAATACATACATAAGAACTGAGGGGCTGAGGGTGGGGTGAATTCCAATCAATCAATCAATCATATTTACTGAGTGCTTAACTATGTGCAGAGTACTATACTGAGCACTTGGGAGAGTACAATGTAACAGAATTCTCTGCCCACAAGAAGTTTACAGCTTAGAGGACAAGCCTATAATAATAATAATAATAATGATGGCATTTGTTAAGCGCTCACTATGTGAAAAGCACTGTTCTAAGTGCTGGGGGAATACAAGGTGATCAGGTTGTCCCACGTGGGGCTCACAGTCTTAATTCCCATTTTACAGATGAGGTAACTGAGGCCCAGAGAAGCTAAGTGACTTGCCCAAAGTCACACAGCTGACTAGTGGCGGAGCTGCGATTAGAACCCATGACCTCTGGCTCCCAAGCCCGTGCTCTTTCCATTGAGCCACACTGCTTCTCAAATATGATTGATGATGATAGTCTACCAAATGCCCAAAGTGTATGGATCCAAGTGCAATATTCCTCTAGATCAAATCCAGGTGAGTATTTCATGTCCATTCTATTGATAAATAAACTGAGGCACAGAGACATTAAGGTCACATAGGCAACAGTGACAGCCATCATGTGACCTCTGTGGCTACACAGGGTGGCATCTTGCTGAGGTCTTACCAAAGACTTCTTTCTGTAGTATAACCATAGAAGAGCAGCGCCTCAGTTCTGCTGCCAACATTAAGTGCTGGACTTTTGGAAGACCTCCTACCAGAACAAGATGCTTCAGGGAAAAATGATTTCATATATCTCTAGAGTTCTTCAGAGATCTATCTGTTGAGGGCTTCATTTATATGAAGCATTCTTTTTAAGACATGGGTGAGTAAGACTTGGTTGAAAAGGAGAGAGATGTCCTGGAACTATAGAAGGGCCCAGATCTCGGGAAGAGCCTGTTGGTAATGAAGAGATGCTTTTGAACGGTTGATTTTCAAATGAAGTAGAAGCAGAATGGCCTAGTGGATAGAGCAGAGGCCTGGGAGTCAGAAGGACCTAAGTTCTAATCCTGGCTTCATCTGCTGTGTGACTCTGGGCAAGTCATTTTACTTCTCTGGTCCTCAGTTACCTCATCTGTAAAATGGGGAATATTGACCATGAGCCCCCTATGGGACAGGGACTGGTCCAATCTTGATTAGCTTGGATCTACCCTAGTGCTTAGTACAGTGTCTGGCACTGTAAGCACTTAACAGACACCACAAAAACAAGCAAAAACCCCCCAAATTACTCCAACTCTTAGCCATAACCATCTCCTATCTTGTTAAATGCTTTCCTGTGGCTGCTAACACATAGGAAAATGTACAGGATAGAATTCACTTCATTTCCTCATTTTGGTTCACCCTCTCTCTGGTGAGCAATCCATGACCCACAAGCATAACTAGATGATCAATATCTGAAAACCTGACCAGTAATTGCTATCACTACCCTGTTCATTCCTTCTATCCATGACCCTTTCCACTTTAGAGATAAAGGCATTTCTATGTACCAGAAGAGTTACTAATCATTTAAAGAAAGATTCTTGTCAGTAACGTCAGTCATACTTTTTCCTTTATTTTATGTTACAAAAATCAACCAGTCAAAAGCATCTCAATAAACTATTTACAATAAATCCTTTTAACTGGGTAGAACAAGTACCTCCCTTCTACACCTTACATTGTTTTTTTTTTTCCAGGACCTCACATCCACTTTGGTTTTTTCCTTTGGAAATCTCATTTTGATTCCCTCTCAATAAATTAATATCCATGAACTGTAGAAGCCAAGATTCTCCTAAGTTGACTTTACCCCCAGTTGTAAGTCACGAAAGCAAAGAAAAAATCACCGCCTCTAATGATGCTTTAGTTTACCCAATGCTTTCTGATGGCTGTGTTGAATGCTGTTCTCAAGAATGCTCTTTTAATGAATATTTGGAAGAATGTCTGAGTAGCAGCAGGAACAGCTGGTGTTGAAAACAATGCTTAATGTTTCAAGGGCTCATCTTTAGCTCAAAGACTGTATTCACTGTGCAGTTGTGACCTGAGAGATGTATTAAGTCAGGTCCTAAATAAATGGATATTAGCTTTGCATAAGAAGCGGTCCTCTTGTCCTGGCTGTTTAGACTTTAAAAATTAATTTTTCACTGAAATCAATGTGAAGTTAATGTGATCTGCATATTGGAATGTGATCTGCATATTGGTCATGTCTTGTCTGTTCTTTGTGCTCCAAGATTTGGGTTTTTTCTGGTCTCTGTTTTGTTTTGAATAATATATGTCAAGCTCTTACTCTGTGCCAGGTCCATACTAAATGCTGTGGTAGATAAAAGCTAATTAGGTTGGACACAGTCCATGTCCCACATGGGGCACACAATCAAACCCTAATTTACAGATGAGGTAACTGACTCTCAGAGAATTAATTAATTAATTAATGATGGCATTTATTAAGTGCTTACTATGTGCTGTTAGCGCTCGGGAGCTTACCAGGTGATCAGGTTGTCCCATGTGGGGCTCACAGTCTTAATCCCCATTTTACAGATGAGGTAACTGAGGCACAGAGAAGTTAAGTGACTTGCCCAAAGTCACACAGCTGACAAGTGGCAGAGCTGGGATTTGAACCCATGACCTCCGACTCCAAAGCCCGTGCTCTTTCCACTGAGCCATGCTGCTTCCCCTAAGAGAAGTTAAGTGACTTACCCAAGGTCAAACAGCAGACAAAGAGCAGAGTCAGGGTTAGAACCCAGGTCTTCTGACTCCCAGGCCTGTGCATTTTCCACTAGGCTACACTGTTTCTGATGCAGTAGGCTGATCTAACAGTCGAGCAACATCAAAACCAGGCCTGGGACGAGGGTGGTATTAGTTTTGGTGGAGAGGATAGGACAGACCCAGGAGATGTTATGTAGGAACAAAACATCCCCTCCCCACAGCACCTATATATGTATATATGTATATGTGTTTGTACATATTTATTACTCTATCTATTTTACTTGTCCATATTTATTATATTTATTTTATTTTGTTAATATGTTTTGTTTTGTTGTCTGTCTCCTATCAATCAATCAATCAATCATATTTATTGAGTGCTTACTGTGTGCAGAGCACTGTACTAAGTACTTGGGAAGTACAAGTTGGCAACATATAGAAGTTCACAGACTTCTAGACTGTGAACCCGCTGTTGGGTAGGGACCGTCTCTATATGCTGCCAACTTGTACTTCCCAAGCACTTAGTACAGTGCGCTGCACACAGTAAGCACTCAATAAATATGATTGAATGAATGAATGAAAATGAAAAACTGAAAGAATATAGTGTGCTAAAGAGTGATGCCAATTCTTGGTGACCTTCCTTTTATGGCGTATGTACAAATGTAATCATTAATGGTATTTCCTTTTCAAATGTCTGTTTCTATGACCAAAACACTAATTCAGGAGGGAATTTAATAACAGCCAAGTTCAGACTTCTTTGAAATCCTATGCTATATAATCAATCACTCAATCAATGTATGCAGAGAATTGTATTAAGCACTTGGGAGAGTACAATGCAACAGAGTTGGGAGCCAAGCTGCTCACCAGGAGATTGCAGTCTAGAGAGCACTTAGAACAGTGCTTTGCACATAGTAAGTGCTAAATAGAGAAGCAGCGTGGCTCAGTGGAAAAAGCCCGGGCTTTGGAGTCAGAGGTCATGGGTTCAAATCCCAGCTCTGCCAATTGTCAGCTGTGTGACTTTGGGCAAGTCACTTAACTTCTCTGGGCCGCAGTTACCTCACCTGTAAAATGGGGATGAAGACTGTGAGCCTCCCATGGGACAACCTGATCACCTTGTAAACTCCCCAGTGCTTAGAACAGTGCTTTGCACATAGTAAGCACTTAATAAATGCCATTATTATTATTATTAATAATAATAATAAATGCCATCATCTTCATCAGATATCAAAATTATGGATATGTACACAAGCAAGATTCTATTAGCATTTTCCCTCCGACTCAGACTGTGTGTCCCAGGTAGACCAGGGGCTTTGACTGATAGGATTATCTTGTGTCCATCCTAGCACTTAGTACAGTGCTTGGCACATGGTAAGCCTTAAATAAATATCACCATGATTATTGTTATCATTATAATCAACCCTAACTTGGCCAATGAACCCTGCACAGCTTTGTGATGGTCAAGTATATTGCCTAGGTAGCCTCTCTACTGATGATAGTGGAAAAGATTATTTTTAACCCAAATACAGTCTTATTTTCAGGCACCATTGTGATTCCCTCTATGAATTCATTAGCCTTACGCTTCGTGTATTTATCCAATCATAACATACTTAAATTGTTGTATTATGGAACCCAGAGGATTCTGTTCTTTTTGCTCTGTCATCTGTGGCGTTCTCCACTTGGAACATTGCAAGAGTCCTTTTTTTCCCCCCACTACCATCAGAGAGACATGTGATTATCCAACATTCTGATTTCTTCTGCACTTCAGTATAATGTAATCTGTGATACAGTTGAGCAGTTGTCTCCAGATGTCATGGCTTTTCTGTTCATCCTTGAAATCTGAGACACATTTCATCTGGAAATTTTCCAAGCAGAACAAATATCTTTTTAGGGGTTGTTATGGAACACCCGTATTGCACTTAATCAATTTGTTCTTTCCTTGAGTGCTTGTTTAGTATTATTTTATTACATGACTAGTTTGTTGCCCTTACTTACCCCCTTTTCTCAAACTGTGAATAGTACAATACTGCGCACCCTTAAAATAAATGCTGCATCAATTAGTATTTTATCCACATTCCTCTTTACTGTGCTCAGGAAAGGGAAGCCATTTCTGTCCCAAGTCATTTTAGCATCTCTGCTAGTAATCTCTAGGGTTGCTAAGACTTCCTAAGGAAAATACCGATGTGTGGAATAGAATCACATCTACAGATTAAACGAGAAGGTTCATTTACAACTGAAAACACAATGGACCTCCCTTGAAGCACAGGAATGTTTTCTTTTTCCAACAATTTTATATTCCAGTTCCAATTTCCATCCGAAATCGGGAATGTTGAAATGCTCAATGTCAGAGGCTACCCTCGTAAAATGTCCATCTGGAAGAATATTGGAAGATGGCCCCTTCTCATCTGGTATCCAGATTGGTTCTGAAGAACTTTTTGCTAGCTGCGGGACACTCTTATTTGAGTCCTTCTTTCTGTAAGATATTTTCATCGAAGGCATTTGCTCGGCTAAACTAGCCCCAGTTCTTTCTTTGTTGAATCACCCTAACTTGTTTACCGGAAAACAAGGAAAAAATGGACTGAAGTAGCTACTTAGAGGAGGAAGGAAAAGGAAGGGCAGAGAAATAGGTTGAAAAATGTGGGAGATAAAAGGGAACCATTATTGGTGCCTGGATGCATTGCAAATTCCTGCATCCGGAGGAAAATAATTCATTTTTTTTTCCTTCAAAGAACCAGAGTGGGGCCAAGTAACAGAGTGATTATCTTCAATTCCTCCCGCTCTTTTATCCCTGATAATCAGTCTCTTGGGGGTGAGGTTGTAAGATTTAGAGATGCAGGCTTGAAGAAGCTACTCTACTGCACTAATAGATCCTAGGAAGGAAGGCCAAGAAGAGTCAATCATGCCAGTACTGGTCGTGGAAATGGGAAGATGGGGCTGGGAGAAGAGGCAAACATGGACTCTCTATTGCTATCTGTTATAGCTCCACTCTTAATCACTGCCTTTCTAGCTTGGAAAGAAGAAGGTCCCATTAGAGAAGCGGTGTGGCATATTGGATAGAGCACTGGCCTGGGTCAGAAGGTTATGGGTTCTAATCCTGGATGTCTGCTGTGTGACCTTGAGCAAGTCACTTCACTTCGTGGTGCCTCAGTTACCTCATCCGTAAAATGGGGATTGTGAAATGGGGACTGTGAGTCTTACATGGGACAGGGACTGTGTCCAACATAATTTGCTTGTATCTACCCTTAGTAAGCACTTAACAAATACCAAGATTATTTTTACCTTTGATACCCTAAAACATTAAAATCCTGAAATAAATTAACACCCCGTACTTGAGCATTCTCTGATCCAATAATCAACTTCAGCATTCCAAAGAGATGGATCAAGGGTCACTAAGAAAGCAGAAGTAACAAACCGCATTCTTCCTCCTCTTTCTCTCTACACGATGAATAATAATTGTGGTATTTCTTAGGCACCACTTCTTAAGCCACTATGTGCCAAACATTGCACTGAACATCAGAGTAGATCTTAGATAATCAAGGTACCACATGGGGCTTATAGTCTAAGTAGGAAGGAGAGCAGGTATTGAATCTTCATTTTGCAGATGAAGGAACCGAGGCACAGAGAAGGAAAGTGACTTGCCCAAGGTCACACAGCAGTTAAGTGCCCAAGCCGGGATTTAAACACAGGTCCTGTGACTCCCAGGGCACTGCTCTTTCCACTAGGCCATGTTGCTTCAACAGTCCCCAGACAAGCAATCATTATCATTGCCCCTATTCTTCCACTATGAAAGCAAGTTTGAAAAATATTACATTTTGAATAATTGTGCAGGTGCAAAATTTCTCAGCATATTGGAAAAGGGGCTTTACCATGCAACTTTCTTCCTTGCAAAAGAAGAAAGGTTCCACTGAACCACAATTATTTCATATTTCCATCATTAAGAAAGATGTTTCCTTTGCATGACTTGCAAAATGTCTGTT
The DNA here is from genome assembly GCF_015852505.1 of Tachyglossus aculeatus. Taxonomy (NCBI): domain Eukaryota; kingdom Metazoa; phylum Chordata; class Mammalia; order Monotremata; family Tachyglossidae; genus Tachyglossus; species Tachyglossus aculeatus. The sequence continues at coordinate 19,484,403 of NC_052084.1, read as the reverse complement.
CAATATTAAAGTTTGGTTTAAATGGCTGAATTTTACATAACTTGTCCAAATATGTCCACATATCATCATTCACATTTTTTTAAAACTAAGAATTTTAGGCACTGATTCTAGCCACTATAATTTAATAAACATTTCCTTTAATCTATGAGAATATAACCCTAGAACTGAAAAAATTATCCAGAAGAGCATTAAAATAGAAAAAAAGTATACCCTCATAAGTTAGAGGAGCAAGTTGCTATATACAAAAGCTTTCTACTTCTGAATTTACACTAAACCAATAACAGAGAGTATAAATCACATTTATAGGAGTTAAGTATTTCATTTCCGGTTTGGATCTGAATGAGAAAAACTGAATCTAACTGAATATGATATTCCCCTAATGCCTCTATGATAAACATTACTTTTCATTTCCAAAATGAAAAAAAAATGCATTTTCATGTAGAGGATGCAACACTGTGATATATATTCTCAAAGAATAGTTCTTAGGGCAATTGAACGATTTTCTGCATGCTGAACTGACATTATAGTAACATTTTTACTTGAGCAAATAATCCTATTGTGATGATTAAGATTCTATTAATAAATACCTATTCAGTTTCCCAGCATATGAAACTGTGGTAAAACATACCATTTTTCCAAGGGACTTTCCAAGAGATCAAGGGGCCTAGATTGAAAATGGTGTTATTTGATGATTAAAAAAAGTTCCTTGGGGCCTTTATCTTGAATTTATGCAAAAACCTTGAAATTTGATAGCAATTGTCATTAATCCATTAATAATATTTACTGAGGGCTCACGTATTTGTAGAGAACTATACCAAGCTTTTGGGAGAGTGCAGTAGAGTTGGTAGAGATGGTTCCTTGACCTCAAGATTACTTCTAGTACCAGAGACCGGTTATTAAAGGAGATGAGAAAACATCTCATTTTGCCAGATTTAGAAAGGACTACAAACATATTCCCCTCTCAGGGTCACGGCTGGAGAGTTCCCAGTACCCTACCAGACTCGACTACGGGAGGGAGAGTCAGGCAGAGGCCTACACATTCCATTCCTAGCTTGGCCAGTGGCTAGCCAGGAGAAGGCAATCTGCTACAAGTCAAAACTCACCTGTGCTGGGTAGCAGCGGCATGGGAGAGAATAAAGGGTTAAGACTCAAATTTACTGCGCAGAAGGAGGCAGTGGTAAACCACTTCCATATTTTTACCAAGAAAACTCTGTAGATATGCTACTAGGACGATTGCAGATGGAGGTGGGGCATTCTTGGAGAGATGTGTCCTTGGCGTTGCTGTGGGTCGAAGACGACTGGAAGGCATAAGACAACACAAGCATATTGATTCAAGATTTTAAAATGAACAAGAACTTTTGGGTGTTTAAATCAGTTGCCCTCTCCAATTTTCAAATAGTAAAACACACTGACAGGACTTGAATGTCAATAGACACCATGATTATTTACCTAAAATATGCACGGCTGTTACTGAATTAACTAATGGCCTGCTTGCTGATTTTTTTTTATGATATTTGTTATGCGCTTTTTATCTGTCAGACACAGTACTAAATTCTGGGGTAGATACAGGCTTAATCAGGCTGGACACAGTCCCTTTTCCAAATGGGGCTCACAGTCTTAATCCCCATTTTACAGATGAGGAACTGAGGCACAGAGAAGTGAAGTCACTTGCCCAAGGTCAGACAGCATTCAAGCGGCAGGGCCAAGATTAGAAACCAGGTCCTTCTGACTCCTTATTCTGCTTCTTTGGACTAAGTCCCTTGTGGGCAGGGAATGTGCCTACCAATTCTGTTGTATTGTACTCTCCCAAGTAGTTAGTAGAGTGCTCTGCAAAAAGTAAGGGCTCAATAAATGATTGATTGATAATTGATTGATTGTGTCCATCTACTTCTAATAAAGAATCCAGTAGGGAGCCCACATTCCCCATTCTAGCAGTGTCTTCTGGGTCACATTTGGAAAATTGATACTATCTGGTCAAGTTGCAAGAACCTAAGAGAATTAGTAGCCCTAAACAACTGATTATCATTATTATTAATAATAGTGCTACTAATAATAATTGTGGTATTTATTAACCTCTTACTATGTGCCAAGCACTATAATAAGGACTAGGGTAGATACAAGTTAATCAGTTTGGATACAGTCTCTGTCCCACAAGAAGCTCACAGTCTATGAAGGAAGGAGGACATATCCTTTTAATTGTGGTAATTGTGAAGTACTTTCTACATGCCAGGTCTCTCCTATTAATTAATGCCTTCTCATGGCAGGAGAGTTTGCACAGACTGTTGAAGCTTAGAGCTGTGCCATAGAGAGCTACCCATAATGGAAAGGTCTAAGCTGAAACATCAAAGTCGATTCAGCTCGGGAAAGAGTCAAAGGCAGATGATCAAGTGATCAAAACGTTGATCAGACAATGGCAGAGTTTTTTTCTGTGTGGAGGAAGGCAGTGGTAAACCACTTCCGTATCTTCACCGAGAAAACTCTACGGATACGCATACCAGAGTGACTTCATGACAGAAAATGGGAAGTTCTGAAAAGGGTGTGTCCATGGAGTCAGCATCCTTTCTGATCTCCCAACCTCCTGCCTCTCCCCACTTCAGTCTATACTTCACTCCGCTGCCTGCATTATCTTTCTGCAGAAACGCTCTGGGCATGTCACTCCCCTCCTCAAAAATCTCCAGTGGTTGCCTATCAACCTTCGTATCAAACAAAAACTCCTCACTATTGGCTTCAAAGCTCTCCATCGCCTTTCCCTCTCCCATCTCACTTCCCTTCTCTTCTTCTACAGCACAGCCCACACACTCGGCTCCTCTGCCACCACTAACCTCCTCACTGTGCCTTGTTCTCGCCTGTCCCGCCGCTGACTCCTGGCCCACATCCTACCTCTGGCCTGGAATGCCCTCCCTCCTCACATCCACCAAACTAGATCTCTTCCTCTTTTCAAAGCCCTACTTAAAGCTCACCTCCTCCAGGAGGCCTTCCCAGACTGAGCCCCCTTTTCCTCTGTTCCCCCTCCCCTCTCCATTGCCTCCACTCCCTCCTTCTGCTCTACCCCCCTCCCCAACCCACAGCACTTGTGGATGTATGTACATATTTATTATTCTATTTATTTTATTAATGATGTGTATATATCTATAGTTCTATTTATTTATATTGATGCTATTGATGCCTGTCTACTTGTTTTTGTTTTGTTTTCTGTCTCCCCTCTTCCAGACTGTGAGCCCACTGTTGGGTAGAGTCCACTGTTGCCAAATTGCACCAAACACTTAGTACAGTGCTCTGCACACAGTAAGCATTTAATAAATATCATTGAATAAATTAGTCGCTCTGGGTCACAAATTACGTGATGACATTTAAAGGTGTGCCAGGCACTGTATAAATGCTGGAGTAAACACAAGATCAATCAGTTGTATTTATTAATCACTTCTGTGTACAGAGCCCTGTACTAAGACACTGGGAGAGTTCAATATAACAGAGTTGGGAGACATGTTTCCTGCCCACAAGTTTTCAGTCTAAAGTGGAGGCAGACACTAATATAAATAAATACATTATGGATATATACACAAGTGCTGTGGCACAGATGGTGAGGTGAATAAATGGTACAAATCCCAAGGTGACAGAGTAGGGAGTGAGAGAGGAGGAAATGAGGCTTAGTCGGGGAAGGCCTTTTGGAGGAGATGTGCTTTTAATAAGGCCTTGAAGGTGGGGAGAGTAATCGTCTGTTGGCTATGAAAGAGGAGGGCTGGACATAGGCCATATCCCACATTGGGCTTATAGTCTTAAACTCCATTTTAGAGATGAGGTAACTGAAGCACAGAAAAGTTAAGTGACTTGTCACAAAGTGGACAAGTGGGGGAGACGGGATTACAACCTAAGTCCAGACCCGTGCTTTTTGTTCAAGGCCCCACTGCTTCTTAAAAGTCAAAAAGTCAATATTTATAGGAAAGGGGGAAACCATTTCCAAAATAGCAAATCTCTTTGATTCCCCAGATGTATGTTCCTCAGGGGACTCTTCTATTGTATTTTGTTTTCGCTATTCCAAGTCTTAGAAGCTCCTCTATGTGTCCTTTCCACTATTTTGTTGCTCAGGTGCAGGGAGAATCAGTGACTGATTTCTCAGTGGCAAAGTGAGTATTGTACCTGGATCTGAGGTTCACTGAAGCACTAGAAGGAAACAGAAATTTCAAACAGTTATTCTCATTTGGGGCCAGGTGGTATTCCCTGGTCCAAGGCCTTAATGTGTCGGCTCTGTTTCTTTTGGAGGCAACTTAATGTAAATTCAATGCAGGTCCTGCTTTCCTCTTCCTCCCTAACACAGCTGAAATAAGAAGCAGCTGGTTCATGTTAAAGAAAATTTCCCTTTTAACACTTTATTTGCCTACCTACATCTAAAAGCACCACCTTGACTCATCTTTCAATGGAAAGGAAGGCGAATCAAGAGCTCAGAATGCTGAGCCTGAAAAAGCATTTTTTATACATTGATCTTTGAATAGAAAATGTAATATAACAGATACAATTAGAGTTTTACTTAATCTCTAAAAGCATAACATGTCTATAGATCCAAATTCTTTCTTTAGAAAGTTGATTGTAGAAGGAACAGTTTATTTGAAATATATTTTATACTGAAAATGACAGTGTAAACAAAATCATTAATAACAACTAATATTGCCAACTTGTACTTCCCAAGCGCTTAGTACAGTGCTCTGCACACAGTAAGCGCTCAATAAATATGATTGAATGAATGAATGAGTTTATGGTATGTATTAAGCACTTACTCTGTACTAAGCGCTGGGGTAGGTACTGCTAATCAGGTTAGACACAGCCCCTGTCCCATGTGGGGCTCACAGTCTTAATCCCCATTTTAGATGAGGAAACTGAGGTACAGAAAATTAAGTGACTTTCCTAAGGTCACACAGCAACCCAAAAGCAAATCCAGAATTAGAACCCAGGGCCTCTGACACCCAGGCCCATGCTCTTTCCACTAGACCACACTGCTAGGAAACGGCATGGCTTGGTGGATAGAGCATGGGCTTTGGAGTCAGAAGGTCATAGGCTCGAATCCTGGCTCTACCACGTGTCTGCTGTGTGACCTTGGGCAAGTCACTTCCCTGGGCCTTAGTTACCTCATCTGTTTAATGGGGATTAAGAGTGTGAGCCCTCTGTGGCCTAGGGACTGTGTCCAACTTGACTAACTTGTATCTAACCCAGTGCTTCGACTAGTGCTTGGCACATAGTATGCACTTAACATGTACCATTGTTATTAATAATAATAAATATCCTTTCTCTACTACTGAATAAGGAGAGGAGATACAAAGGATGGTAAGAAAGCAACAAGATACAGAGATCTACCTGATCTATTATTCCTTTGACGAGGTGTGTAAAAGTCAGTATGGAATCCAGAGGCAAGCAAAAAGATGAAATCACTGACCAATCAGAGTAGGGATGAACTGAGTCATTGGATACAGTCAGCATTGATTGTTCAGTGGTTCTCTAGGCATCAGTGAGTTAATTAGGAGCCTACAGCTCTGGGATCAGAAGTTTTCCAAGCAGAATAAGGAGTTTGAACTATATCTGTCCAAGAATATTGCTCTCTGAAAGTTGCCAACGGCATTCTTTACCATACCAGGCTGGGAAAGGTGACTTTCTGGATGGGTGATGGATGAGTATGCCTTTAGGAATATGAAGTAATATATGAAATAAAAGATCGCCTCAGTGTACAGAAAATATAGGGCATGCTAGGCAATCATTACTAAAAGCACTGACAAATTGAGGAGCCTTCTTTCATGCACCTTACATTGAATACCACAGCCTCTGATAAATAAATATGAAAAGACTCCCCTCCAATTATTTTTGTCTCTGGTAAAAACTCAAAACTGAACTGACAGCAATGGCTACTAAAGAAATAGCCTACCAGTTTTTTTCCTTGTTCTTTCAAATGTTAACAAAGAAATAAGAATGGTTATTGCCAGGCCATGGGCTGGTTGATTTTCTCCACTGTCTCAAATCTCGGCTGCACTGCTATGTTCCATCTTTCCTTCCTTACTGTCCCCTTCGTGTCTAGAGATTTCTCTCTCTTTCCTCCCCTTGGTTGAACTCTAGATGTTTCTGAAGAATCATGCCTAGTTCACTGAGCGGGATCCTTTTTTCTGGTCAAGTGGTGTGCACATTAAATTGCTTCTCTGTGAAGCAGGGAGTAATCACTTCACATGCTAAGGAGGAAAGATTTAGGTCTTTAAAAGACAGGATAGTAAGGGGAGTTTCCTTACCCCTCCTACCTTACCTTGCTGATTTCCTACTAAAACTCTGCCTGCACATTTTGCTCTTCAAACACCAACTTACTCACTGTGCTTCAAGCTCATCTATCTCACCACTGCTCCTTCATCCACATCCTGCCTCTGGCCCAGAACTCCTTCAGATGACCCCTTCATATCCTTCAGATGACTCCTCTCCCCACCTTAAAAGCGTTATGAAAATCAATCATATTTATTGAGCGCTTAGTGTGTGCACAGCACTGTGCTAAGCGCTTGGGAAGTACAAGTTGGCAACATATAGAGATGGCCCCTACCCAACAGTGGGCTCACAGTCTAGAAGGGGGAGACAGAGAACAAAACACAACATATTAACAAAATAAAATAAATAGGATATGTACAAATAAAATAAATAAATAAATCACAAATCACATCTCCTCCAAGAGGCCTTCCCCAGCTCATTTCATTTCCTCATTTCCTCTTCTCCAACTCACTTCTGTGTCACACTTGCATTTGGATTTGCACTATTTATTCACCCCACCTCAGCCCCACCACACTTATGCCCATATCCATAATATATTTGTATTAACGTCTGTTTCCCCCTTTAGACTGTAAACTCCTTGTGAGCAGGGGACTTGTCCACAAGTTGTACTTTACCCACCCAAGTGCTTAATACAGTACTCTGTCACAGTAAGAACTCATTAAATATGATTGATTTATCTTTCCCTTTTACAGCATCTGGGTTCCTGTCTAAACCCATACCAAAACACCTGAGTTGCAGATATGCAGAAAGGTTTGCAAGTTGCTCTTAATTCATACACAGAGGATTCTTTTGCTTTTGCGTGGCCTGAGGGTAGAATCCTTAGCAAATAAAAATCAGATTTCTCCCCCTTTTCATTGCATAATGATAGTAGAATTATTGGTGCCAATCATTTCCCTGGCCATTTCCTTACACTCTGGTACTAAATGGATCAGATTCCTCTAGGGCTCACTGATGTTTCCCTGGAACCCAAAGGTAAATTTACAAAGCCCTAACTCATCTCTGAGAATAAGTATTCACACACATCTCTATACCGTTCATTACAAGTGCTAGAAGGGAGTGTTTATATGCTTAGGTATGGAATACTGAAGGTTTCTTAATGAGGCTCAGTTACCTTCAGCTGCCTTACAAGAATGCATTTTGGTTCTAATTCAAACCAGACTGAACTGGTGAGCACATGTTTCTTTGATTAATTATTATTTACATGAACCGACAAAGTAGTGTAATTTTTCCATCAGTCACCAAAGCCAGTCTTTACGCAGTCAGCCATAAATGCTAACTCTCTTCAAATCAAGTAATCAAAATGCACACCTACCCTGTGTGCCAGGCTGGTTTCTGTTGCAGTGGCTTTCTTGGGACAATGGGCATTCCCTCCAAAAGGCTTCCTAGAGTGCTATACAGACCTACACAAGCCCAGGGTGGAGGAAGAGCTGTCTTTCTATCCATTTACTCCTTTAATCACTGCTCAAAAAATTATTTTTCCTGTATGAAACTGTCTTTTCTTACTCCAGTAGGGAAAATTGTATGTGAAGCAGCAGGGTCTAATCGAAAGAACATGGTTATGGGAGTTAAAGAACCTGGGCGACATTGGGCGAATTGTTTAACTTCTCTTAGCCTCACTTCTCTCTTCTGCAAAATGGGGATTCCAACTTGCTCTCTCTCCTTCTTAGATTGTGAGGCCCATGTGGGGCCTGTTGAATTCATATTCATGAAATCGTATTTATTGAGCACTTACTGTGGGCAGAACAATGCACTAAGCACTTGGGAGAGTACAGTATAACAATAAACAAACACATTCCCGGCCCTCAAAGAGCTTTACTGTGTACAGGGGAAGATGGATATTAATATAAATAAATAAATGGAAGATATGTACTTAAGTGTTGTGGGGCTGGGAGGGGGGATGGATAAAGGGAGCAAGTCAGGGCAATGCAGAAGGGAGTGGGAAAAGGGGGAAGGAGGTTTTAGTCAGGGAAGACTTCTTGGAGGAGATGTGTCTTAAAGGCTTTGAAGGAGGGGCAGAGGATGCCTGTCATAGTACCCCAGTGCTTAGAACATGCTTGGCATCTAGAATGTACTTAACAAATACCACAGTTACCATTATCATTAATCATAATAAGTGAAATTTTCAATATACCAATAAACCAATAAACCAATAAACTTATTTCCCAAGCTCCAGCCTTTTCCCCCATCACTCCAAACTCCAGACAGCTCTCTAGATCAGAAGCAGTGTGGCTTACTGAGTTCATTCATTCATTCATTCAATTGTATATATTGAGCACTTACTGTGTGCAGAGCACTGTACTAAGTGCTTGGGAAGTACAAGTTGGCAACATATAGAGATGGTCCCTACCCGACAACGGGCTCACAGTCTAGAAGGGGGAGACAGACAACAAAACAAACCATGTGGACTGGTGTCAAGTCATCAGAACAAATACAATTAAAGCTAAATGCACATCATTAACAAAATAAATACAATAATAAATATGTACAAGTAAAATAAATAGAGTAATAAATATGTACAAACATATATACAGGTGCTGTGGGGAGGGGAAGGAGGTAGGGCGGGGAGGACGGGGAGGAGGAGAGGAAAAAAGGGGGCTCAGTCTGGGAAGGCCACTTGGAGAAGGTGAGCTCTCAGTAGGGCTTTGAAGGGAGGAAGAGAGCTAGCTTGGCAGATGTGTGGAAGGAGGGCATTCCAGGCCAGGGGGAGGAGATGGGCTGGGGGTCGACGGCGGGACAGATGAGAACGAGGCCCAGTGAGGAGGTTAGCAGCGGAGGAGTGGAGGATGCGGGCTGGGCTGTAGAAGGAGAGAAGGGAGGTGAGGTAGGAGGGGGCGAGGTGATGGAGAGCCTTGAAGCCGAGAGTGAGGAGTTTTTGCTTGATGCGTAGGTTGACAGGCAGCCACTGGAGATTTTTGAGGAGGGGAGTAACATGCCCAGAGCGTTTCTGCACAAAGATGATCCGGGCAGCAACGTGAAGTATAGACTGAAGTGGGGAGAGACAGGAGGATGGGAGATTAGAGAGGAGGCTGATGCAGTAATCCAGTTGGGATAAAATGAGAGACTGAGTGCTTCCTATGTGCTCTGCACAGTACTAAGAGAGTATGCCAGTGTAGACTGGATCCCTGTCCTCAGGGAACTTACGTTCTAGCTTACAATTCTCCTTTCTGTTAAGAAAGATAAGAAAATTGGTTGCATCCCTTGAAATTTTGATCATCCCTATCACTTTCTTAACAACCAAACCAACACTGCTTCTAATTCAGGCATATTGGCCGGCAAATTCTAATCTGTTTGAACATTCTTTTCCACTTCTAGCAAAAAATATGGCGAGGTTAGTAAGCAAATTGCAGCCCTTTCAGTGAAGAACACTAGACATCAGCAGAACTGTTAGATTTTGAAGAATTCAGCCCTTCAATGAACCAACAGTGTTTTTATAATTGGTATATGCTGAGCACTTACTATATGCCAAGCATTGTACTAGTGCTGGGACAGATATGAGATAATCAAGTTGGACACAGTCCTGTCCACATGGGACTCACATTCTAAAGAGTAGAACTTAATCCCAATTTTACAGGTGAGGTAATTGAGGCACAAATTAAATGACTCACCTAAGGTCACAAACCAGACAAGTGGCCTAGTGGGAATTAGAACCCAGGTCTTTCTGACCTCGAAGCTCACGCTCTTTCCATTAGGTCATGCTGCTTAGTGATTCACAAAAGGAAGAGAAAACTTTGAAATCTGGTGGAAGTTACGCATAGAGCTTAGCTTTCTTTCAGTATAATGTGTTAGCAAGATCCCTGCTCATAAGGAGCACACAGTCTAAAGGGGAGCTCACAGTCTAGAGAATAATTGTGGTATTTGTTAAGTGATTACACTACATGCCAAGCACTGTACAAAGTGTTGAGTTAGTTGCAAGATAATCTACATGGGTCTCAGTCTAAGTAAGAGGGAGAACAGGTTTCAAATCCCCATTTTGTAGATGAATGTTAATGAAACCATGGTTAACATGAATGGTGTCAAATGTTTTAATAACATCAATAAACTCAGTTTAAATTCTTGGTGTTGGAAGATGGGCCAATATCAACCTGCGGTTTTGCATAACGTGGCAAAGCCAGTTGGCCTTCTGATTTTCATTCGTCGACTCCGTGAGGGTCACATTGAAGAGCACATGATGGAAAGGTAAACCACCAGAATAGGATTCGAAAATAATTTCCAGTTCAGTCCAAGCCAGGAAGGGTTTCAAGAACTTCTGGCCATGTAACTTAAACTCAGTAATATCCATCAATCTATCAATGTTATTTATAGAGCACTGTACTAAGCACTTGGGAAAGTACAGTTCAACAGAGTTGGTATATGTTCCGTGCCCATGGAAAGTATACAGTCTATGCTGAGTTGATTCAGTAACCTAACCATTCAATGGGGTAGATAGTATTGGATTAAAACTCTATGTCCTGCTGAGAAATCCTGGAATTTGTCATGAAAAAGAAACAGTATCTAAAACCTTGGTATCAGAATACTTATTGGCTTGGTGGATCTCAGATGAGTTGGCAAACTTTAGAGGAAAAAGGAAAATAGTGTTTCAAACTTCTCTCTGAATTTCCTAGAGTTATTTTGGCTTAGGAAAGACATACAGTATTATTTGAAATGTTCAAGGAAGATAATTGCATTTTTTATATTTTGCTACTTTGGCTTGAAAAATAATTTTCTGGTTCATGAAGAGAAAAGACACTTTTTCAAAACTAGTTTTTAAAAAGGTCTTTTTGATCAGCTGAAGAACACCAACCCCAAGTTTCAGTTTAAATGGCTACTCTAAAAGAGTAGCTACCAAAAGTATGGTAAAACACTTTAAAAGCTCTTCAATTTGGAAAAGAAAAATTCCATCGCATTATATTCCACACTGGGTTGTTAGTCACATTGTATTTTCAAACATACCACTGAAACCACAATCTCAATTACATTAGCTTTTAGACATGTGGAAGAAACACATGCTAAAACGATTAACAAAATTATGACATTGACATTTTTCCCCGTGACTTTCAGTTCCTGCAGTGGCTCAGCAGAGAATATTATGTGGAGCAAGAAAATGATCATAAATCAACTTGACCACATTCCCCCTTACCTTGCCCTTTAAAATGCCTGAAAAAGAGGAAAACTATTTTCCATATAGTAAGCACATCGAGTTATCCCGCAGCCATCTTTCCCTTCTCCCTAGCCAATACTATAAACAGCTTCACTAAGTAGGATGAGTATCTGTTTCTTTCTTCCTCAGGAAGCCAAAAGCTTCTGCACCCTGCCAGTATTCTATTGGTTTTATTTCCAATACTTCTGACCCAAATTGGAGAATATAGTGATGGAATTCTTTTTTAATGGTATTGGTTAAGTGCTTACTATGTGCCAGGCGTAGCAGTGGGGTAGGTAGAAGCTAATAATAATAATGATGATGTTATTACTTACTAAAATTACTTACTATATTACTTAAGCACTTACTATAATCAGATTGGGCACAGCCCCTGTCCCTCATGGGGCTCACCATCTTAATCCTCATTTTGCAAACAAGGAAACTGAGGCACAGAAAAATTCTACCAACTCACCCCACCTAACCCATTTGTTCTCTGCACTCACTATTTTCCAACTCCCTCTTTTCACTGCTCTCAAGTCAAACTTCTAGTGAAACCTTGCCCCCAACTTTCTGCTTGTGTCTATTTGTTCCCACTCTTTCCCTGGCTTAGTATTCCCTCTCCTTCCCATATGAGAAAGTTTGCAGCTCTCCCCAAATTTAAAGTCTTCCCAAAATCCCACCTTATCCAAAATATCCATGTATATATGCCTGCTCAATTTATTCATTTTGTAAATTAATTTTATTAATTTTAATTTTGTACTCCATTTGTAAAAAAAAATTTATGTTTGTCTTTCCCGTTAGAGTATAAGCTCCTTTTGGTCAAGGAAAGTGTCACTTGGTTATTCTGAATTTCTGAAGTACAGAGTTTAGTCCACACTTCCATGTACACGCTTGATAAATTCAGCCATTACAGCTACAAAGTGCTGAGGATTAACATAAGTCATTCAGGGAATGCTCCCCTTTGCCTTGCCTCCTACCTTTCACTTTCCCTTCTCCCTTCCTACCTTTCACTTTCCCTTCTCCCTTCCTACCTTTCACTTTCCCTTCTCCCTTCCTACCTTTCACTTTCCCTTCTCCCTTCCAGGAAAGAAACAAGACCTTAAATTTGATTTTATGACTCTATCTTTACACAGCTAAATCATTCTGGTCAAAAATACACTTGGACTTATACACTAAGGTACACGATAGGTTTGCAGATGGCTTATCTACGACTCCATGACAAATAAAAGGCTTCCGGAAAACTGCCGTGGTTTGTATTCCCCCAATTGTAAGCATCTGTCCCTCCCACCCCCTCCTCTGATTGCTTCCCCTAGCCATGATCTGATAAGTGCTAAAAAAAATACCATAATAAATTAATTGATTAGAAACTGAGGGCAGAGGGGAGGTTTGGATGTGAATGCCAGGGTTTGGGGTTGAAGGGAGAGAACCTGGCAGATTTGCAAAACCTTTTTATGTCCGATGATAAACAACAAGCAAGTGGAAGGGAAAGCAGAAAATTTTCTCCAACCCCTGCACAAGGTCTGGAGTTGGCAGCTTCCTGCTGCCCCATGAATTCCCGCAAAAACCCCACAAGTTTTTCCTTCCTGGGAGCAGGGAGGGGAGAGGGGGGGAAACACTTGCAGCCGTTAACTCTGGCCTTCCAGCTCCAGGAATGCCCCCATCTTCTCAAGCAATGCTGGATGTAGACTTGAGAATGGGAATTAATCGCTTTATGAAGTTACCTTGAAAATGATCCATCTTGGAGGACTTGTCAGTCAGAAGGATCTCTGTCCATTCAATCACATTATTAGCTCCATGCATTGCCTCAATTTTCTTCACAGTTCAAGTAGAAAGAGTTTTTCATCTGAAATATTTAGGTAATTCAGGCTAGTTGTATATTTTGGTCCTCAATTACTGATAAAATTTGAGTACCCAGACCAAGGCTGAGTATCCCTGACTTTCAGTGCTTTGCACTCTCAATAAATATCAACTAATTGATTGATTGCCTTGATGAGTGCCTGATGGTTATAATAACAATAATAATAATAATGACATGTATTAAGTGCTTACTATGTGCAAAGCACTGTTCTAAGCACTGGGGATGTTACAAGATGATCAGGTTGTCCCATGGGGGGCTCACAGTTTTAATACCCATTTTACAGATGAGGTAACTGAGGCACAGAGAAGTTGAGTGACTTGCCCAAAGTCACACAGCTGACAGTTGGCAGAGCTGGGATTTGAACCCATGACCTCTGACTCCAGAGCCTGTGCTCTTTCCACTGAGCCATGCTGCTTGGACAGACTGCGACATAGTTGGTTTCTAAAATCTGGGCCTTAGATTGAAAAATAAGTTGGAACCTATCTTCTCACAAGAAAAAAATGTGGAAAATTGGGAATTGGATCATGAGTCAAGACTAGAGGTCCTATTTTTACCAATATTATCCAGAATTGTTTACTTGGTAAATTATAGATGAGTAATACAACCACATTAATGTATTATATTAATAAGAATAGTGATTGTACTTGCATAAAAATCATATTCAAAGTTAAAACTCCAGTGCAAGAAAGAAATACAGTTCAATATTGTACTGTTTAGGGTGTATCAGCATACTTTCAGATAATATAAAAATCATATAAATGTTATAAACCCTGTTTTTTGTTGGATTTTTTAACAAAAAATTAGTCCATGAATGGATCTGATTGGGTGAGATTTCCTCTTGTACTCACCCATAGCTTCTCCTCCTCATTTTCTTTCCTCTGCTGACAAATCCTCTCTCTCCATCCTTTGAGTGTCCCAGAAACCTCCTTCTGCTACCTGTTCTTACCCCTTTTTCTTCTTTCCTGTTGAATATAGCTCAATACATGTGATTGACTGATTGACTGATAACCAAGGTGGTCTCTTCCCTGGGTTCAGTCCCACCCCAGACCCTGGGCCACCACACCTGCCAAAACTAAGGTAGCCAAAGTGGAAAGAAAGCCAGAGAGGGAAATACTGCTGCCCCTCTAGACTTTAAGCTCACTGTGGGCAGGGAAATATGTCTGTTAATTGTAATATAGTACTCTCCTAAGCATTTTGTACAGTGCTCTGCACACAGTAAGTGCTTAATAAAGATGCCCCTTTTCCATTCTGTGCTTTGGGGACAGTCAGAGGGGAAGGATGGCTTGGGAAGTGGCATGACCTAGTGGAAAAAGTACGGGCCTAAAACTCAGAGGATCTGGCTTCTAATTCTGGCTCCACCACTTATCCTCTTAGTTGCATTTGGGCAAGACATTTAACTGTGTCTTAGTTACCTCAACTGAATAATTAGGATGAAGACTGTGAGCCCCTTGTGGGACACGGACTGCATCCAACCTGTTATCTAACATTTACCTCAGCATTTAGGGCAGTGCCTGACACATAGTAAGCACTTTACAAATGCCATTAAAAAAAAAAAATAAAAAAATAAATTTAAACACAGTGACATCCTAGAAGTATCAGTGGAAAAATCTGCTGAGAAGTTTCTCTAGTGAACTCAATATCCAACAGTATGGTCAGATCCAACCTACGGATTTTTATCACTCTCAACATAATTTTCAATAGAAGTATCCCTTTCAGTCAGTGATGCCTAGTGGAAAGACCACCAGCTGGGGAGTCAGAGGTCCTGAGCTCTAATCCTGACTATGTCATATACTTGCTGTGTGATATTGAAAATGTCACAACTTCTTTGGACCTAAATTTCCTCATCTATAAAATGAAAATACAATACCTGCTCTCCCTATCACTTAACTGAGTTCCGCATTGGACAGGGACTTTGTGTGGTCAGATTGTATGTACCTTTCTCTCAATCATATATTATAAATTACTTATTTATCCTTATTATTGTCTGGCTCCTCCTCTAGACTGTAAGCTCATTATGGGCAGGGGGTGTTTCTTTTAATTATGACGCAGTGAACTCTCCAAAGTGCTTAGTACAGTGCTCTGCACGTGGTAAGTCTCAATAAATACCATTGATTGATTATTATATCTTCCCCAGCACTTAGTATAGTGCTTGGCACATAACAAATGTCACCAATATCATTAGTATCATCATTGTTATTCATCTTAATCTTGGTTTTTATGGAACAGATCCCATCCATCGATTTGGGAAAAAGGACCTCTTCAGCTCCTTCCCAGGAGTTTTTGTTCACCCAAGTTCCCTGCTTGGAAAAATCCATTGCAGGATTCTTTTCTTCCTCAATCTTGTCTTTCTCCCTCACCACTTGCCTATCCAACCATAACCAAGAAATTCAGTGATTATTTGCCATAAATCGTTATGCCTCTGCCCTTGCTGTAAAGGTTCAATTACACCCTCTTCTATTCTACTTCACTGCTTCTGAAAGGAGAATAAATGTTGGGATACCTAAAAGCACATATACTGGTAGGTATTGTGCTAAAAATAGCCTCACAACCTGTGGGTGAGTTTCCAGGAAATGCTAAGCTTGTTAGAGCAGAAATAACAGGGGAGTGGGTTAATGGAGTTCTAAAATGTGATTGCTTGGTTCATGGTGCATTGTGAATTTCTAAGTAGCTATCTCCTTAATATAGCTGGTCAAACAGACTTTTAAAAGAGTGTGCAAGTTGAAGGGGGAATTGAAGCATGATACTGAAATGCTTGGGTTCTTGGGAAGCAGCATAGCTTAGGAGATAAGGCATGGGAGCCAGAGGACCTGGGTTCTAATTTCAGTTCTGTTACTTGCCTACTGTGTGACTTTAAGCAAGTCACTTAACTTCTCTGTGCCTTAGTTTCTTCAAGTACAAAATGAGGATTCAATACCTGTTCTCCCTCCTATTTAGACTGTGAAGGCCATGTCGCACAGGGACTGTAATCGGCCTGGTTATCTTGTATCTAGCCCAGTGCTTAGAATAATGCTTGGCACATGACAAGTACTTAACAAATACCAGAATAAAATGGTAAAGACAACTTAATTATGACCTTGTTTTTCCCTTTGAATAATTGTATTTTTTTTAATGGAACTTCAAGTGCTTAGTTGTCTAAATATTAGGAAATTTGGTGATTTACCTAATGTTATTCTAAGGGCATCTTGTTTCCTTGGGCTCGTTGTGGGTAGGGATCGTGTCTACCAACATGTCTCTCAACTACTGTGTGTTCTGCACACAGTAAGTGCTCAGTAAATATTACTGACTGATTGATTGGGCTAGAATCCCTGAAAAAGCCCTCCTTTCATCTTCTCCCACTCCCTTCTTTGCCAATCTGACTTGCTCCCTTAAGTCATTCCCCCCTCCCAGCCTCACAGCACTTACGCACATATCTGTCATTTGTTTATTTATATCAATGTCTGTGTCCCCATCTAGACTTTCCATTTACAGTGCCTTTCCATTTCTAACCTTTCCATTTATAGTGCCTATTTACTTCAATGTAACTGGTTACCTTGACCCGGCAAAGTGAAAATTGTTAGAAATTATACCAACAGATCTCTTCTAGCCAGTCAGTCAATCAGTCAATCGTATAGATTAAGCGCTTACTGTGTGAAAAGCATTGTACTAAGCACTTAGGATAGCACAAAATAACAGACACATTCCTGCCCACAACAAGCTCAGAGGGGGAGATGGACATTAATATAAATAAATAGATAGATAAATAAGTTACAGATATACACAAGTGCTGTGGAGGTGGGAGGAAGGATGGATGAAGGAAACGAGTCAGGACAACACAACAGGAGCAGGAGAAGAAATGAGGAGGGTTTAGTCAGGGAAGGCTTCTTGGAGGAGATGTGCCTTCAATAACGCTTTGAAGTGGGGGAGAGCAATTGTATATTTAGTATACTCTGGTTTGCTGATTTTTAGGATCAAAATTTACTGGGAGGTAATCAACTAGTCTATCGTCCTAGAAGAAACTACAATTCTGCATTATTCGCCACTAGAACTTATTTTTGTGGATAATGATACTATAGTATCATTACTATAATATATATGCTATACTATATTATGGTATCGGATAGTGCTGGGATTGTGGGGAATAGTTTAAGCTGATCATTTTCCTGAGAATTCAGGTGGGGTGGGGGCAGGTAGAACTTCCAGGGAGCAGAACAAAATGGCAGGAAAGGAAAACAGAAAGAGAGGAAGAAATACAAAGGGAGAAAACCTCAAAAACACACACACACACACACACATACACATGTTCACAAATATCATCATCATCCTCATAACCAATATTGTTGAGTGTGTATTATGTGTGTGCACTGTACTAAGCACTTGGGAGAGTACAATATACAATTAACAGACATATTCCCTGCCCAAAATACGCTTACAACCTAGAGAGGGAGATAAACACTAAGACACCCAGAGAAGCCCAGAATCATTAAAATTGATGATCTTGGGGCTAACTGTTTAAGATCTTCATAAAATTACATGAAATCAAAAATCCACCTGAAATCCCAATCAAGGGGTCATTCTTTTAACCTTGCAACACCTAAAACCAAACAAATTGTTCCTAAACTGGCAAACCAATTCCCACATGCAAAACATATGTTACACCACAATTAGCTATATTTTTTCTGGGAAAGGTGGTAATTTGAGTAGATAAGAAGGCAACCTTATTTAGAAGAAATGGGTTTACTGAAAACAAAACAACTCCAATTTTACAGTAAGAAAATATATACTCCGTGTTTTGTACATTCATTCATTCAATTGTACCTATTGAATACTTACTGTGTGCAGAGCACTGTACTAAGCGCCTGGGAAGTACAAATCGGGAACATACACAGTCCCTACCCAATAACGAGTTCAAAGTCTAGAAGGGGGAGACAGACAACAAAACAAAACAAGTAGACAGGTGTCAATACCATCAGAATAAATAGTTATAGCTATGTACACATCATTAATAAAATAAATATAGTAAATATGTACAAAAAAATAGAGTAATAAATATATATACATATATAGAAGTGCTGTGGGGAGGGGAAGGGGGTAGGGGAGGTGGAGGGGGCACAATGGTGAGGGGAGGAGGAGGAGGAGGAGAGGAAAAAAGGGGGTCTCGGGCTGGGAAGGCCTCCTGGAGGAGGTGAGCTCTGAGTATCAATCAATCAATCAATCGTATTTATTGAGCACTTACTGTGTGCAGAGCACTGTACTAAGCACTTGGGAAGTACAAGTTGGCAACATATAGAGACAGTCCCTACCCAACAGTGGGCTCATAGTCTAAAAGGGGGAGACAGAGAACAAAACCAAACATACTAACAAAATAAAATAAATAGAATAGTTATGTACAAGTAAAATAAATAAATAGAGTAATAAATATGTACAAACATATATACATATATACAGGTGCTGTGGGGAAGGGAATGAGGTAAGATGGGGGGGATGGAAAGAGGGACGTGGGGGAGAGGAAGGAAGGGGCTCAGTCTGGGAAGGCCTCCTGGAGGAGGTGAGCTCTCAGTAGGGCCTTGAAGGGAGGAAGAGAGCTAGCTTGGCGGATGGGCAGAAGCAGGGCATTCCAGGCCCGGGGGAGGATGTGGGCCGGGGGTCGATGGCGGGACAGGCGAGAACGAGGCATGGTGAGGAGATTAGCGGCAGAGGAGCGGAGGGTGAGGGAGAGAAGGGAGATGAGGTAGGAGGGGGCGAGGTAATGGAGAGCCTTGAAGCCCAGGGTGAGGAGTTTCTGCCTGATGCGCAGATTGATTGGTAGCCACTGGAGATTTTTGAGGAGGGGAGTAACATGCCCAGAGCGTTTCTGGACACAGACAATCCGGGCAGCAGCATGAAGTATGGATTGAAGTGGAGAGAGACACGAGGATGGGAGATCAGAGAGAAGGCTAATGCAGTAGTCCAGATGGGATAGGATGAGAGCTTGAACGAGCAGGGTAGCGGTATGGATGGAGAGGAAAGGGCGGATCTTGGCAATGTTGCGGAGCTGAGAACGACAGGTTTTGGTGATGGCTTGGATGTGAGTGGTGAATGAGAGAGCGGAGTCGAGGATGACACCAAGGTTGCGGGCTTGTGAGACAGGAAGGATGGTAGTGCCGTCAACAGAGATGGGAAAGTCAGGGAGAGGGCAGGGTTTGGGAGGGAATACAAGGAGTTCAGTCTTGGACATGTAAGGCTTTGAAGGAAGAGAGCTGGTTTGGTGGATGTGTGGAGGGAGGGCATTCCAGGCCACAGGAAGTACGTGGGCCGGGGGTCGACGGCAGAAAAGGCGAGAATGGCGCACACTGATGAGGTTAGCGGCAGAGGAGAGGAGGGTGCGGGCTGGGCTGTAGAAGGATAGAAGGGGGGTGAGGTAGGAAGCGGCGAGGTGATGGAGAGCCTTGAAGCCGAGAGTGAGGAGTTTCTGCTTGATTCAAAGGTTGACAGGCAACCACTGGAGATTTTTGAGGAGTGCAGTGACATGTCCAGAGCGTTTCTGTACAGAGATGATCTGGGCAGCAGAGTGAAATATAGACTGAAGTGGGGAGAGACAGAAGGTTGGGAGATCAGAATGGAGGCTGATGCAGTAATCCAGTCGGGATAGGATGAGAGATTGAACCAGCAAGGTAGTGGTTTTGATGGAGAGGAAAGGGCAGATCTTGGTGTTGTTGTGGAGGTGAGACTGGCAGGTTTTGATGATGGATTGAATGTGTGGGTGAATGAGAAAGCAGAGTTTAGAATGAAACCAAGGTTGTGGGCTTGTGAGAAGGGAAGGATGGTAGTGCCGTCTACAGTGACGGGAAAGGCAGGGAGAGGACAGAGTTTGGGAGGGAAGATAAGGAGCTCAGTCTTGGACATGTTGAGTTTTAGATGGCGGGCAGACATCCAGATGGAGATGTCCTGAAGGCAGGAGGAGATATGAGAAGCAGCTTGGCTCAGTGGAAAGAGCATGGGCTTTGGAGTCAGACGTCATGGGTTCAAATTCCGGCTCCACCAACTGTCGGCTGTGTGACTTTGGGTAAGTCACTTAACTTCTCTGTGCCTCAGTTACCTCATCTGTAAAATGGGGATTGAAACTGTGAGCCCCCCCATGGGACAACCTGATCACCTTGTAACCTCCCCAGCACTTAGAACAGTGCTTTGCACATAGTAAGCGCTTAACAAATACCATTATTATTATTATTATTATTATTACATGAGCCTGGAGGGAGGGAGAGAGAACATGGGTGAAGAGAGGTGGAGATGTAGATTTGAGAATGAACCACATTCATTAGTGGTTCTATTTTGTCCTTATCCTTTTTTGAGGATGGGGGCTTGAGAAGAGAAGGGAGAGTGACAGATTGATGAAGAAATATCTTCAAAGTTCAGTGGACTTATTTTCTAATGTTGAGAAATAGTTTGGGGCTTGTTTTGAATCTCACCCACTCTGCGTGATTTTGCAATATATGTTTGTGGAGAGACAATAAGAATGTTTCATCTTTGCTCTCATTTCAGAACCTAATCAGCCAATCATGTAGCTTGTTTGGAATAATTCTCCTGTGGATTTCTTTGTGTTGGTGAAGACATAAGCAAGCACTGTGTTATTATAATGGCATAAGATTTTTGAAAATTATTATCCATTTTCTCCAAGATCTTCCAATTTGCCTTTAAAATCATTTTCTCTCATTCAGAGCAATCCTGGTATATTTGCTTAAGAAATATTGGGAAGAAAAACTTGTTTCTTTTTTTAAAGTTTGTATTGTTATTAAGAAAACCCCTCCCTAACTATATTTTTTCTTTTTGCCTAGACTACAGATGCAAGATAAAATAAAAATGATTTTTCCACCTGGGTTCTAATCCTGGCTCTGCTACTTCTCTGCTGTGTGACCCTGGGCAAATCACTTCACTTCTCTGGGCCTCTGTAGTCTAAGCTGTAAAATGGGGATTAAAACTGTTAGCTCCATGGCCAACCCAATTTGCTTGTATCCATCCCAGGGCTTAGTACAGCACAAGGCGCATAATTTGCACCATTATTACTATTATTATTATTATTATTATTATAAAAGGGCATTTTGAGGCTGGACCTTAGAGTTGAAATTTTAAGTGGAGGAGACAATAAATTCCTTCAAGGAATGTAGAAGTTGAAAAATTAGTAGCATAGTATTTTTAATATCATACAGCCATTGAACATGATGCAAACACACAAGAGATAAGACTTGTGCACCTGATGTCTTTTGTCACATGTCCCACCAAAGCTACATGGAACACAACATGGGAAAAACACGGGACTGAGAATCAAGGAGATCAAGGTCAGTGGGCTCAAAACTAAGCAGCTTGGCTTAGTGGAAAATGGGAGTCAGATGTTGTGGGTTCTAATGCCAGCTCCACCACTTATCAGCTGTGTTACTTGGGGCAAGTCACTTAACTTCTCTGTGCCTCAGTTGCCTCATATGTAAAATGGGGAGTAAGACTGTGAGTCCCACATGGGACAACCTCATTGCCTTGTATCTATCCCAGTGCTTAGACGGTGCTTGGTACATAGTAAGCGCTTAACAAATACCATAATTATTATTATTATTCTAATCTTCCTTGGCCCTTCAATCACCTTCTGCATTGTCCTTCACTTCCTACTCCTGGAAACTGTAGACTCCAAGCTCCCTGTAGTCAGAGACCATGTCAACCACCTTTATTGCATTGTACTTTCCCAAGAGTTTAGAACAGTGAACTAGATTGTAATCTCCTTGTGGGCAGGGATCATGTCATCCAACTTTATCGTATTGTACTTTCCCAAGCAGGGAAGGAGGTGATGGTAAACCACTTCCATATTGTTATCAAAAAAATTCTACAGATACGGTACCAGAATGATTGCAGATAGAGAATGGGGTGTTCTGTAAGCACAGGCCTGGGAGTCAGAAGATCATGGGTTCTAATCCTAGCTCCACCACTTGTCTACTGGGTGACCCTGGGCAAATCACTTCACTTCTCTGGAACTCAGTTACTTAATCTGCAAAATGTGGATTGGGACTGTGAGCCCTACATGGGACAGGGACTATGTCCAACACAATTTACTCATATCCTTCCCCAAGCTTAATACAGTGCCTGGCACATAGTGAGTGTTTAACAAATACCATTGTTATTATTATGTGATTTTAATGGGGCTTCAAAGATAGGGAGAATAGTGGTCTGTTGAATATGAAGGTAGAAGGAGTTTCAGGCCAGGGGGAGTGAGCAAAGGGCTGGTGACAAGAAAGATTAAATTGAAGTAGAGGCAGTAGGTAAGAGGAGTTGCATACGCAGGTTGAGCTGTATTAGAAGTTCAGCAAAGTAAGTGAAGAGCAGGAGAGTTAATTGGGTACTTGGGTACTTTATTGACAACAGTAAGGAGATTCTGCTTGATGCTGCCCCACTAAATTAACTTAGTTCCTTGACTTAAAGTCAAATTATTTAAATGGATTCAATAAATGCATAATAGAAGAAGAGTTGCTTACTAAAAACAGCAAGGGCTTGGGAGTTAGGAAACCTGGATCTAGACTCCAGCTCTACCACTTGCCTTCAGTGTGTCCTTGAACAAGTCACTTAACTTCTCTGGGTCTCAGTTTTCTTATCTGAAAAATGGGGATTAAATTCCTGCTCTCCCTTCCCTTGAGACTGTGAGCCCCATGTGGGACAGAAGCTATTGAATTAGATTACCCCAGCATTTAGTATAATGCTTCGCCCACAGTAAGTGCTTAACAAATAACACAATCATTATTATTATTTGCCTATCAGTCCTTAATAGCTCTCTCTGCTCAGTATTGTGCAAAATTGTTAGCATCTACAGGGTAGGAGCTGACTTTGTTTTGACCAGTTCTCAGAAGACCACCACACCTCGATAGATCTGTGGAGAGGGAATGTGTCTGCCAACTCCGTTGAATTGTACTGTCCCAAGAGCTTAGTACAGTGCTCTGCATATAGTAAGCACTTAATAAATACCATAGATCAATCAATCAATGGTACTTATTGAGCTCTTATTTATATGAAGAGCACCATACCAAGCGCTTGTGAGAGTACAATGGAACAGAATTAGTTGGCATGTTCCCTCCCCCAAACAAGCTTACAATCTAGAGATGATAAATGCTTTTTGTGCTAATAAACATACCAAGGAATTTTAAAGTCGTTTTCTACTTTTTCCTATTTCTCAAGAGAAGCATTGAGAACACTCTTCTTCGGTGTTTACTTCAGTTCTGAGAGACCCAAGAGTTGTATTGCCAAAAATCTGAATGCCTGGGCAAATCCTTAATTTTTCAACTCTGAGTTAGCTGTGTATATATTAGTAAAAATGAGGATTATGTTGCCTAAGATAATGTACCCTACAGATTGAAAACAGACATTCTAGATGAGTCTTTCAGCAGTTGGAAGAATAGTTCTTTCTTCCCTGCCATCACTATTCCAGGACTGATTTTAATCACGGTGAAAGGAAGTGACTATTTTTCACAGAGAAGGGTAATATTTGGTGGATAAACAGAGGAGGGGCATGAAAGGTGAAAAGAAAGAAAGGGAAAGGGGTTGGGTGGGGGGAGGGGGAGACTTTGGGAGATAGAAATTCCTTTATCTGAGCCAAAATGACTCTCTTTAGAAAATTAAGAATGGGAGGGCTTGACATACACAATTTATAACTTGCGAATCTGGGGGCGTTTAAAGGTGAGGCAGAGAAAAGTGGTGGGCATTTTGAGGTCCACTGTTTGGCTGTCTTCCTTACATTCTTCTCCACTCTTCACTCCCTCACAAATAGGACATTTTGATATTTTAATAAACACTACTGAAACAGGATATTAAGATCCTGGTAATATGAAAAGATTGACAAGAGTTCTTATCAAAATCAAAGAACTTTTCACTCACGGTTTACTTGCAGCAGGACTAAGATACTCTTTAAAAAAAAATCCACAAGAGAATGAGAAGCCTTCTGAGGAGAAGACTTCTGATCTATTTGTTGCTCCAAAGAGCCCCATGTTCGGGTTTCATGAATTTATTAAGCAAGGTATTTGAAGCAAGAAAATAGTTTTATATAATCCTTTGAAAATACAAATAAAACATAATCATTATTTGTGTGTTCAAAAGATTATATAAATTATGTTATAAAGCCATACCTTCTAAAGTTACTACCACATTTAAGCTATCACAATAAAATAGTGCGGTTACATCTTATTGGAGTTTCTAAAATAGATTTAAGTAGGTCTATCCTCTCTGCTTTTAGTAGTGACTCAGACAAAGCCATCCATATCCCTAGTTATCTAGCTCTGTGAATGCATTTTATTTGAAAGGAGAAATTATTCCCATATAAATGTATCCTGTTTTGAACAAGGCCCAGATTCTTACATTACCCTGGAGTTTCAACACTCACATGATCGATAAGTAGCAAATGCTATCGGTACTGAGTAGTTTCAAGGTCTTTTCACATATCACCCAGGCCAAGAGGCACCATTTCACTGCAAGAATGATTCAGTCTTATCCAGAACCATTTATAAATGATCAAAAATTAAAAATATGATTCTTGCCAGGCTTACTTTGACCCTTTGTGAAAATAAGACAAAAGGAATTATGGTATTATGGTGACTTATTAAGCAAAATAATGCAGACACTAATACAATTTGTCTGAAAAGCATATTTTTCACACTACCCTTCTTTTTCATGATAGGTTGTAGTAATCAAAAATCAAAGGAGCCTCAAGTTAATGCAGTTTAGGTGTAAATCAATACTCAGCATTTTTGGCCAAACTACAACTTTGTTTAGGATTACATTTTTATGGCCTGGGGGAAAAAAATGTTTGAATATTGTAGCAAGAATAGTCTGAACTTGTAAATCATTTCCTACTCTGTGGGACGTATTAGGTTTGCAACAAATGCTTCTAAAATTTTCCATCTGGGGGGGTGGGCCTCCTCACCGTTAGGCTCCTCATTTCAGGGCCACCTGGGATCAAAGCCATAACCCCTCCTTTGGTCTCAGTTCCATTTACTCTAATTACAAACACTTCTGCTAGACATACCAACTTTGATGGCTTCCAAAGGCTGAGTCTCACAGGGAAGTACATGTGTGGTAATGCCATTGCCTTCCCCATTATGGTAATAGGCGAACCACTTTTTTCTACAGAAAGGGTCTCCAACTGGCCTTGCCTGACTTTTATACTTTCTCAGTAGACTATTTTGGGGTAAGGGAAGCAACATGGCCCTGCGGCTAGAGCACGGGTTTTAGAGTCGGAGGACGTGGGTTCTAATCCCAAATTGACCACATTCGTTATGTGATGTTGTGCAAATCATTCTCCCTCCTACTTAGCTTCAAGCGGGACAGGGATTGAAGCCAAACTGATTATCTTGTATCGAGACTGTAAACTCTTTATGGGAAAGGAATGTGTCCACTAAATCTGTCATAATGTACTCTCTCAAGTGCTTAGTACAGTGATCTGCACGTAGTAAGCGCTCAAAAGATACAATTGATTGACTGAGCACTCAGTCACCATGTCCCCATCTACCTCACCTTGGTACTCTCCTACTAAAACCCAGCCCTCATATTTCATTCCTCTAATGCCAACCTTCTCAATATACCTTGAGCTCATCCATCTCGCCACCGACCTCCTGCCCACCTCCTGCCTCTGGCGTGGAACACACTCCCTCCTCATATCCAATGGACAGTTTGTCTCCCCCATTTCAAAGCCTTACTGAAGGCACATCTCCTCCAAGAGGCCTTCCCTAAACCCACCCTTCCTCTTTTCCCACTCCCTTCTACCTCACCCTGACTTGCTCCTTTTATCCGCCCCACCTCCCAACCCCACAGCACTTATGTACATAGTTATAATTTATTCACTTATATTAATGTCTGTCTCCCCCTCTAGACTGTAAGCTTGTTGTGGGCAGGGACTGTGCCTGTTTATTGTTGTATTGTACTCTCCCAAGAGCTTAGTGCAGTGCTCTGCACACAGTAAGCACCCAATAAGGAATTTTTATACTTAATCTTTTCCATGCTGATTCCAGATCTTTACTCGTTATTTCCCAAGTTAAATGTAGGTCATTGAATGCCACCAATTATAATGAGGAAAAATAAGGCAAAATCAGTGGGACTTTGGATTTTCAGGCTCTTGGTTTTCCCAACTTTGACTCTTCCTTTTCCTTCAACTGATAATTCCCATGATTGATTTGAGGCTTCTTTTGCAGATTCTCCATCCCCTCCTCCTTAAAATAAAAGTGTCCAGCCTGACTCACTCCCCAGTCCTCGCCTCTTTCCAGTGAATTTACCCTCTCTTAGAGGAGTTCATTTAGCCCCTTGGTTCCAACTACGATCTCCAGGTAGACAATTTCCAATTCTACATCTCCACCTTTGACCTCTTAGCTCCTCTTAAAACTCATATTTTCACCTATCTCCGGAACATCTGCTTTGACCCTTAGACACTTTAAACTGAATATCACCAAAATGGAATTTCTCATCTTTCCTCAATTTTCTCATCAATGTTGACAATGCCACTGTCCATAGGTATGTAACCCTGATGTCATCTCTGATAACTCAGATGTTTACCTCAAAAATGCAGCCTGTCTTTGTCCTCTCTGTCCTGCCTACTCTCGTTTTATGTTTCACAGATATGCCTGTGAGCCTGTGTTGGACAGGGACTGTGTCCAACTGGATTATCTACCCCAGTGCTTGGTTTAGTGCTTCACACATAGTAAGTGCTGAACAAACGACACAATCATTAGAAATAATGGTGTCCTTTGATGATGAGGTCTCAGATCTACTCTGCCCCATGACACCCAGTCTGCACCCAAATATCTGTACAAGCCACCTTGGAAAGAATGTCATTAAGCACGGGGTCCCTGGGGGAGAGAGTGTGGATGACTCAACACAGCTCATCAGAAAAAGCACTCAAGCACATATCAGGTGAAAGTGCGAAAACCTAGTCCAATCTGCCACTAAAAATGCCAGGAAAGAACTAGAAGAAGAATGAGTGAAGCAGCATGTCCTAGTGGTTAGAGCAAGGTCCTGGGAGTTGGAAGGACCTGGGTTCTAATCCTGGCTCTGCCACTCACCTGCTGTGTGATCTTGGGTGAGTCACTTAACTTCTCTGTGCCTCAGTTACCCTATCTATAAAAAGGTGCTAAAGACTTTTAGCCCTACATGGGACAGAGACTGTGTCTAACCTGAATATCTTGTATCTACCTCAGGGCTTAGTAAAGTGCCTGGCACATAGTAAGCACTTAACCAATACCACAATTATTATTACTATTATTATTATTATCTGGGAGTCAGAAGGACCTGGGTTCTAATCCCAGCTCTGCCTCTTGTCCATTGTGTGATCTGGGGCAAGCCACTTAACTTTTCTGTGCCTCAGTTCCCTCATCTGCAAAATGGGGATTAAACTCTATGAGGGACATGGATTGTGTCCAAACCGATTACCTTGAATCTACTCCAGCACTTAGTGCAGAGCCTGGCACATAGTAAGCACTTAATAAATAACATTTTAAAAAAAGAAAAAAGCATGGTATTTGTTAGGCGCTTACTATGTGCCAAACACTGTACTAAGCATTGGGGTAGATACAGGACAATGAGGTTGGGCACAGTTTCTGCCCCACATGGGATTCACAGTTTAAGAAGGAGTAAGTATTGCATCCCCATTTTACATAATAATAATGGTATGTGTTAAGTGCTTACCGACAGTGTTAAACACCGTACACAATTCCAATGTTATTATTGGAATTATTCCAATTCCAAGCTTTTAATTCCAAGTTATTATTCCAAGTGTTGGAGTCGATACAAAATAATTGTATTGGACACTGTCCCTGTTCCTCAAGGACTCATAGCCTAAATACAATGGAGAACAGTTATCAAATCTCCATTATGCAGAGGAGGAACCTGAAGCCCAGAGAAGTCGAATTATTTGTTCAAAGACACACAGCAGGTAAGTGGCAGAGCCCATAAGTCTTCCATTCTATCCTGAGCCAACTCCTTGAAGAGTTCTTTTCCAGGTTTTGGTGTCATCACAAAATAGCAAGTTCTGGAAGCTCCTTCTCTGGAAAGGCTGAATAAAGAGGCAGGTGGATGTAATTCCCCTAGTTGGAACAGCAGTACAGCAGAAGCAGACCACCTGTCCCCTGGGATCAGTGAGTTCTATGTTGTTGTGGTTGGACCTTTTCAAACTGCCTCTTGAGAATTGTCGTGGATTTTTCCCCATTTGGCAGTTTTATGGGGAAAATCCTGAAAAAGTAAATTTAAAATTTGCAGAAACTACCAGAAGCCATTTTTACCCTCCATTCCCAAATGAGTCTGTTACCATCTGGAACAATGGAATTCAGATCATCACCTTTAATTGACAAGTTATTATTATTATTTGTGAAGCACTTACTATGTGTCAAGCACTGTTCTAAGTGCTGGGCTGGATACAGGTTAATCAAGTTGGACACAGCCCCTGTCCTATATGCGCTTACATGGGGGGGAACAGGTACTGAATATCTATTTTATATTTGAGGAAACCGAGGCCGAGAGAAGTTAAGTGACTAGCCAAAGGTCACACAGCAGACAAGGCCTGAAACCAGGAATAGGACCCAGATTCTTTGATCCCCAGGCCCATCTTTGCACAAGGCCACACTTGCTCCAATTCCAAGCTGCTAAAAGTTGTTCACTTGGGGTGCTTCTAGGCTTATGATTCTATGGTTTAAAATATAAAAAGAACCATTATCTAGGGGAAGCGTTCCTTGTCATAATGTCCACATTGTATCAGTGAATATCCATGGTAATCTTGGAAACTACAGCTTCTATTTCACAGTCTTTAAAGGAATAATTTCCCATTGCATCTAATTAGACAGGTTCTTAAGGGCTTGAATCATATTTTCTCTTCCTCATGTATGATGGTATTTATTCAATCTATCAGTAGCAGTTATTGAGCGCTTACTGTGTGCAGAAACCTATGAAGCTTTTGGGAAGAGTAGAATTTAGTTGGTAGAACGATTCCCGTCTATAAGGAGCTTAGTTCATTTATTCAATCATTCCTTTGGATTTATTGAGTGCTTATTGAGCACAAAGCACTGTATTAAGCACTTGGGAGAGTACAACATAATGACAGACACATTCCCTGCCCACAGCGATCTGACAGTCTAAGGAGTATGTCCTCACCTTATGCTGGGCATTGTGCTAAGCACTGAGGCTCTGTAGCATGATATTTTCATAGTTGTTTTCCACATTAACTTCTCCTATATCATATTCACTTTAGATAAGCAACATGGCTAGTGGTCAGAGCACAGGCCTGGGGGTCAGAGGACCTGGATTCTAATTCTGGTTCTGCCATGTGTCAGTCATGAGGCCTCTGCTGTGTGATCTTGGGCAAGTCACTTAACTTCTCTATGCCTCAGTTAACTCAAATGGGAATTAAGACAGTGAGCCCCATGTGGGACAGAGACTGAGTCAAACCTGATTAACTTATTATTCATTCAATCATATTTACTGACCACTTACTGTGTGCAGAGCAATGTATTAAGCACTTTATTATTACCTGGGCTACCCTAATGATAACTATGTTTTACTCCACAGAAACACCTTCCTGGAATAATAGCAGTAAGTGTGATAAACTCGTTTTGGGCAGGAAACATGTCTACCATCTCTGTTGTACTCTCCCAAGCACTAAGTACAGTGCTCTGCACAGAGTAAGCACTTAATACCATTGATGATGATTTGATAAATGTTTTTAATATGCCAAGCACTTGGGTAGATGCAAGATTAATAGATTCGATATAGATGTTGTCCCAGTTGGCTCGAAGTCTAAAGGGAAGGGAAAACAGATATATATATAATCCTCATTTTACTATGAGTAATCTGAGGCACAGATTAGTTTAGCACTTTACCAAGGTTACTCAGCTGAACTAGGATGAACTAGGATTAGAACCCAGGTCTCCTGACTCCAAATTCTAGGCTCAGTGGAAAGAGCATGGGCTGTGGAGTCAGAGGTCATGGGTTCAAATGCCGGCTCTGCCAATTGTCAGCTGTGTGACATTGGGCAAGTCACTTAACCTCTCTGTGTCTCAGTTACCTCATCTATAAAATGGGGATTAAGACTGTGAGCTCCCCAGGGGACAACCTGATCACCTTGTAACCTCTCCAGCACTTAGAACAGTGTTTTGCACATAGTAAGAGCTTAATAAATGTCATCATTATTATTATTATAGGGAATGATGGTCTGTTCTAGTTACAAATGTGCTCCTTTGAAAAGTTT
The DNA here is from genome assembly GCF_015852505.1 of Tachyglossus aculeatus. Lineage (NCBI taxonomy): Eukaryota > Metazoa > Chordata > Mammalia > Monotremata > Tachyglossidae > Tachyglossus > Tachyglossus aculeatus. The sequence goes on along the minus strand of NC_052084.1, from coordinate 19,453,938 downwards.
CCAGGTAGCACAGATAAATTGGGCAGTAATAATAGTAATAACAATAATTGTGGTATTCTTTATAAATACTACTACTAATAATGACATTTGTTAAGCACTTACTATGTGCCAGGCACTGTACTAAGCTCTGGGGTGGATAAAAACAAATTAGGTTGGACACAGTCTCTGTCTCCATGGGGCTCACAGTCTTAATCCCCATTTTACAGATGAGGGAACTGAGACCCCGCCACCCCCGCCCCAAGAAGTGAAGTGACTTCCCCAAGGTCACACAGCAGACAAGTTGAGGAGCCAAAATTAGACCTCAGATCCTTCTGACTCCTAGGCCCATGCTCTCTCCACTAGGCCATGCTGCTTCTCTAAAATCATGACATGGTGTTAAGAATTGTGTCGAGGAAAGATAACAGTGTGTCCTTGTTAACTCTTGTTTGTGAGATCGAGAGGATCCCACTTAACAGGGAAGATCTGTTACTCATCCACCGGACAGCCTATCTCACCTCTCCTTCCTCTCACCCTCCCAGGAACAATTGAAACAATATGTCAGCAGGAATAGTAACACCAACCAATTCCTGTTTACTCTCCATAGATTTTACCCTCAAGAATTAAGTGCTTTGAGCAAGAGTTGTTAGGACATACTTATAAATTAATACAATTTGAATTGATTTTGAATCTGTAGTTTCATGGTTTTGTAAATCTCTCCTTCTACAAGAGTCCGTGAGTTTAGGTTCTATGTCAATCTAGAATTTGCTAATAAAAAGGAAACACATACAATAATTTAAAGATCAATCATTCAATGCTATTTATTGCACATGTACTCTATAATAATAATAATAATGAGGGTATTTGATAAGCGCTTACTATGTGCCAGGCACTGTTCTAAGCTCTGGGGTAGATACAAGGTAATCAGGTTGTCCCTCATGGGGCTCACAGTCTTAGTCCCCATTTTACAGATGAGGTAACTGAGGCACCGAGATGTTAAGTGACTTCCCCAAAGTCACACAGCTGATAAGTGGCGGAGCTGTAATTAGAATCCACAATTTCTGACTCCCAATCCCGGGTTCTTTCCACGAAGCGACTCTACTTCTCTAGACTGTAGACCGTAAGCTCATTGCGAGCAGGGAATGTGACTGTTTATTGTTGTACTCTCCCAAGATCTTATTACAGTGCTCTGCACACAGTAAGAGCTCAATAAATATGATTGACTCCTGTGTAAAAAGCACTGTATTAAGCACTTGGGAGAGGTACAATACAATAATAATAATAATTGTGGTATTTGTTAAGCACTTACTGTGCACCAGGCACTATACTAAGCACGAGGGTAGACACAGGCAAATCATCATCATCATCACCATCAATTGTATTTATTGAGCGCTTACTGTGTGCAGAGCACTGTACTAAGCGCTTGGGAAGTACAAATTGGCAACATATAGAGACAGTCCCTACCCAACAGTGGGCTCACAGTCTAAAAGGGGGAGACAGAGAACAAAACCAAACATACTAACAAAATAAAATAAATAGAATAGATATGTACAAGTAAAATAAATAAATAAATAGAGTAATAAATATGTACAAACATATATACAGGTGCTGTGGGGAAGGGAAGGAGGTAAGATGGGGGGGATGGAGAGGGGGACGAGGGGGAGAGGAAGGAAGGGGCTCAGTCTGGGAAGGCCTCCTGGAGGAGGTGAGCTCTCAGTAGGGCCTTGACCAACCTGTGGCAAATCAGGTTGGCCACAGTCCCTGTCCCACATGGAGCTCACAGTCTCAATCCCCATTTTACAGAGGAGGTAACTGAGGCACAGAGAAGTGAAGTGATTTGCCCAAGGTCACACAGCAGACAAGTGGCAGAGCTGGGATTAGAATCCATGAACTTCTGATTCCTAGGCCCTGGCTCTATCCATGCTGCTTCTCAGAATTAGTAGTTAGTAGACTAGAGTCCATAAGGAGTTTACAATCTAGAGATGCCCAGTTATAGGGAAGATTTTTTTAAGGTGCAAGGCCATGTATTCCAGTTTTGTGAATTACAAACTTTTCCAGTTCATGAACTTATACCTGGAATACATTACTGTCTCAGCTTCCTCATCCATCTCCCGGTCTCCAGTTTCTCCTTTCTCTGGACTGTAATTCACCCTGCTATCCAGATGATTTTTCTAAAATGTTCATTCACTCAATCGTATTTATTGAGTGCTTATTGTGTGCAGAGCACTGTACTAAGCACTAGGAAAGTACAATTCAGGAACAAATAATGAACAGGAGCTGTATCTGCAAGAAACCAATTTCTCCTTTTTTGCCCCTCAAATATTCTCTTCTGAGGCCTTGATGATCTTAGGTGCCCAGAAAAGCTGGAGAGTTTTTGCAGGAAGCAAAATTCTCTTTTTGCCCATCCCATACATTATCTTTTCAGGTGTTGAAGGTTTTAGGTACAGAAAATAAAGCAGGAGATTTTTTTTGCATAAAGCAAATTTCTTCTTTTTCACCTTATATATGTTCTCCTGAAGACAGCTTTCCACTCATCAAAAACCCTCAGTGATTCATTCATTCATTCATTCAATCATATTTACTGAGCGCTTACTGTGTGCAGAGCACTGTACTAAGTGCTAGGGAAGTACAAGTTGGCAACATATAGGGACGGTCTCTACCCAACAGCGGGCTCACAGTCTAGAAGGATCAAGCATTTCCACCTCAGTCATCTTTATTGAGCACTTAATTGTGTGCAGAGCACTGTACTAAGCACCTGGGAGAGTACTACCCTCCAATATCAAACACATTGCCTGGCCACGATGTGTTACAGTCCAGAGGAAATCATTTGAAGGCCAGACCTAGTGAGATTCAAACTCACAACCCCTGATTTATGAAACAGGTGCTCTCATCTCTGTGCTGTAGAACCACCTCAACGAAAAGTTTCTGACAATTGGCTTTAAGGTATTACATCAACTCTCTCTACATTACTTATTGACTTGTCTGTGCACTTTGATCTTTGACGTTTGGACATTTGATATTCGTCCCACCCCCAACACTACAGCACTTATGCACACATCTTTAAATTATATATTAGAAATTGCCTATTTATGCATATTAATGTCTATCTCCCCCTCTAGATGTAAGTTTACTTTGGGCAGGGAGCTGATTCTAGACTGTGAGCCCGCTGTTGTGTAGGGACCGTCTCTATATGTTGCCAACTTGTACTTCCCAAGTGCTTAGTACAGTGCTCTGCATGCAGTAAGCGTTCAATAAATTTGATTGAACGAATCTGCTAATTCTGTTGTCTAGTACTCTTCCTAGTGCTTAGTACAGTGCTCTGTATGTAGTAAGCACTCAATCACTATGACCAATTGATCGATTAATTCTTTTCAACCGATCATATTTTCTGAGCATCTTTTGGGTTTAGAGCAAAAACCCCTTGAGGGACAGGGTCCGTATCTAATTCCCATCTTTGTACTCTTTCTCCACACTTAATACAGTGCTCTGCATTCACGAAGTATTTAACAAATACTGTTATTACCACTGTTGCCACCACCACTACTGCCATTTGAGAAGCAGCATGGCCAAGTTGATAAAGCACAGACCTGAGAGTCAGAAGGTCATGGGTTCTAATTCCATCTCCGCTCCTTGTCTGCTGTGTGACCTGGGGAAAATCACTTCCCTTTTCTGGTCCTCAGTTACCTCATTTGGAAAACGGAGATTTTGACTGAGCCTAATGCAGGACAGGGATTTTGTCCCATCCAATTAGCTTGTATCTGTGCCTTGCACAGAGTAAGCACACAACAAATACCATCAGTATTATTCTTATTCTTATAAATGAGAATAATAATAATGAACATAATCCCTTCCCTCAAAGGCTTTATAATCTAGGATAAATTACTAACAGGAGTAAGTAACAGACTCTGGGGAATTATGAGTGCTTAAGAACTAAAGATGAACAGAACAGCTGAAGTGCTAGTTGTGGTTGTGGTAAACTGAGTAGGGACTATAAGGTGGGGAGGCTAGAAGTGAACAGAATGAATAGAAATGAGTAAGGGAAGGCCTGGTGGAAGAGTTGTGATTTCAGAAGAGCTTGGAAGATGGGGAAAGCAGTGGTTGTGGCTGATGAATAGGGAAAGGAAATTCAAGACAGTGTGGAGGTCATGACCAAAAGGGTAAGTGGTGGGAGAGAAGAGAAAGAGCAAAAAGAGTAGATTAGATGGAAAGGAATGAAAAGTTTGATCTGGGATCTAGTGGGAGGAGAGAATGATGCTAATTCAAGCTAGTGTCGCAGTATGACCTAGTGGAAAGGGCACGGGCCTGCCAGTCAGAGGATTCTTGCTCCACCACTTGTTTGCTGTGTGACCTTGGGCAAGTCACTTAACTTCTCTGTGCCTCAGTTACCTCATCTGTAAAATGGGGATTAACAGAGTGAGCACCATGCAAGACATGAACTGTGTGCAACTTATCTCATACCTAACCCAGTGCTTAATACAGTGTGCATAGTAAGTGCTTAATGAAAACCATTAAAAAAAAAAGCCAAGGTTTCCTCTGAATCTTAGCTGCTTGTGGGCAGGCCAGAAATTATATATTGCTTAGTTCACTTAATGCTCTAAAGTTTCACTTGTTGGACTCTTCTCGCAAAAAACATGGATCCCACCCCTGGTGTAAAGGAGCTATTTTTGTAAATAATATGCATATACAAATAAATAAAATATTGCAGAGGAAAAAAAAAAAACAATGGGCAAAAGAAATAAGTATTTTATTTTGAAAGTTCAGTAAACCCAAATGCTAAAAAATAAGGGCCCCTATGGAGGAACCATTGCTATGGCTCAGTGAATTAAAAAAAAATACCCAGTATCTGTATTATTTTAAAAGCAATGGAAATTTGGAGAACATTTAAGTATCTCCAAGGTTGTGACACAAGCTGCAAAATAGCAGGAAATTCCAAACTGAAGCAGATCTTTTATACTCAACTCATGCTGTGGTGCCTGTTTTACTTATTTTTATAACTGGAGTGGGTATCTAAATAATATCACAGTTTCTGGTTTTCATAGTTCAAATCATCACAACTTCCATATTGCTCTCTGTGCAATATTACTATGTCTACTATCAGATTCCTTTTGCCTATTTCTAATCAGTGCCATGGAAGCATTTCGGCACTGAGGATCAACTTACAGTCATCAGGATCTGCCTTGAGTATGTTTGTCTTATACATTCAAATATCCCTGCCCCACCATAAATTTCAGAAATCTTAGAAAGTAATTATTGCAGCATTCCTGCTCTTGGTACATGGAGGAAATGGGTGATCAAATGGTATGTCTGCAATGCTAAAAACTAGAGCATATCTTACAGGAATAGAAAGAAAAAGTTTGTCAGATTGGCGGTAAATCTCGTACTTAGTGTCCAACCTGTGGTGTCTGGAACTTATGAACGGACTGTTCAACTTATGAAACATTGGAAATATATACCATGTTCTCTTTTTTCCCCTCCTTTAAATGTGAAGACTATCTGTTGGCAAGCTGAAGTTCTCAGGATGTTTCTCTGATTCTGTTTAGTTTCTTGCTGTTCAATCGCTGGAATTAGCCTTGGAGACACACAGCATTCCATCTTTCCTGAGCTTGGGAATATGACCAGTTTGAACTCAGCTCCAGTTTCCTGCCATTGTACTTCCTTCACCACAAAGACTGAAAGATATTTTAAAATTTCTTATGGATTTTAAAGCCTTTTGTTGTCATGATGAAAGTAGGACAGGGGGCTGTCATTAGAAAGGTAAGTCATTAGGAATCATAAACACTGTAGTTTGGTACTGGTATATTAGTAGCACACTGTGGTATAGGAGAATATTGAACATGATAAGATGTAAAAGGGAAGAGACTATTCCTTGTATACATTTTCATCTGTATATCTTTTGCACCCTGAGGATGTTTTAAAAATAGATCTCAATAATAATATGATGGGGGCACGATAGCCAGACTACTATATTATTGTCATTTGGCCATTATCAAGCCGATTTCCAATTCTTATGGGGCTAGGACTTCACTTAAGCTTTTTTTGGGAAATATGAAGAGAGATCAGCACCTAGTGCTTGGCTCTTAGTAAGCACTTAAATGCCATCATTATTATTAAATCGACAGGTTAAGGGAAATAGCACAAGCTCCATTGATTCATTCATTCATTCAATCGTATTTATTGAGCACTTACTGTGTGCAGAGCACTGTACTAAGCGATTGATAACAGGCTGCTTGCACTTTTCAGACTCTTCCACTCTCGTATCCTCAGGTGGCAGCAGCATCCTAATAATGTTAATAATTGTGGTATTTAAGTATCTTCTAGGTATCAAGCATGCACTAAGCACTGAGGTAGATACAAGGTAATCAGGTCAGACACAGTCCCTGTCCCATGTGGCACTCACGGTTGAAGTAGGAGGGAGAACAGGTATTGGACCCCCATTTTACAGATGAGGAAACTGAGGCCCAGAGAAGCAAAATGACTTGCCCCAGGTCACACAGCAGTCAAACGGCAGAGTCTGGATTAGAACCTAGATCCTTTGACTCCCAGCCTTGTGTTCATTCCCTTTCCCATCCGAACATAAACTGAGCATTGTTTTTCCAAAGACTATTCAGTCAGAAAATAAGGGCTGACTTGAAATGCCTGGTAAGGACATCATGCAGGATCTGTGATGAAGGATTGTCAGCCCTGCGGGGTGGACCTTACCCCACCCTGAAGTCAGGACCATCTATCTGTACACTTCCATGTCAGTCAGATCCTTTTAATGTAAAAAGACCTTGGCTGACTTTCCTACATTTTAAACTGGAAGGGAAATACTTTCAGTAGAAGACTTGTCTCTCTGAGCCAGCTCTATCGTAGTTCCTTCACCATCCAGAAACAGTAGAAAATCCACCTCGTTAATCTAATTTAGTCTGACAGCCTCGTTAATCTAATTTTCAGTTCACTTGGATGGGGTGGATGGGGGAGGGTAGAATAGTGGGTGGGAGGTTCTCAGCTTCCTTCTGGGAATCAATTTGATATTTTGATTTAAATCCTGTGCTTGTGCTCAGAGCCCTTCAGTCAAGGAGGCCTATTTAAAAATTGAGGAAGAAAAGGAAGACTCCTTGCAATTATTATTACTAAAGTCTGAACAACCCCAAAGATTTCTGAACCAAGAAGGGGCCTTTTCTCACCTTATTTTGTGGCAGTAAGAAACACTGTGGCCCACGGGAAAGAGCCCAGGGCTAATCCCCAAAAAATTTCTTTCCTGCTGTTGTGAGCTTGGGCACATCATTTAATTTCTTGGTGACTCAGTTTCCTCATCTGCAAAATGGGGGTAAATACCTGTTCTCTCTCCCCATTAGACTGTGAGCTCCATGTTGAGCAGAAGCCATCCAATCATCTTGTATCTAGCAGAGCACTTCTTCTGTTGAAGTGGAGTAAGGGAAGGAATGGGCCAAGGATTAATTAGTCAATTAAAATGTAATCAATTTTTAATAAAACCCAACTCCCTTGTTCCCTCCATCCCTCTGTGTTTTGTAATTTTTAATAGTTTTTGTTAAGCACTTACTATGTGCCGAGCAGCGTATGATGCTGGAATATGATACAAAATAATCAGGTTGGACACAATCCATGTCCCTCATTCATTCATTTATCCAATCGTATTATTGAGTGCTGACTGTGTGCAGAGCACTGTACTAAGTGCTTGGGAAGTACAAGTTGGCAACATGGGGCTCACAGTCTTAATCCCCATTTTACAGATGAGATAACTGAGGCATAGAGAAATTAAGTGGCTCGCCCAAAGTCACATAGCAGACAAATGGGGAAGCTGGAATTAGAACCCAGGTCCTCTAAATCCCAGGCCCGGGCTCTTTCCACTAAGCCACACTACTTCTCTGTCGCTGTTCCATCACCAACCTCCAGCTCTGGGCCATTCCACATCTTGTTTCTCCTGCTCCTTGGCTTGAGCACTTAAGTTCAGGTAGCAAAAACCCAGACAGTCTCTACTGCAACATCCCTTCTTCAAATTCAATCCTTCCTACTAGAATTTGGCCTTCTCTTCTGCTCAGCACCTCTTCCCCCCATGTCAGCTGGAGATTCCAGCAATCTAACTCCATCTTGAAGCCTGTAAGACTGCCTCATTCTTTCCTTCCCTAACCCCTGGTGACAGCGCCATCTCCTTTTTGGTCATGTAGAACACTGTACTAACAGCTTGGTAGAGTAAAAATACAACAGAGAAGCAGTGTGGTCTAGTGGCTAGAACAGAGGCCTGGGTGTCCCAAGGACCTAGTTTCTAATCCAGGCTCCACCAATTTGTCTGCTGGGGGACAAGTTGCTTCACTTCTGTGTGTCTCAGTTCCCTCTTCTGTGAAATGCAGATTAATGTCCCATGGGGGACATGGATTGGGTCCAAACTAATTAGCTTGTATGTACCCCAGTGCTTAGTAAAGTCCCTGGCTTAGTACAGTGCTTTGCATACAGTAAGTGCTCAATAAATACAATTGAATAATTGAATGAATTATTGCATCACCCTCCTGACTTAATGCACTCCAGTCCAAATTTTGCTCTGCTTCCTGAATCATTTTTCTCAAAAAAAGTTGATGCTTCCCTACTCCTCAAGAACTTCTAGTGGTTGCCAATTCACTTCTGCGTTAAACAGAAACTCCTAACCATTGGTTTTTAAAGTACTCAGTCACCTCCTACCGCCTGTTTTTGCCTCACTGCTCTTCTACTACAACCCAGCATGCTAACTTCACTTCTCTAAAGACAACCTACTCACTGTATCTCAGTCCCCTCTACCTCAGCTCTGACCCCTCACCTGCATCCCAACTCTGACCTGAACTCCCTCCCACTTCACATAATAGTAATAATAATGGCATTTATTAAGTGCTTACTATGTGCAAAGCACTGTTCTAAGCGCTGGGGGGGGATACAAGGTGATCAGGTCGTCCCACGTGGGACTCACAATCTTCATCCCCATTTTACAGATGAGGGAACTGAGGCACAGAGAAGTGAAGTGATTTGCCCAAAGTCACACATCTGACAAGTGGTGGAGCGGCATTCGAACCCATGACCTCTGTCTCCAAAGCCCATGCTCTTTTCACTGAGCCATGGTGCTTCACATCCAACAGACGATAATTCTCCCCTCGTTCAAAGCCTTATTAAAATCACATCTCCTCCAAGAGGCCTTCCCCAACTACACCACTGTTTCCCCTACTCTCTCTCCCTTCTGCAACACTCTTGTACTTAGATTTTCACCCTTTATTCACCCGACCCTCAGACACACAGCACTTATGTACACAACCATAAGTTATTTCATTGTATGTCTCCCCCTCTAGTAATAATAATAATTATGGTATTTGTTAAGCTCTATGTGGCAGGCACTGTACTTAGTGCTGGATGGATACAAGCAAATCGGGGTGGACACAGTCCCTGTCCCACGTGGGGCTCACAATCTCAATTTCCAGTTGAGGTAACTGAGGCCCAGAGAAGTGAAGTGACTTGCCCAAGGTCACACAGTAGACAAGAGGCAGAGCCTGGATTGGAACCCATAGCGTTGTGACTCCCAGGTCTGTGCTCTATTTGCTATTCCATGCTATTCTAGACTGTAAGCTCCTTATAGGTAGAGGACGCATCTACCAACTCCATTATATTGTACTCTTCAAAGAGCTTTAACAATCAATCCATCAATCAATCATTTTTATTGAGAATTTACTGTGTGCAGAACGTGGTAAAAACAATCTAGCAGACACGGTTGTTGCCCACAATATGTGTTTACAGTACACTGCACACGGTAAGTTCTCAGTAAATCTGATTGATTGATTGATTGATTAGCTCCAGATGTTCTTCTCCCAGGATTCTGGGAGGGTAACTTCTGAAGTTAGCAGTTGATGCCACTGCTGCTGCTAACAAGGAGAATTCTGGGTTCCCTGTTCTGTGGTTCAGGATCTTTAGCTGGTAAGCAGCCTGGCCTAAGGGAGAGAGAACCAACCCGAATTCTAATACTGACTCTGCCACTTGTCTGTTGTATGACCTTGGGAAAGTCACTTCAATACTTGGTGCCTCAGTTATCTCATCTTTAAAACGGGGATAAAAATTGTGAGCCTCATGTGGGACAGGGTCTGTGTCTGACCTGATTTGCTTGTATCTACCCCAGCGCTTAGTACAGTGCTTGGCACATAGTAAGCACTTAACAAATACAATTATTATGATTATTATCGTTATAATTATTATTATATGGGGCATGGACTATGTTTTGAATCAACCCCAGCACTTAGTATAGTACCTGGCTTATAGTAAGCACTTAACCAATACCATAAAAAAGGTGATTCCTACGCCTGCCTATCTCTTTATTGCACTTCTTGAATCAAATTATGAGGCCCTGTGATTAATTTTATGATTTCAGTAAAATAAATGGACATAGAGGAATTCATATTAAGGTCAAATAGGCACAGAGCAAGGCTAATTAAATTAAGCACATTCTTAGCACAAATAGAGTTTGTGCTGGGAAGAAAAGACTGATTTTTGGCCTCAAATATTTGATGCCTGGTTCACAATCCCCCCAGGAACCTTGCTGTCAACCCATCTACTTAACTGACAAGCTCCATTTCAGGCTTTTCACCCCTGGCCCTTTCTCTTACTCTTCTGCCACCCTGGATAACCTCAGAACAATCCCTAGTAGCAAGGAATGAAGGTGGAGCACAAAGCAGTTAAGAACCCCAGGCAACAGTTGTCAATCAAGAGGACTACCAGGCCAGTTAGGAGTAGTCCGTGAAGACTAGACCTCCCAGCTATCCACACTGGACACAAACCCAGGTTATGTGACATTTCTGAGGGAACGATAATAACTGTCATATTTGTTAAGCGCTTACTATGTTCTTGAAACAGACACTGTACTAAGCGCTGGATACAAGCCAATCAGTTTGGACATAGAACTTGTCCCACGTGGGGCTCACAATCTTAATCCCTGTTTTACATCTGAGATAACTAAGGCACAGAGAAGTGAAGTGACTTGACCAAGGTCACACAGCAGACAAGTGGCAGAGCTGGGATTAGAACTTGGGTCCTTCTGATTCCCAAGCCTGCTCTAGCCACTAGACCACACTGCTTCTCTGGTTTCTGGTTGTGCCCCAGCCATTTTCTGCCCATAAAAGCCCCAGAGCCACTTGTCTGAGACCCTGCATACCTGAAGGTGTCCTCTAGCTCAGTAACCCCCCAATTTTTTTTTCCTTCTGAGGGGCGGGGTGGATTTTAAGGCTTACCAACAAATAACCCAAATAATTTATCCCTCAATTTGCTGCCAATATCCCTGGACTGGTAGAACATCTTGGTAACAACATCCTGCTAAACCATAAAGGAATCATCTGGGCTCTAGCTAAACAGATGTAATTCAAGGCTGGAAGGAGTGTGGCCTAGTGGAAAGAATCAGGGCCTGGGCTTCAGAGGATGTGGTTTCTATTCCCTGCTCCACCAGTTACTGGGGATTGTAGCTGAAAGATCTTAAAATGTGGCAGAAAATTGAAGTTAATTCTGCAGCTATATGGCCTTGGGTGGTGGAGCAATAGATGACACTCTTGTTCCATGTAAGTTGAGCCTCCTTTGGACGGAATTGACTCTCAAATTTTGTATTTCCCTACGTTTTTTAAACAGCATACCCTAGTGGAAAGAGCACATTCTGGAAGTCAGAGAATGTGGGTTCTAATCCCGCTCCTCCACTCATCTAATGTGGGACCTTGGACAAATCACTTGACTTCTGGGTCTCAGTAACCTCATCTGCAAAATGGACTTTTTACAGATGGTGTAATGGACTTTTTTAGAAGCAGCATGGTGTAGTGGACAGACCATAGGCCTGGGAGTCACGAGGTTATGGGTTTTAATCCCGGCTCTGCCATATGTCTGCCATGTGATCTTCAGCAAGTCACTTCTCTGGGCCTCAGTTACCTCATCTGTAAAATGGGGATTGAGACTGTGAGCCCAAGGGACAGGGACTGTGTCCAACCCGATTTGCTTGTGTCCACCCCAGCCCTTAGAACTATGCCTCGCACATAGTAAGCGCTTAACAAATATCTTAATTATTCATTAAATCCTACTCTCTTCTACTTAAACTCTGATCCCCCACGTGGGATGAGGGACTATGTCCAATCAAGTTATGTTGCATTTACTCCAGCTCTTAATACAGTCAGTAGCCCTTGATAACTAATTAACAAGAACCATAATTATTGTTATTAGTTATAGTAACCCAAGGATGCTTTTACACCAGAGATGAAATATGCTTGGAAAACAATTGATCTTCCTAACACATGCCCTTGTCTTAAGTAAATTGTGCTTCTTTTGAGGAGCAGGTCATATCTTGCACTGCTTGAATCAAAATGTGAGGCCCTGTGAATAATGTTATACTAACCTTAGCCATTTTGCTTCCCAAGTTCCACTGTGACCTCTGGTGTATTGTGATAGATAAATCAAGTTAACCCAACCTCTTTTGGGTATAATCAATCAATCAATCAATCGTATTTATTGAGCGCTTACTATGTGCAGAGCACTGTACTAAGCGCTTGGGAAGTACAAATTGGCATCACATAGAGACAGTCCCTACCCAACAGTGGGCTCACAGTCTAAAAGGGGGAGACAGAGAACAGAACCAAACATACCAACAAAATAAAATAAGTAGGATAGAAATGTACAAGTAAAATAAATAAATAAATAAATAAATAAATAGAGTAATAAATATGTACAACCATATATACATATATACAGGTGCTGTGGGGAAGGGAAGGAGGTAAGACGGGGGGGATGGAGCGGGGGACCGAGGGGGGAGAGGAAAGAAGGGGCTCAGTCTGGGAAGGCCTCCTGGAGGAGGTGAGCTCTCAGCAGGGCCTTGAAGGGAGGAAGAGAGCTAGCTGGCGGATGGGCAGAGGGAGGGCATTCCAGGCCCGGGGGATGACGTGGGCCGGGGGTCGATGCGGGACAGGCGAGAGCGAGGTACAGTGAGGAGATTAGTGGTGGAGGAGCGGAGGGTGCGGGCTGGGCAGTAGAAGGAGAGAAGGGAGGTGAGGTAGGAGGGGGCGAGGTGATGGACAGCCTTGAAGCCCAGGGTGAGGAGTTTCTGCCTGATGCGCAGATTGATCGGTAGCCATTGGCGGTTTTTGAGGAGGGGAGTAATATGTCCAGAGCGTTTCTGGACAAAGATAATCCGGGCAGCAGCATGAAGTATGGATTGAAGTGGAGAGAGACACGAGGATGGGAGATCAGAGAGAAGGCTAGTGCAGTAGTCCAGACGGGATAGGATGAGAGCTTGAATGAGCAGGGTAGCAGTTTGGATGGAGAGGAAAGGGCGGATCTTGGCAATGTTGCGGAGCTGAGACCGGCAGGTTTTGGTGACGGCTTGGATGTGAGGGGTGAATGAGAGAGCAGAGTCGAGGATGACACCAAGGTTGCGGGCTTGTGAGACAGGAAGGATGGTAGTGCCGTCAACAGAGATGGGAAAGTCAGGGAGAGGACAAGGTTTGGGAGGGAAGACAAGGAGCTCAGTCTTCGACATGTTGAGCTTTAGGTGGCGGGCGGACATCCAGATGGAGATGTCCTGAAGGCAGGAGGAGATGTGAGCCTGGAGGGAGGGGAGAGAGAGCAGGGGCAGAGATGTAGATCTGGGTGTCATCAGCGTAGAGATGATAGTTGAAGCCGTGGGAGTGAATGAGGTCACCAAGGGAGTGAGTGTAGATTGAGAACAGAAGGGGACCAAGCACTGAACCTTGGGGAACTCCCACCGTAAGAGGATGGGAGGGGGAGGAGGAGCCTGCAAAAGAGACTGAGAAAGAACGACCGGAGAGATAAGAGGAGAACCAGAGAGGACGGAGTCTGTGAAGCCAAGGTCAGATAACGTGTGGAGGAGAAGGGGGGTGGTCCACAGTGTCAAAGGCAGCTGAGAGGTCGAGGAGGATTAGGACAGAGTATGAGCCGTTGGATTTGGCAAGCAGGAGGTCATTGGTGACCTTTGAGAGCGCAGTTTCCGTGGAATGAAGGGGACGGAAGCCAGACTGGAGGGGGTCGAGGAGAGAGTTGTTGTTGAGGAATTCTAGGCAGCGCGTGTAGACAACTCGTTCAAGGGAGTTTGGAAAGGAATGGTAGGAGGGGATATGGGCCGATAACTAGAAAGGTGAGGTGGGGTCAAGAGAGGGTTTTTTTTAGGATGGGAGAGACATGGGCATGTTTGAAGGCAGAGGGGAAGGAACCAGTGGAGAGGTGAGCGGTTGAAGATGGAAGTTAAGGAGGGAAGAAGGGATGGAGCGAGAGATTTCATAAGATGAGAGGGAAATGGGGTCAGAAGCACAGGTGGCCGGAGTAGCACTTGAGAGGAGGGAGGAGAGTTCCTCTGAGGATACCCGCTGGGAAGGATGGGGAGAGTAGCAGAGAGTGTTGAGAGCCGGGGGGTTGGGAGAAAGGGGGGAAGAGACTTTGGGGGAGGTCGGACCTGATGGATTTAATTTTGTTAATGAAGTAGGAGGCCAGATCGTTGGGGTGAGGGAAGGAGGAGGGGGAGGAACCGGGGGCCTGAGAAGGGAGTTGAATGTACGGAAGGAGCTGGCGGGGGGTGATGGGCATGGGTTGTCAATAAGGGAGAGGAGAAATAGTTTTGTCTGGCAGAAGAGAGGGCTGAGTTAAGGCAGGAAAGGATAAACTTGAAGTGAACGAGGGTTGGCATGGTGTTTAGACTTTCGCCAGCAGCGGTTCGGGCAGCTCGAGCATAAGAGCGAAGGAGGCGGACAGTGGCAGTGATCCAGGGCTGTGGGTTAGTGGTGCGAGAGCGGCTTTTACCCTAGATTGGCAATCCAGGCATAGAAATCATCTTTGGGTTTCTGTGGTGCTGTTTTTGTTTGGGTTAGTGTAAAGTTGCATGCAATAGTAATAATGACTGCTCATTCATACATTCATTCAATCATATTTATTAAGCGCTTACTGTGTGCAGCACTGTACTAAGCATTTGGGAAAGTACAATACAACAATAATCAGGGACAATTCCTGCCCACAGTGGGCTCACAGTCTGGCTGGGGTGAGACAGACATCAATACAGATAAACACAATAAAAATAAATAAAATTACATGTATATGTGTATATACATAATATATATATATACATGCATAGAAGTGCTGAGGGGCTCGGAGGGAGAAGAAGAACAAAGGGAGCAAATCAGGGTGATGCAGAGGGGAGTGGGAGATAAGGAAAAGTGGGTCTTAGTCTGGGAAGGCCTCTTGGAGGAGATATGCTTTCAATAAGGCTTTGAAGATGGGAAGAGCAATTGCCAGGTGGATTTAAGGAGGGAGAGCATTCCAGGCTAGAGGCAGGATGTGGCCAGGGATCAGCAGCATGACAGGCAATAGGCAAGCATAATGAGAAGGTTAGTACCAGAGGATTGAAGTATTTTGTCAATCTCAATACAGAATTTTGGTTTTTGTTGGGTTAGTGTAAAGTTGTGTATGCTAGTCACAATGCTGATATTTGCCAATATCAATACTGCATTTTGTTGTGTTTGTTTGGGTTAATGTAAAATTGCATATGCCAGTCATAATGACTGCTGATATCAAGTTTATACTCCTTTCAACCCACATAGTAATAATAACAATGATGGCATTTATTAAGCGCTTACTATGTGCAAAGCACTCTTCTAAGCACTGGGGAGGTTACAAGGTGATCAGGTTGTCCCACAGGGGACTCACAGTCTTAATCCCCATTTTACAGATGAGGGAACTGAGGCACAGAGAAGTTAAGTGACTTGCCCAAAGTCACACAGCTAATTGGCGGGGCCAGAATTTGAACCCATGACCTCTGACTCCAAAGCCCATGCACTTTCCACGGACCCACGCTGCTTCTCACACATTGAGAGGTGTAGAACTTTGCCAACTCCTCGGGGCCATCAGTTGGTTGTGTCTGTTCACCAATCTGGATGACTTACTGAGTGACTGAGAACCAGCTCCAGACAGTGGTGTCCCTCGTTTCACTGGAACTTGAGAAACTTGAACAAAATGAAGGAAGATGGGTCCAACCCAAGTAGAAAGGTCGTCCAGTGGCTGATTTGCTCTCTTCTTGTATTTCCCAAGCGCTTAGTACAGTGCTCTGCACACAGTAAGCACTCAATAAATATGATTGAATGAATTCTGACAGGGATCTACCCGCTCAAAACAGGCAGTTGTGCGCTATTTCAGCAGGTCATCATGCTCCGGTTGAAAGGTGGTGGAATTTGCAGAGCCACATTGGAAGGCTGTTTCTGGCATTCAGATAAAGTTCCCATCATCAAAGGCTGCTTCTTGGTACTTTAAAACAAGAATTTGCTTACATCAGATACCTGGAGTTTAGGTCAGGTCTGAGACTCCATAAATACTACCTGCAAAAAATCCAAGAGCTGAACACAGGGGACTCCTCTTCTGCATCCTGTCCAAATGATCTCCTCCTTTACTCCATCCTAATCCTCCTCGACCTCCCTACTGCCTTCAACACTGTCAACTACCTGCTTTTCCTGGAAATATTAGCCAACTTCATCTTCACTGACACTGTTCTCTCCCGGTTTTCCTCCTAGTTCTCTGGCCCCTCTGTCTTACTCTCCTTCACGGGGCTCCTCCTTTGCCTCCCATCCTGTAACTGGGGGAGTCCCTCAAGGTTCAGTTCTAGGTCCCCTTCTATTCTCCATCTACACCCACTTCCTTGGAGAACTCATTCGCTTCCATGGCACCTCTATGTGGACGATTCCCAAATCTACATATCTAGCCCTTATCATTCTCCCTCACCACAGTCTTCACTTCCTACTTGGTTGTCCAGCCAACACCTCAAACTTAATGTGTCCAAAACAGATCTCTTTATCTTCCCATCCCAAACCCTGTCCTCCCTTTGATTTCCCATCACTGTAGACAGCACCACAATCCTTCCTGTCTCACAACCCCCATAACCTTGGCATTATACTTGACTCCTCTCTCTCGTTCAACCCACATAGTCAATCCATTCACTAAATCCTGTCGGTTCAACCTTCACAAAATCACTAAAACCTACCTTTCCCCCCTCCATCCAAATTGATACCATTTTAATCCAAGCATTTGTTCTCTCTCCCCTGATAATGTATCAGCTTCCTTGCTGACCTCCCTGCCTCCTGCCTCTCTCCACTCCAGAACATAATTCACTCTTCTGCCCAGATCATTTTTCTACAAAACTGCTCAGTCCATGTCTCCCCACTCCTCAGGGACTTCCAGTGGTTGTCCATCCACCTCCACAACAAGCAGAAACTCCTCACCATCGGCTTTAAAGCCCTCAATCACCTTGACACCCGCCTACCTCACCTCACTGCTCTCTTACTACAATCCAGCCCACACACTTTGCTCCTCTAATGCCAAACTACTCACTTACCTCGATCTATCTCGGCCATCAACCTCTCTTCCCCATCCTGCCTCTGACCGGGAAATTGCTTCCTCTTCATCACTTTCAAAGCCTTATTGAAGGCACATCTTTTCTCCAAGGGGCCTTCCCCAACTAAGCCCTCATTTCTTATGAGAGCTTATGTACAGCACTTAAGCACATATCCATAATTTATTTATTTAGATTAATGTCTGTCTCCCCTTCTACACTGTAAGCACACCGTGGGAAGGGAACCTGTCCTACCCCAACTCTATTATATTGTTATAGTGTACTCTTCCACTGCTTAGTACCATAATCTGCACACAGTAAGTGCTCAATAAATATGATTTGATATACTGATTGATTGATTAACTGTCCCAAGAATCATTTAGTTCCAGTTAAACCTTAAAACGGCTGGACATTGGTCTCCAGCTAGCCACTCCCCTTTTCTTTCAGCTGACCTTTACTGACCCTTCTCCAGGTGATACCTTCATTCACTTATTCAGTCATATTTAGTGAGTGTTTTACTGTGTGCAAAGCACTGTACTAAGTGGCTTGGACAGTTAAATATAACAACAGACACATTCCCTGCCACAACAAGCTCTTGGTTAATAAATTTCCCTCTGAGAGGGGGAATCCAGGAGCAAATAGGTGACTTCCTACCTCTTTGTGTGGGTATCTGCAAGGAAAACAAGAAATGGATGTTTTTGATTGATTTTAATGGTATTTATTAAGTGATGATGATGATAGTATTTGTTAAGTGCTTGCTATGTGGCAAGCACTGTTCTAAGCACTAAGTGCTTACTACATACCAGGCCCTGAAATTTGCACTGGGGTAGATACAAGATTAACAGGTTGTTCACAGTCCCTGTCCCACTCAGGGCTCAGGCTCTTAATCCCCATTTTCCAGATGAGGTAACTGAGGCACAGAGAAGTGAAGTGACTTGCCCAAGGTTACACAGCTGACAAGCAGCAAAGCTGAGATTAGGACCTGGGCCTTCTGACTCTCAGGTACATGCTCTTTCCACTAGGCTATGCTGCTTTTCTAAAAGTATAGTGATGAGAAGGATTGGTAGGTGAGACAGAGCGGATGAGCCCAGGGAATGAGAAAGGGTGAGAACACCCAATAGGCAGAATCACCAAGAAATGCTCATTTTACTTCCTACGCACCTAATCAGCTTTCCTACCACGGAACTAATCTAACTAAAAATGAATACATGAATGTATGAACGAAGCTATATCACTCATCTGTGATTGAGTACATAATCCTAAATAATTTTGGTAGAATAGGATCACTATCTTGTTTCAGGAACCAACCCCCCATTTATAACATTGAGCACATGAGAAAATGTTTTGACCTGTCTCATAAATCCAAAGATCGTCTATATTTCCTTTTGAGATCTGGTTCTTGGCCTCCTTTCCTAGTTTGAACACATTTTCTGCACCAACCTGCTATGCCTGGAGATAATCCCTAGTCCTGCTTTGCACATCACTTTCCTTCATTCCTGCCTTTTCCTTGTATCAGTGAATGCTTAACCAATCAGATTTCATGATTGGTTTCATCTCCTTTTGTATGCTAATCCACACATTTCTTTTCTAGGCCTGACCCTTCTGTTCAGTGTGTCCCCTCAGTTGTAACTCTTTCCCCCCAGATTTATTGTTTTTCGATTTGATTTTTTAATTTCCTCCTCCAGTTATCCATCCTTTTCAATCCTTGTCCCTGGCTAGCACTTATCTTCGTGTCTTCTTGTATTACAGCCTGTTTTTCTTGTTTCTTCTGCTGCAATCAGAGGTGAAATTGAGTAGAAATATTGAGGATCTTTTATAGATGCAGGTGCATTTATCATGATGTACAAACACCTAAAAATGTTTGATAATCCGGTTATAGTTTGTAAAGAATTGGAAAGAAAATGGGTGAAGTTAGTGGTTTATATGTTTTTTTTTCTCCTAAATTACCATTTTTATTTTGTGGGCTGATCAAGGGTTTTATAGGAATTTAAAGATCAAGCATCCTGGGATTGGGGGATGGGGTTATTTGTAGTGGAATATGAGTCAATCAAACAATCAAGAGCTTATTATGTGCTTTATGAAGCGCTTGGGAGTGTACAAAATACAAAAAGAGTGGGTAGACACATTCTCTGCCCACAAGGAGCTTACTGTCTAGACGGGAAGACGGGCATTAAAATAGAACACGGACAGTCACAGGAGTGCTATGGGGCTGAGGGTGGGGTCAGCGCTTCCTGGGTGCAAAGCACTGTACCAAGCACTTGGGAGAGTACAGTGTAACAATATAATAGACACAGGCCCTGCCCACAGTGAACTTACACTCTAGTGAATATCGAGGGCCTAAAGGGTACAGATACAAAGGCAAGCTGCTGTAGTAATAGTAATAGATAATACTAATAGCAATTGTGGTATTTGTTAAGCACATACTATGAGCCAGGCAGTATTCTGAGCACTGGGGTAGATACAAATTGGGTTAGACACAGTCCCTGTTCCACCTGGGGCTCACCATCCTAATCCCCATTTTACAGATGAGGTAACTGAGGCACAGAGAAGTGAAGTAACCTGCGCAAGTTCACACAGCAGACAAGTGGCAGAGCCGGGATTGGGACCCAGAGCCTTCTGACTCTCTGGCCCATGCTCTATCCACTAGGCCAAGGTGTTTCTAGATGTTACCCTGAAACAAATCCCTCTGGAAACAATTGTTTTTGACAGAGAATAAGACTGTAAGCCCCATGTGGAATACGGACTGTGTCCCACCTGCTTAGCTTGTATCTACTCCAGTTCTTAGTACAGTGCCTGGCACATAGAAAGCTCTTAAGAAATACCATTAAAAAAACAAAAAACCCACCATTGTTATTATTTTTCCTCAGCTCTTCACCATCTTGCTTTTGAGCTTTGCCTTCTTCTCAACAGTGCTTCGCACATAGTAAGCGCTTAACAATTACTATCTTTTTTTAATCTTGGCTTTTTCCTTCTTTTCCTCCTTCTCCTTCTCTTTCCCTTGACTTTTTCTTCTTTGCCCTCTTCTCTGGAGTCCCTGGAACAGATGGTCTGTTCTTCCACTGGCCTCAGGGCTTCTGAAGAGTCTGCAGTGAGTACACACTGATAAGCTTAACTCCTAAGACCAGGATGAGGCAGAAGGATGTTTACTGAGCCTCCTGTTATATAAACTTTGCTCTTGTTCCCAGTGGGAACTTTCCTATTGGCTGAGATGGCTCACTGTTGGCCTTTCTTGTTGTAACTGGGTGAACCCATTCCAATAAGCTTTGGTTTTTCAATTCATTCAATCATATTTATTGAGCGCTTACTGTGTGCAGAGCACTGTACCAAGCGCTTTGGAGAGTACAATATAACAACAAACTGACACATTACTGCCCACTTCAAGCTCACAGTCTGTATAAAACAGGTTCCATAATCAATTTTCAGGATTGACTAAAATTAGGATATAAAGTCTCTTTTTTAAAAGATATTTGTTAAGTACCTACTTTGTGCCAGGCATTGTACTAAGCCACGGGGCAGGTAAAAGCAAATTGGGTTGGACACAGTCCCTGTCCCACGTAGGGCTCACAGTCTCAATCCCCTTTCTCCAGATGAGGTAACTGAGGTCCAGTGAAGTGACTTGCCCAAGGTCACAGAGCAGACAAGTGGCAGAGGTAGGATTAGAACCCTGGTCCCTCTGGCTCCCAGGCCCGTAGTTTATACACTAAGCCACGCTGCTTCTCATTCTAGTTTATTCTAGTTTCTAAGTACGCCAGACTGTATTCAAAGTAAATCCTGTTTATTTTTATTGTTCTTCTAACTGACCCAGGAAATATAACATATTTGCAGATTCAGTCAACCTTTAAAAAAACACACTTAGAGTTTCAAAGTCTTTTGCTTATACATTTATGCTCATTTTATGTGCATGCATTAAAGAGAACTGAAATATTTTTTTCAGAGTCTGCAAAACCTGAGATTAGTAATCAGGCTCTTTGTTTTTCCAACAGATTTTAACCATGATCCAGATCCTCCCCACAGTTCTTTGACATGGGCATCTGTTAATTCACAACATATTGGTTTTCTGAAATGTTCCCTTAACTTTGTGTTCACAGCCTACATTTTTTGAAAGTTCTTAGAGGGCACTTCCTTATATATAACAGATTGACTGTGCCATAGGTCAGCTTTCCTGAATCCGATTTTAGCGTCCCTCTCAAGGAACTGGACTTGTTTAAACTCAAGGTCATAAATTTTGAAATTTGGGCTAGGGAAAGAGGGAGTGCTTATGCTCTACTGATTATTAAAGAAATCTTCCAGGGTGGTTACATGAGTTATTCCTGGCTTTACAAATGCATATCCTAGACACAAATGAATAAAGGGAACACTTTTTTTTAATTGTCAGGAATCTTTTTTAAACTTGGGGTTTTAAGCGCAATCCATGCGATTTAACCATCAAACCAGTACAATTCACCCAATTCAAGCTTTTCTGACTCTGTCTTATTGATTGTGCTAGGGTTCTTCAGTTGAATGCTGTTTTTACTTCCTTTTGTCAGACCTATTGAGGATACAATGAAAAGGTCTTTGACAGAAAGCCATCCTGGAAAAGCAATGCCATGTGTTCAACAATTTAGCAATTTAGAAGATTTAGAAGTTGCCAAACTTCTTGCCATTTGGCACAGTGGCATGTCTCTTCTATTTGACCATCTATTTTATATTTTGCTCAGTAGAGTTATCATCTGTAGGTATAATTATTATCCAGTTCCTTGTCGATAATTAAATCTAAACACTCTATTTTGAGTGTTGCTGAACACATACAAATTCACTGAGCTGGGCTTTCCCAAGCTTGTACAGGGAGGTCTTCAGAGATTGAAAAGGATGGGAAAGACTTCATTCACAATGGCTGTGTAAGACTCACTGTATAAACAATTTGTATTTTAATCAGACATCCTGCCTTTTTCTCAGTTCTTCTTTTGAAAGCTCCAAGGAAGGACGGGCGAAGCATGTTTCAGTCTCGAAGTGTGTTCAAATCCAAACTTTAGATTTCCGAATTTGTGTCCGAAGTTTTCTTGCCTTCATTTGGCATCACTTGCTGAAGATGAAATGCTTCTTAGCTCAGAAATGTGTACTGTCCCAAATTAATGGCTACTTGTGTTGAAATACTCTGTGTCATCACTCCCTTTCTATCTCTATGATATCGCTGAAGTGGAACAAACATAAACATTACAGTGAGGTCTTCACTGAGAAAATTAGAAGTGTTTAGAGCCAATTAAGATGCACTCAAATGTTTTATCAGGGTCAAATGAAGACAGTCAGTTTCACAACAAAATATCACATCACTGTAAAGCCTCATAAAAATAAGTGAACTGGAAGTTATCCCCAGTTGGCATAAAGAACTCTCACTGGGTCATTGAGCCAAAGGAAAGTTAAAGTGGGGCCATATCCCCTTTTTTTACAAATTTTGAATATAAATATTTGAACTCAATTAACTTCTCTCTCCATTCTGAAATCCTGATTTAAACAACATCAGTTAATGAAGTAAGGAAACATTTGTTGACATACTCAAACCTCATATAGGGTATTTCTCCGGTACCATCATCTATCTTAATTATGCATGGTAGAATTTTCCCTTACAGTTTTCTTCATGGCTGATTATATTATCCATGGTACAGCACTAATAGAAAATGGAGAGTTTAAAATCGGCATAGTAAAAGATTCTGAGGAGTAAGCTGTTCTGCTTTAGGTAATAATAGTAATACTAATAATAATAACATTTGATAAGCACTCATTAAGTGCCAAACATGGTATTAAGTGCTGGGGTAGATAATAATAATAATTAATAATAATTATAGTATTTGTTAAGCACTTACTATGTGCCTGGCACTGTACTAAGCCCTGGGGTAAATACAAGCAAATCAGGTTGGAGATAGTCCCTGTCCCACGTGGGGCTCGCAGTCTTAATCCCCATATTA
Source organism: Tachyglossus aculeatus (assembly GCF_015852505.1). NCBI lineage: Eukaryota > Metazoa > Chordata > Mammalia > Monotremata > Tachyglossidae > Tachyglossus > Tachyglossus aculeatus. Next base: position 19,430,664 of record NC_052084.1, on the reverse strand, counting down.
CAGCTGAGGTAACTGAGGCACAGAGAAGTTAAGTGACTTGCCCAAGGTCACACAACAGACAAACGGCAGAGCTGGGATTAGAACCCATGACCTTCTGACTCTCAGGCCTGTGCTCTATCCCGTATGTCATGTTGCTACTCTAGATATAATACAATCAGCTGAGAAAGAGACCCTGTTTCACAAGGGGCCAGGGATCAGGGAGAACAGGTATCAGTCCCATTTTACAGATGAGGAAACCAAAGCACAAAGAAGTTAAATGACTTATCCAAGGTCATGCAACAGGCAAGTGATGAAGCTGGGAATTGAACCCAGGTTCCTGAGTCCTATGGTATTTCCTCTAGTCCATGATGCTTCTATGGGGTAGAGGTTGCCATGGACTAGCCCCCCAACAAAGAGAATTTCCCAATTTGCCAAAATGAGATTTGTTCTAGCAGTTGTCAGGGAACCTGAGGACTCTATGAAGCTTGTCATTTGGGGTTGCTGTGTCCTGAAATGCTTAATCAACAGCTGTCTGCATGGATCAAGATGGAATGCTGTTGGAACAATTGCTCCCTGGAAGGGGAATCTCACCGTTACAGATGAAAGTAGCCATAGGGCTGAGGTAGTATAAGTCAAGATTGTTGCATTTGAAAAGCCTGTGCTGGAAACAGAGAGCTATTAATCGAATCTCGAGTGAAAACAAAAAAAAGCAAAAGCTAGTTTTTATTGGTTTGGACAACCCATTTGGGCACCTGGCCAATGGAGAAGCAGCATGGCTCAGTGGACAAAGCTTTGGAGTCAGAGGTCATGAGTTCAAATCCCAGCTCTGCCAACTGTCAGCTATGTGACTTTAGGCAAGTCACATAACTTCTATGTGCCTCAGTTACCTCATCTGTAAATTGGGGATAAAAACTGTGAGCCCCCCAGGGGGACAACCTGATCACCTTGTAACCTCTCCAGCACTTAGAACAGTACTTTGCACATAGTAAGCACTTAACAAATACCATTATTATTATTATTATTATTATTATTATTATTAATCACTAGGCATCATATATTCTCTAACTTCATCAACTCTAAAATAGCACTCTCAGACCACCACCTAGTAATTAATAATTATGGTACTTGTTAAGTGCTTACTATATGCCACGCACTGTTCTAGGGACTGGGGTAGATACAAGTTAACCAGGCTGGACACAGTCCTTGTCCCATGTGGGGCTCACACTCTTAATTCCCATTTTACAGATGAGGTAACTGAGGCACAGAAAAGTTGTGACTTCCCCAAGGCCACACAGAAGACATGTGGTGGAGCATAGTACAGTGCTCTCAGCACATAGTCAGTGCTCAAAAAATATGATTGAATGAATGAATGAAGAGTTGCATGGTATATGTCTAATATGGGCTCCTGCCCTTCCTAATCCTTCCCTCAACACCCTGCCTCCCTTCTTCTTACTAGTCTCCAAAGAGCTTCTGAGCCCACTGTGTTCCCCTCCCTAAGCAAATGGAATTCCTTCCCTGTGTGGAATTGGTAGACAATTCCGTGCTGAGCCACTTTGAGCAACATTTGTACTTCCCAGGCACTTAGTAGAGTGCTCTACACACAGTAAGTGCTCAATAAATACAATTGATTGAATGAATTTGCTTCCAAGAAGATGCAGCATGGCCTAGTGGCTACAGCACGGCACTGGGAGGCAGAAGTACTTGGGTTCTAAACCAGTTCCATCACGTATCTGCTTTGGGACCTTGGGCAAGTCATTTAACTTCTATGCGCCTCAGTTCTCTCATCTGTTTAAATGGGGATTACTTCTGTGAGCCCCATGTTGGGATATGGATTGTGTCCAACTTGATTAGCTTGTATCTATCCCAGAGTTAAGTTCAGTGCCTCGCACATAGCAAGCACTTAACAAGTACCATTTAAAAAAAAAGGAGAGGGGGGTGCACATCTGGCTTCCAAGTCAGAAGTTACTCACCCTTGGTCTAAAGCGATATTTCATTCATTCAGTAGTATTTATTGAGCACTTCCTGTGCGCAGAGCACTTTACTAAGTGCTTGAGAGAGTACAAAATCATAATAAAGTCACATCCCAGCTCCACCATTTATCTGCTGTGTGACCTTGGGCAAGTCACTTCACTTCTCTGATCCTCAGTTACCTCATCTGGAAAATGGGGATTGAGATTGTGAGCCCCACGATGGACAGGGACTGTGTTCAACCTGATCTGCTTGTATCCACCCCGGCACTTAGTATAGTGCCTGGCACATAGTTAAGTGCTTAACAAACACTATTATTATTATTATTATTATTATTATTATTATTATTATTATTATTATTATTCCCTGCCCACACTGAACTTAGAGTCAAGAGGGCGAGCTTACTGCCTAGGCAGCCAATCATATTTATTGAGCAGTTACTGTGTGCAGAGCACTGTACTAAGCAGCTAGATTCTGTCTCCTTATAAAGGATCATTTCAGAGTCAGGTTTTTCTCCCCTCTAGCCATCTATATTCCAAACTCCTCCTAAGCTCTATCTGATGTAAGTAGTTGTGTAGTATTTTCCCCTTGTGCTCACAATGCCTTTCGCTTCATTCTCAGCATGAAGCTGGCTGCCTGAGCGTATGCCAACATTTTGTTAGTAATCACATTTTCCGACATGGGGAAGTCTAAGCTGGGATGAGGATTTAAAGGAGATTTAGTTTTAAATGAATTTGGAAGACTGTTTTCTCTCTGTTGCCTCTTTTTGCTGTTGCCGACTTGTATTTCCCAAGCACTTAGTACGGTGCTCTGCACACAGTAAGCACCCAATAAGTACAATTGAATGAATGAATGAATGAACCAACCCTGATCTCCTGACCACTTCCAAGCAGGCTCAAGGTCCCCAAAGCCTTGACACCTCAAATGCCATTGACACCCCACTTCACTTCCACTAACCTTCTCATTGCACCTCGAGTTCGTCTATCTTGCTGCTGACCTCTTGCCCACATCCTCCCTTCCTCCTCATATTCATTCATTCATACTTATTGAGCGCTTACTGTGTGCAGAGCACTGTATTAAGCACTTGGAAAGTACAATTCGGCAATGTATAGAGACAGTCCCTACCCAACAACAGGTTCACAGTCTAGAAATCTGACGGACCATTACTTTCCCCACCTTCCAAGTCTTACAGAAGGCACATCTTCTTCAAGAGGCCTTCCCTGACTAAGCCTTCCTTTCCTCTTCTCCCAATCCCTTCCGTGTGGCCCTGATGTGCTCCCTTTATCCAACCCCCTCTCAGCCCCACAGCACTTATGTCCATATCTGAAATGTATTTATATTAATGTCTGTCTCCCCCATTCTAGACTGTAAGCTCATTGTGGTTAAGGAATGTGTCTCCTTATATATTATACTCTCCCAAGCACTTGTCTCTGTTTATTGTTATACTGTACTCTCCCAAGCACTTAGTACAGTGCTCTGAGCACAGTAAGTGCTCAATAAATACATTTGAATGAATGAATTCCACTCCTCCCTGCTAAGCAGTGGCCATCCCTTGACTATTGCTCTGCCAGGTTTCACGCTTTTAATCTCTGGTGGTGAGATGGACATGGAGTGGGGAGGGGGAGAAGGGAAGTGTATGGAAAGGTTTACTTAATTTTTTCTAATCCCGGCTCCTCTTCACGTCTGCTGTGTGACCTTGGCCAAGTCACATCTCTGTGCCTCTGTTGCTCATCTGTAAAATGAGGATTGAGGGTGAGCCCCATATAGGACAGGGATTTTGTCCACCCGATCAACTTCTATCTACCCCAGCGCTTTGAACACTGCTTGGCATACAGTAAGTGCTTAACAAGTACGATTACTATTCTTATTATCATTATTATTATCATTAGTCTGTTTTCCTTAGTAGGGTTGGGAGCTAACATGGATTGGGGATTCCATGCCAAGTCAGACAGTTCAGTCTGCTTCTCTTGGAAGCAGAATTGATTTGGGCTGAAGGGGTGTAGGTATAAGACTCCCAAGATCCAGGTCTGCAGAAAAGTAACATGTGCAGAGATTCCCAGGATTATGGATAGGAGGACTCTTTGGAGAAATACAGAGAAGCTTTGACAGAAGCAGTTTCAATTATTTACCACAGATAATTTCACCGGGAATTCTGGTTTAAAGGAACAGTTCCAAAATTATGCTACCTTTCTTGGAAGAACTGTCTTATTACAGTAAGCTTTTAGAATTATGTCTTGGGTTGGCAATTTGACAATGGAGGGGGACACTATTTAACTGAAGACTATATGTCTTGCAGCTTCTACTAAGCCAAGAACACCCTCCAAAGCACTTTAAGGAGAAACAAAAATGTCTTTCCCTAAAAGCTGTAAATATGATGAGTAATGAAAATCAATGTTCCTTTTCTCAGCACCGTACTACACATTTTGGATTTGTCACGATTGGTTCTTTTCAGTAAACTCACTGGCTTTTCTTAAAGTGGCATATCGACAGAGATGCCTTTTATAGAATAAGGTAGTTTGTAGCAATTGGCGTGATTTACATTTCTGTGGAAAAATTAGAATGATGTGCTCTCTCTGCTGGTTACTCTTTGTGTTTCTGTTCATGTTTTTCTAGTCATCCAAGGCCACTTTCCCACCTTTCATATTCCATTATGCACGTCAATCTCTTGAGCAGTCAGCAGGGGTTGTTCTTGTTGTTTTATGACTTTTAGACTTTCCTGGTGTGCCTCTGTTATGTGAGACACTTTTTTCTTTACATTAAAAGGTCGACATGTAGAGCATGTTGATATTCGATCTGAACATAGTTAATGTAACCCCAGTTCTGGCTGCCAACCGAGAGCCTTTTTGAGATTGTTGAATCAGGTGTCTTATATCTGGTGTTGGTCCAGGGAGTTGAATTCATATTATGATTACATTTTCAGGTTTGAGCATAAGCAGCATTGCCTAGTGGAAGGAACATGGGGCCTGGGAGACAGAGGAACTGGGTTCTAATCCCGGCTCTGCCACTTGTCAGCTGTGTAATCTTGTACAAGTCACTTAATTTCTCTATGCTCAGTTTCCTCAGCTGTAAAATTGGAATTAAATACCTGTTCCCCCTCCTACTTATTGAACACACAGTAAGCACTCAATAAATATGATTGGATGAATACTAAAGTTTTGAGCCCCATGGATTCCAATCTGAATCTACTCCAAGAGCCTAGAACAGTGCTTGACACACTATCTTGTCTTATGCTGTCGAGTTGTCTCTGACCCACAATGACACCATGGACACATCTCTCCCAGAACACCCCACCTCCCTCTGCAATCGTTCCAGTAGTGTATCCATAGAGTTTTCTTGGGAAAAATACAGAAATGGTTTACCTTTGTCTTCTTCCACTCAGTCAACTTGAGTTTCCACCATCTGCTCTCTCCCATGCCGCTGCTGCCCAGCCCAGATGAGTTTTGACTTATAGCAGATTCCCTTTCCACTTGCTAGCCACTGCCCAAGCTAGGAATGGAATGGATAGGCCTCTGCTTGACTCTCCCTCCCACAGTCGAGAAAGGTAGAGTACTGGAAACTCTCCAAGTGCAATCCTGAGGGGGCGGGGGGGGGCTTGACACGTAATAACTGCTTAACAAATGTAACGATAATAACAATAATAAATAACTCAGGAAACTGGTCTTAGTATGGACTGTTTGCTGTAGCTAAAGATTTAAGCTTCAAGTGCAGTGTTGACCTTTGAATATTGTAGCCATTGACCTGGTAATAATCTCTAGTGCTTTGAATATTTATTCTTCTTACATACTGAATGCTATTTCTGATTCCATAATCCAAAATAGCAGCATCTCATTGAGATATTATTTCTCTGGTAATTAAGTCAGCCAATGTAGCTACTCTCTTTGGGAATATTACAATCATCTAGGGGTCCTTTTGCATAATAGTAATAATGATGGTATTTGTTAAGCACTTATTATGTGCCAGGCACTGTACTAAGCCTGGGGTGGATACAGGTAAATTAAGTTGGACACAGTCCCTGTCCTATATGGGGCTTACAGTCTCAATCTCCATTTTACAATTGAGGTAACTGAGGCCCAGAGAAGTGAAGTGACTTGCCCTAGGTCACACAGCAGACGATTGGCAGAGCCAGAATTAGAACCTTTTGACTTCCAGACCCATGCTCTATCCACTTCGCCACGCTGCTTCTCGTATGTACCTCACACTGGTAACAATCCATCAATAGTATTTATAAAATGCTAATAGTGTGAAGAACGTTGTACTAACCACTTGAAAAGCAGTGTGGCCTAGTGGAAAGAGGACAGACGTGAATCAGAGGACCTGGGTTCTAGTCCCAGCTCTGCCATTTAATACTTCTAGGACTCTGTTTCTTCAATTTTAAAATGGGGATTAAATGTTTTGGGCATGTTCATGAAAGTTTAATTCAGATGAAGATAAATACAAGGGAGAAAAAGGCTGATTCCAGGTGTTTGTGTGTTGGGGGGAAATCTGTGCTATCATGTATGCTTTATCCTTTTTTTAGTTTATTTTAAATTATTAACCTTGAACTGCTTGGTGTGGTTCAGATAATAAAATGCTTAACGGAATCAGTGATAATAATAGCAATAACAGAGACAATGCTTCACAACCTGTGAAATATTATACATTCCTAAATTAAATTGCCCTGGTCCCAATAGATTTTGGTAAAAATACAGAAGTGGTTTATCATTGCCACCTTCTGCGCAGTAACCTCGAGTCTCCGCCCTCAACTCTCTCCCATGCTGCTCCTGCCCAGCACAGGTGAGTTTTGGTAATGAAATTTCCCCAAATGCACAAAGAGCCTTAATATATTCTCTTGATACCATCTATAGGCAGTTCACAAATGTTTCTATACCCTGGTGATGAGCACACTTTTTTTTGCTTATTAATGACTTCTTGGCATGGATTATATAATAAATTAGATATTCTTTTGGAGGAATTCAACTAAATTTGGTGCATAAACTCCTTTAGGGAGGTGTTCAGGGTGCAAAAAACTAAAATGTATTTCCCTCATGCTTTTCTTCTAAGAAATGTTTAACTCATTCCAATTCATCACAGTTTCAGGCAACTTGGAATAAGAGGAAATAAACTTTAAATATATATTTTTTTCATGAGAATCAGACCTCCCCCCACTCTTGTTAGCTCCATTAGCCTCATTAATCAATCAATAAATCATTGGTCTTTATTGAGCACTTACTGTGTGTAAGAGCACTGTACTAAGGGCTCAGGAGAATACAAAAGAGTTGGTAGAAATGTTCCCTGCCCACAAGGGATTTACAATCTACAGGGGGGGACAGACATCAATATGAATAAATAAGTTGTGAATATAACCATAAGTGCTAAAGGGCTCATTTAGCCTCATTTGTCCCTCTAGACTGTAAACTCGTTGTAGTTAGGGAACCTGTCTACCAACTCTGTTGTACTGAACTCTCCTGAGAGCTTAATATAGTGGTCTGTACACAGTAGGTGCTCAATAAATATGCTCCAGAGCAAAGATGGAAAGCAGCGAGGCCTAGTGGAAAGCGCATGGGCCTGGGAGTCAGAGGACATGGATTCTAATTCTGTCTCTGCCACTTGTCTGCTGCATAAACTTGGGCAAGTCACTGCAATTCTTTGGGCCTCAGTTACCTCGTCTGTAAAATGGGGATTAAGCAGTGAGCCCAGTGTGGGACAAGGATTTTGTCCAACGCGATTTATTTGTGTCCACCCCAGCACTTAGTACTGTGCCTGGCACATAGTCAGTGCTTAACAAATACCACAATTATTATCAGTTACCTCATCTGCCCCAAGGGGAACAGGAACTGTGTCAACCTGATTACCTTGTATCTACCTCATCACTTAGAACAATGCTCGGCACATAGTAAGCATTTAACAGATACCATAATCATTATTATTATGGTAAGAACCTGGGATGTTGCCACCAGTTAAATCCCTCAAAATGGAACTGAATGAGTAAAGAGGTAGATCTGTTTTAAGGCAGCTATTAAAAAACTCAAGATGCTAATTCTGTAAAATCTCTCAGTATTGGTGAGTTACTTGGCCCTGTGAGATTCCATAGTGTTCTCTGCTTTCAGAGCTGCTCCAGACAAGAATGTTGAGGTGATTTGACTGAAGTTTAAGGAAGCCTCACTCCCACCATAACAGGGAGGTAGGCCAGGGGTCAAATCATTTATTTTATTTGACTGATGCAAATCACTGAGTTACTTGTGAAGGCATTCCAACTATTTACATGAATAAACAAAACGCTACAACACTATCTGTTTAAAGAGCCTTGAAACAGGCCAGTTGACAACAGACAGGGTCTGCTGGCCTGTTTGAAGAAAGTTTCATTCCATTCTCTTGAGTTCCTCATTCAGAGATCTGCCCTCTGGTAATGGATAGGGAATGAAAATGGAGGAGTTTGTTAATCACTTCAGCTGTCTCCACCAAAGGTGCAGATGATATGGGGGATGAGGCTGATGAAACCCTTAGAGTCACAATGAAGAAAACGCCAATAAGGTGTGTTTAAATGGTTTAATTGGCTCTTTGCCTTCCTACTCATTTTATTTAGCTCTTCTGTAGAAAAAGGTTGTCACTGCTAGCTTATTTTCTGGAATCTTTGCTACATTCTAGTTGAATCTGTCTACTTAAAGGGGACTTTTCTCTGTACCTTTAATTAGCACATCTATTTTAATATCCCTCTCCCCCTGTAGACTGTAAACTTTCTGTAGACAGAGATTATGTCTACCAACTCATTTGTATTGTACCTTCCTAAGCGCTTAACAGAGTGCTCTAGTATAGTATATACTCCACAGATACCACTAATGGATTAAGGCTGAGTGATTTGGAAAGAGTCATGGAGAACATAAGAGGATGGGCAGCAGGTAAGCCATGTGGTTAATCAAAATTTACTGTCTCTGGAAGAATTCCAGGATAATGTCGAAGCTTAGGTTGAGGTTGGCAGAGAGATGTGGACTAGACTTCATGGTACCTATTCACCCTCTAGATAATTCTCCCAAAACTTCTTATAATGAGACCTAAAATGAGGTCCCAAAAGAATCTATTTTAATAATAATAATAATAATAATGATAATGGTATTTGTTAAGCGCTTACTACATGCAAAGCACCGTTCTAAAGGCTGGGGGGGATACAAGGTGATTGGGCTGTCCCATGTGGGGCTTACAGTCTTAATCCCCATTTTACAGATGAGGGAACTGAGGTACAGAGAAGTTAAGTGACTTGCCCAAAGGCACTAAGCTGACAAATGGCACAACCAGGATTAAAACCCACGACCTCTGACTCCCAAGCCCAGGCTCTTTCCAGAGAGCCACGCTGCAGTTTGCACTTTCTGTTTAGGCAGACTTCAAAATAAGGATTCTGAAATCCATTTCTTCCCTGACCTTATCAAGAAATCAGTTAACTGTACTTATTGAGAGCTTGCTGTGTGCAGAGCACTGAACTCCTTGGGAGCATACAACAGATTCAATAGACATTTTTCCCTGCCCACAAGGAACTTTACAGTTTAGAGGGAGAGACGGACAATAAAAATGAATACATAAGTGCTGTTGGGTTGAGGTGGGGTGAATATCGAGGGCTTAAAGGGTACAAATCCAAGTGTCAGTGTGGTGTAGAAAGGCGAGGGAATAGGAGAATTGAGGGTTTAGTCAAGAGGTGATGTGACTTTAATAAGGCTGAGGAGAGTGGTGGTCTGTCAGATACAAAGGGGGAGGGATTTCTAGGCAAGAGGGAAGATGTGGGTGAGTGGTCAGCAGTGAAATAGATGAGATTGAGATACGGTGAGGAGGTTGCTATTAGAGCAGCAAAGTGAGTTTGCTGGGTTGTAGCAGGAAATCACACCAGTGAAGGTGGCAGAGGTTGACAAAGGGAAAGAACAGATACTTTCATGTATTTTCTTTAAGTACTGCAAAGATCGTATCAGACTTCTCAGCTTTATGTTTTGGAGGTCTGTGCACTTGATCCACCTTCATTGTGATGAATATAGTGAGATGTGTATATTTTGTTTTTAAAGTAGCAGTGGTGTCTTTCTCCCAGCAGGATTCATTCATTTAATCATATTTATTGAGCACTTACTGTGTGCAGAGCACTGTACTAAGCGATTGGGAAGTACAAGTTGGCAAGATATAGAGACGGTCCCTACCCAACAACGGGCTCACAGTCTAGAAGGGGGAGACGGACAACAAAACAAAACATGTGGTCAGGTGTCAAGTCATCAGAATAAATAGAAGTAAAGCTAGATGCACATCACTGACAAAATAAATAGAATAGTAAATATGTACAAGTAAAATAAATAGAATAATAAATCTGTATTGTGTCCAATATTGTCCAGTTGTGTCCAATCTTGTTGTTTATTACCTAGCCCAGCATTTAGCAGATAGTAAGTAGTAGTATTCATTCAAACATATTTTTGAGTGCTTACTGTGTGCAGAGTGTTGTACTAGTGTTTGGGAGGGTACAACACAAGAATAAACATACATTTTCCCTGCCCATATTGAGCTTACGGTCTAGAGGAGGGGAAATAGATATTTATATTAATAAATGACAGATGTGTGCATAAGTGCTGTGGGGCTGGGAGGGGGATTGAATAAAGGGAGCAAGTCAGGGTGACACAAAAGGGAGTGGGAGAAGAGGAAAGGGAAAGCTTATCCCCAAGAAAGCCTCTTAGAGAAGGTATGCCTTCAATAAGGCTTTGAAAAAGGTGAGACTCTGTTGGATTTGAGGAGAGAGGACATTCTAAGCCAGAGACAGGACATGGGCAAGAGGTCAGAGGTGAGATAGATGAGACTGTGGCACAGGAAGAATGTTAGCATTAGAGGAGGAGCAAAGTTTGTGAGCTGGGTTGGCACCTAACAGATACTACAGTGGTTTTTTTTATTATTATTATCATCATCATTCAAACCATTTATTTGGTATTGACCTCATTTCACACAAATTGATTTGGTTCCTTGAAAATCTCTGATTTCTATGAAAGTGTCATTCAAGAAGCATCTTTATAAATCATGAAAAAGTTCCAGTATATGTATATAAGCTTGATGTGGGCAAGGAATGAGTCTGTTAATTGTTATATTGTACTCTCCCAAGTGCTTAGTACAGTGCTTTGTGCATAATAAGTACTCAATAAATATGATGGAATGAATGAGCATGTATTAGAGCCTTTCATTAATATATAAATGATGAAAATCAATAAAAATGCTCTAAAATATATGCATATAGGCATCTAAATCTATACCTCCAAGAGCACTTTCATTGATTTTTTGATATAGGACCTGGGATTTGAAATCGTTTTCTCCAGACGAATGGCAAATACTATAGGACTGCCATTCATGACTAGATCAGTATGAAGACATGAGATCTATCACTTTTTATTCTTTCAAACAGATGGGAGAGTGATAAGGCCAATGAAAAGAAACCAGTAAGAAAAGTCCAATAAGCACTTCTTCCCCCCACCTCCCCTTTTCATTTTTTTGAAATCTTTCAGTAAGGGAAAGAAATCACTTTTGGTTTTTGGTTTTTTGTCTTTTTTTTCCCCTTCCCTTTGGCAACAAACTTGCATAAGAAAGGGCGGTTGGTGCTAAATGTTAGCAGCTGAGGCCCAAAGTGATGTATAAACAGAGTTCAAAGACCGAAATAAATTTACAAATGCATTGCTAACATATTTTCTTTCACCACCACAATATTCCACATATTAATCAGGTTTCTGGAGTTCTTTTTGGCATTTATGGCTCCTCTTTTTATAAAATAGAAAACCTCTGGATAATAGCAGGAATAATTTTTAAAGCCACTAACGGGATTTTGGAGACATCATAGATTAGACATTGTTTTCTGACTTTTTTTTTTCCTATTTCTACACTCTACCCAGCGTGGACTGGATTTTTCCAGTCCCTTTGGATTTGTTAGCATTGGGAAGGGACACTTTTGAGGTTTCAGCAGAGAATTACTACATATTACTGCATATGATTAAAATGGACAAGAAAGGACAAGGTTTCTCTCTGCTTCAGCCCAGTTGTCTTGCATGGAAAAATTCTGGCCTCCGGATATTGGACAATCAATCAATGTTTTTTATTGAGTGTTTATGATGTGCTGCGCACTATTCTAAGCGTCTGGGAGAGTACATTCAAGAGAATTAGCATACATGTTCCCTGCCCATAATGAGCTTACAGTCTAGTCACAGACTGCAGAGAGCAGCAGATGAGAACATGTCTTGAGAAAATCAGATTAGCAAGCACTCTGACAGTTGCCCCATCCATGTCACATTCTCTTTCCCCTTAAAGTGTCAGTCCCCAGGCTCTGCTCTGCTTTGAGAGGAACACCTAATCTAGGCAAGTCTCACTTCTGCAAACATGCACTCTGGAAATTCTGCAGATATGCATATTGGAAATGCAGGCTTACATTGATGTTAGTGTCAGTTTCCCCTTATTACTTGTTGTTATACCCTCCATAAAGAAGCAGTGCAATCATATCTAGGAGATGTCCTCTGCCCAAACTTTGCTCACAATTCTCTCCTGTCCTCCCTTTTGATCCCAGAAAAGTTTTCTAGTGGATAGGGCTCAGAGAATAGAGTCAGCAGACCCGTGCCCTAATCCTGGTTCCACCATTTTATTCCTGGGTGGCCTCAGGAAAGCCATTTAAATTCTCTGTGTCCTCCATTTCCTCATCTGTAAAATGGGGACTAGATATCTATTCTCCCCCTTGGACTGGGAAAAATGTGAAACAGAGACTATGCTTGATCTGATTATACTGAATCAGCCTAGAGCTTAGAACATTGCTTTGAACAGAGTAAAGGCTTCATAAATACCAGAGTTATTATTAGATTGTTATCTTTGGCTTTCGATGAAAATCACCAAACTTCATTTGTGTGGTTATCACCATCCATTCCTTCAAATTCCTTGTTGCTCCAATATAGGCATTTCTTATGTTCTCATGTTTGAGAGGAACCCAGGTATTTATCTGAACCATAGGCTTCCTCAGTTGTAGAACCAGCATAGAAACCTGATAGGCTGTCATGTTAATGTTATGGCATTTCCTGAGTTTGTGGAACTCATAATCCTGAAAGAATATGCCTCTTCCTGTGAGATCACTGTCCTTCTGGGTCTGCTCTGGTTAATCAATCAATCAGTGGTATTTATTGGGTGCTTACTACGCTCAGAGCACTATACCAAGCACTTGGGAGAGTGCAGTACAGCAGAATTAGCAGACATGCTCCCCGCCCATAACAAGCTTACAGTACAGAGCAGGACTGCACCTTGTATCTTGGGTCTGGCAAATTATGATTGAATGCTCAGGTTGGAAATTCAAATAAAAAATATTGTGGTATCTTTTTGGTCAGCAATGGGCCAAAAGGTCACTCTATTCCCAATATGTAACAGCATGGACTAATGGAAAGAACACAGGTCTGAGATTGAGAACTTGAGTTCTAATTCTAGTTTGGCCATTTACAAGAGATGTTCAAAAAAAATAATAATGATTGTGGAATTTCTTAAGTGCTTTGGTTAGTACAAAGAAGCTCAAAAGTGTCCAACCCTGAAAGTGTATAAAATTCAGGGTAAAGGGATAGAGTTTGGTAACTGTCGGAATTCCCTCTACATTTTGAGTGGCACATTAAAAAGTTAGTCAGGAAGTTCTATCTTTTGTGCTAATCTTTCATTAACCAGTTCAACTACTCATTGCCTGTAATAAAATATGCAAGGAATCAATTAGAGAGCACTTGCAGGTGAAAATCTTAGCATTGATGTAAAAGTAATAATAATTGTGGAATTTAAGCCAATAGTAAGACAGCTTAAGGAAAGCAACAATGTAAAATACCCTATTGTTTCTAGAGGGTTCTGCATATTTATGCATCCAAGTACATTTCAGGCAGAGTGTGCCCAACTGAGGGAAATAGAATTATGACTGGCTTTTGGAAGGTATTTGAATTGCTGACCAGCTCTATCGAAATGCTTGGAATCTGTGTCTGGCTCAAAATGGGATTGGGATTTATATATAAACTGCAGTGCAAACTCGCTCCAGATTTCCACTGTATTTGGGTCCCAAAGTCATTTTGCAAGAAGAAATAACCTTGTATTTTTTAAAACACTCAGAGTGGTTTCAATATTGTCTCACTGCTTGGTGTGAGACCTCACTGTGGATACTACCTAAACAGGCTCTGGGAAGGAGGAATAGTTTTTTCGTGCGCGTGTGTGTGTGTGTGTGTGTGTGTGTGTGTTTAATGGTGTTTGTTAAGCATGTACTATGTGCCAGGCACTGTACTAAGTACTGTCAATGTTACAAGCTGACCTTGTATCGTATACAAACTAATCAGGTTGAACGCAGTCCATGTTCCATAAGGGGCTCACAGTCTTAAGCCCCATTTTACAGATGAAGTAACTTGTCCACAAAGAAGTTAAGTTACTTGCTCAAGGTCACAAAGCCTCTTTATTTCCTGTTTCTGTCCAACTCTGATTGTCACTCTGCATTCTCAGCCCCACCCATGTGGGGGTGGGGGGACTTTAACCCCACACCCCTTGACCCAATTTGAGCTTCTGGAACTGTGGTCATCTAACTCCAGCGCTCTCCCTCTCAACCACACTCACCTTCAGGTAAGCGGAGTCAGGAGCCCTGGGAAGACAGATCCTTACCATCAGAAAGAATAGGATAGGACAAGCCCAGTCTTGCCCAGATAACAAGTGCCTGTATTGACGTCAGCTTGGGTCTAACACCAACCCTACGCAGAGCTCTCTAACAGGTTCTTTGGGAGGAAGAAAAAAGGAAGTTGAAGACTTGGCTCCCTGTCTTCATTGGAAACTGACAATGGAATGAGCAAGTCAGGACTATTCAAATACGAATAAACCGAACTGCCAAACTATATATTTCTACATGTGATAAGAAACCTTCAACTCCCTTCTGTCAAAGCCAGCCTCCTTCAAGCTCCAAATGCTCCAGACCAATAATGATGATGATAATAATAATAATAATAATGAGCCAAAAAGCTCATAAATATCCCTCTCACCTTAGGCCCACATATTTTAAGTATAATAATAATAATAATGGCATTTATTAAGAGCTTACTATGTGCAAAGCACTGCTGTAAGCGCTGGGGAGGTTACAAAGTGATCAGGTTGTCCTATGGGGGGCTCAGTCTTAATCCCCATTTTACAGATGAGGGAACTGAGGCCCAGAGAAGTTAAATGACTTGCCCAAAATCACACAGCTGACAAGTGACAGAGGGATTTGAACCCATGACCTCTGACTCCAAAGCCCATACTCTTTCCACTGAGCCAATCTGAAAGGTCCCACGTGCCCCATAATAATAATAACTGTAATATTTGTTAAGTGCATACTATATGCCATGAACTGTACTAAGTGCTGGGGTGGGATACAAGCAAATCGGGTTGAACTCACAAACTCAAGACCCATTTTGCAGATGAGGCAACTGAGGCCCAGAGGAGTGAAGTGACTTGCCCGAGTTCACACAAGCGGACAAGTGGTGGAGCCGGGATTAGAGCCCTTGACCTCCTGGCTCCACTACGTCATGCTGCTTCTCCCGTGTCCAGCTATCTGTGTTCTGGGAAAGAAGCAACAGGAAGGGAGAGCTGGATATCATTCATTTAATCGTATTTATTGAGCTCTTACTATGTGCAGAGCACTGAACTAAGTGCTTGGGAAGTACAAGTCGGCAACATATAGAGACGGTCCCTACCCAACAATGGGCTTGCATGTCCTATTGGCTTATCGAGGGAGAGTCCCTTTGGGCTCATTGGCATGAGCTCTTCCCTTTTGGCTTCAATATTCTCAATTCCCAATTCATCTATAGAAACTTGCAGGCCCTGCTCACATAATAAATAGGATGTCCAAGTATTAAATGGGAGACTGCTAATTGGCCCCATCCCTTTGCATGTCTGGTTGCCAACTGGCAGGCGGTCCTGGAACCCAAGAACGCCTCTCAGCCAGAGAGGAGTCACAACAGAATACTTCAAGATACTCCCATCACTCTCCCGGGAGGAGAGGGGGGATGAGAGGTGGGGGGCAAGAGACGGCCCTGGGAATCCAAATATCTGCCAACAAAGAATCAAAAGATTTCACTGCCCTACCCAGAAACAGGCTCTGCTCAGATACAAGCAACCAAATGAGCTGGCAAAATTACTGCTTTGTAAAGTGGTCAATGATTCATTCATTCACTCAATCATATTTATTGAGAGCTTACTGTGTGCAGAGCACTGTTCTAAGTGCTTGGGAATGATCATACTTAGTTTTCCTCCTTAGATTTCAACAGACTAACCTAAACAATAGAAAAGTGACTTCTAAGATTATTCTCCGATTCCGCAGGAAGTAGGATTCAAGTTCTATTTGAGAGGAGGCATCTTCAAGTTCCTCTGTATTTTCACCCAATATTCTTTAATGGTAGTTGTAAAGTACCAGGCACTTTATTAAGCGCTGAGGTAGACCCAAGTTAATTGGGTTGGACACAGTCCAGGTATCACATGGGCCTCACAGTCTCAATCCCCAGATTACAGTTGAGTGAACTGAGGCATAGAAAAGTGAAGTCACTTGCCCAAGGTCACACAGCAGACCAGAGGCAGAGGCAGAATTAGAACACAGGTCCTTTTGACTCCAGGGCTATGCTCTATCCACTAGGGCATGCTGCTTCTCATGTCATATCAGCATGACCTAGTGGCAAGATCACAGGCTCAGGAGTCAGAGGATGTGGGTTCTAAAGATAATAATAATAATAATAATAATGGCATTAGTTAAGCACTTACTATGTGTGAAGCACTGTTCTAAGCGCTGGGGTGTATACAAGGTGATCGGGTTGTCCTATGTGGGGCTCACAGTCTTAATCCCCATTTTCCAGATGAGATAACTGAGGCACCAGAGAAGTGACTTGCACAAAGTCACACAGCTGACAAGCGGTGGAGCCGGGATTAGAACCCATGACCTCTGACTCCCAAACCCGTGGTCTTTCCACTGAGCCACGCTTCTAATCTCACTGTGTGAGTCTGCTGTGTGACCTTGGGCAAGTCACTTAACTTCTCTAGGCCTCAGTTACCTCATCTGGAAAATGGGGACTAAGACTGTGAGCCCCATGTGGAACAGGGACTGTGTCCAACCTGATCACATTGTATCTACCCCAGCACTTACAACAGAGTGAGCACTTAACAAATACCATAAGTATCATTGTCTCCTGTCCCTACCTGTTGAGAAACCCCACTTCCTCTTCAATCATGTTTTTGCTGCATAGGAGGTAAAAGGAAGTCTATCGAATTAAAAGGTCCTCTTTTCAACATTATCTTTGACATTTCCCCAAGTCATGGCGACAAGGCAACTGATGAGTTTGAGTTCCATAACCGGAGGAAATAGAATGTGTTTATTTGCTTGCAATCTGAACTTTGTTAGATCTGGCTTAATTGTGACTAGGGCCCTGAGCCTTTAAGTCCTTGCCAGTTAATATGAAGATCTGTCCCCCAAATCTCATGTCGCAGTCCAGGGCCGGCTCCTGGTCTTCCTGTACCATGGAGCGCCTCATTGGCTGACCGCCCCTCTGGTCACGTGACTTGTATTAAAGTAACCCTGACATACCGCTGCATCCTGGAAACTGGGCACCCCTCAGGGTGAGATGACGGAGGGACTGCACTCAGTCGGTCAATTGTGTTTATTGAGCACTTACTGTGTGTGGAGCACTGTACTAAGTGCTTGGGAGAGTACGGTACAACAATAACAGCCACATTCCCTGCCCATAATGACCTTACAGTCTAGAATGCAAGCTAGTTCAGTTCCCTCTCTCCTCCCTTCTTCCCCCCACAACGTAACAAATCCCAGCTTCCTGTCTCAGTCTCCATAGGGCCCTCTGGTTTTCCAGGTGCAGGTTTGGGGGAGGGAGGCACCAGTTACTCTGCTCCTACCAACCCCCAAAATGGCAGGAAATACCACTCATCTACTAGGAGGGAGCCAAGTCTTTCCCATCCATGAGCTTCTGGTTGACTGCATCTCAGGTATCGGAGTCCCAAAGCCAGTTGCTAGCAGCAGTATGGCCTAGTGGATAGAGCACAGGCCTGGCAGTCAGAAGGACCTGGGTTCTAATCCCAGCTCCGCCACTTGTCTGTTATGTGACCTTGGACAAGTCACTTCACATCTCTGGGCCTCAGTGGCCTCATCTTTAAAATGGGGACCAAGAGTGTGAGCCCCACATGGGACAGGGACTGTGTCCAACCTGAGTAACTTCTGTCTACCCCAGCATTTAGAATAGTGCTTGGTACATAGTAAGCGCTTAACAAATACCGCTATTATTATTATTAATTATTACTCATATTTACTGGGCACTTCACTATAAGAGCTTGGACTAGATATAGGGAGGATGTAGTCTGAGGGATCTGTAGCTGGTTGGAGCCAACACTTCATATCACCTCGTAACCACCTTGCTGCTGATGCGGACAGAGGAGATGGAGGCTGGAGAGAGGGAAACGAGAGATCCCGCAGTGCTGATAAAATATTGGGGACTTATTGTTTTTTTCCAGAGGGCCCTGGGAGTCCCTACTACTCTCCTCAGGAGTAGGACCACGCTGACTGCCTAGACTCCCAGCCATAGTGCCCACTCTCCTCAGTCCTTTATCTCCTCTCTGGAGGATCCCCCAGTACTGAGCAGATCCTCCTTCAGGGCCAGCAGCGTGGCAGCTACAGGCTCCCACGGGCAGGAATTGGCTGAGCCTGCGTATGGCTCCCCTTTTGGCCTGTGTCTCCTCTGTGTTCGGCTCCCAAAGCTGAAGCTCAGGTGAGGATTTGGCTCTCCATCCACGTGCCGTTTGTTGTCTGCCAGGCCAGGGCCCCAGCCCCCTCTCCCTCCCCCTCACTCTCCCATTCACTGTCTACATCCTTCCCCCTTCACTGTCCACCACTGTCCATCATCCCTGCACCATTCAACACTCCCACTCAGCTTTCACAGCCATTGTATAAAAATATCGAAAAGACAAACTAATCTTGTGGCAGAGAACTTTTTTATTTAAAGAGACGGCTGTTGAGGGGGAAAAAGAATCACTAAACAATGCACCAAAGATGGCCAGCACACACTCGTAATGACAGAATGTGCACGCCTGGTGGCCGTCTTGATGTGGTCTCCATCTTGAATGTCCCAAACAGCAGCCATCTTAAGTGCATCAGGAGGCACTGCCCCCGTCGAATGATCCTCTGTGGTGACTGCTTAACTTTCTTGAGGTCTGAAGCCAGCACAGGCCAGAATAAGGAAGAAATAGGTATTAATTCATTTCACCTTTCTCCCTACAAACCAAGTTCACTATATCAGACTGGATTTTCATTATCGTGATCTGCATTTTCTAGTCAAATAGCTTGCCCAAGATGATCCGATGGAATAAATAACAAAAGGTGGAAAAATGGAAATTGATTTTTTTTATTCAGTTTGTTTAAAGTTTTGTCAACAGACATATAAACATAACTCACATGGAGTTAGATGTGTAACCAAGTGTCTATGAATGGCTTATTCTAATGAGTGCCACACTGGTATATTGCTGACAAAAAACACCCTCCTATTCCGATTGTTATTTGATTTTTTAAAAAATCAAAATATTTACAGATTTTGTCTTGAAACCTTGCCCATATATGGTCCCCCTGTTCTTTGAATCTGTGAATTAGCACTTTCTGGATTTTATTGTTCATTGTCTAGGCAGATTTAGATCCCAGTTTCAAGAAATGAGTGCTGCCAGTTATTAGAAACAACACAGCTGTGATGTGGAAATGACGGAGCAGACATTAGAAGTTTTCACAACTTCCTTTCTGTTTGCCCTAGAAGGTGGCTCACCAACATAGTCCTGGGATACAGGGAAACATTTTTTCACAAGCTTTATTGGAAAAAAATCTGAATTGCTGGTTCATGGGAAATCCACAGTCCACCCTAGAAAAGATAAATGGCATTTAAGGAGGCTTTAAGAATGAGATGTTTATTGACATAAGGGAAGCTAATTGTCAAAAATAATGAGAAACAAATGGGAAAGGACTGTGTTTGGAACTTACAGGCCACATGGAGAGTTTAAACAAGCATATGTTGCATTTCCCGAGGAAAAAAGAAATGTTTTTAGAAGTCGTTGCTATTTTCTCAAATGAATATTCACTACAAGAAAGGAGAAAGAGAACACAAGCAAAATGTTGATCAGAGCTTCCATTTAGACCCTTCCAGGGTTCATTTTGGTATATTTTATCATCTGTTCATTTTCAGAGCTTTGCTGGATGTGCTTGAAATTGAATGTGCATTCTGAAGGAAAGAACCACAGTACTTTTCATCAGTGCCTTGGGAACATCAGTCAGCCTGTGGCATCCTCAATACGTCCAACTAAAGTCGATCCTGACATCAGGTGAAGAGCACTGAAAATAAATGGAAGTAGCTCATTCATTCAGTACTGCAGCTAGTCAGGTTGGAGGCAGTCCATGTGGGGCTCTGCAGTCTTAATCCTCATTTTGTAGATGAGGTAACTGAGGCACAGAGAAGTTAAGTGACTTGCCCAAGGTCAGAAAGAAGACACGTGGCAGAGCTGGGACTAGAAACCAGGTTCTTCTGACTTTCAGACCCATGCTCTACCCACTAGGCAACACTACTTCTAGGGAAGGGACCGTGTTAACATTGTACTCTCCCAACTGCTTAGAGGAACGTATTTGTAGTGTACTCTCCCAAGTGTTTAGTTCAGTGCTCTGCACATAGTAAACACTTGATAATTTACTGATTCATTGTAATATATTTTCAGAATCAGTGTACTTGGATTGTCCTTTTTTTCCTAAATCAATTCAACTGACTGGCATCTGGGGCTGAGTCTAAATTTAAATCTGCTTTCATCATGAAGCAGCTTCTACAGATAAAATGAAACCCTTCTCCAGCTTTATTTTGTCTTCAATTATCTCACGTTGGCTGCAGTTCAGAGACTTCTTTAATAATTGTAATAATAACTGTGGTATTTGTTAAGCTCTTACTATGTGTCAAGCCCTGTGCTAAATGCTGGGGTAGATACGAGGTAATCAGGTCCCACCTGGGGCTTACAGTCTAATTAGCGGGGAGAACAGGTATTGAATCCCCCTTTTGAAGCTGAGGGAACTGAGGCCCAGAGAAGTTAAGTGAGTTGCCCAAGGTCACACAGCAGATAAGTGGTGGAGTCAGGATTAAAACTCAGGTCCTCTGGCTTTTTGCAAGAGGCCTCCCTTCTTCTTTAAATGCAGACAGCCTCCAGTTCTGGTTTTCAGTGACTGTTCACAACAACATAGCCAACATCAGCTTTGCTGTAGTAACAAAACACAAAGTCATTTCGACGAACATGTTACTTGCCCTGCTGTTTACTTCCCACACCGTACAAGTGTCCGCCAAAAACGAAGTCAGTTTGGGGACCCAAACTCTTCTTAAAAACTGATTGAAAAAGTCCTTTAATCCTGAGAGAGTTGTGTTTGTTTACAGAGTGAGTGCTTGGCACCAAACCGAGAAACACCAGCTTTGGAGGGAGAAAAGGAGTAAGTGAAAGATGAGAGACTCACTTTCTAGATATTTAAAAGTTTATACGAAAGCAAGTAACTAAAAAAAAAAAACCCAGATGGGGAAGATATTCTCCTAATCATGCTTGCTGACATTCCTTCACAGCCCATGTTACCTATTGTGCTAACAGGAAGCCAAAAATTATTAAGGAAAGCAAAACTTCTGTATTCCAGAAGTACTTTTGAATAGTGGCAAGGCTTACATGTTTGAGGAAAAAAAGCAACAAACAAAAACCTCCCTTCTCTGCCATCTTTTCTCCTGAACAGCTGTTGCACTGATTAAATCCTGTGGCACAAAAAGGGTGAACATGTCAGAAGTTACTCATCAGAGATGTTACTCTTTCTGTTATTTCCTGCAGGGAGTCAGCCAAGACTTTGATTCGATAAGCCACTATGAGGCTCCGTGATTTTTTTAATGAAGGAGGGATGGAAGGATGGACTGATAGACTGCCCCGATTCAGTGGAAAGATCATAGATCTGGAAATCAGGAGACCTGAAACTGAATCCTCATCCTGCCTTGTGGAATAATTCCATGACTGTCAAAGGTTTCTTTCCAAAAGACATTGGGCAGAGAAGCAGCGTGGCCTAGTGGCTAGAGCATGGGCCTGGGAGTCAGAAGAACCTGGGTTCTAATCCCTGCTCTGCCACAAGTCTGCTGCATTACTCTGGGCAGTCACTGGACTTCTCTCTGTGAAAATGGGGATTAAGAGTATAAACCCCATGTGGGACAGGGACTGTGTCCAACCTGATTGACTTGTAATGATAATAATAATGGTATTTGTTAACTGCTTACTGTGTGCCAAACGGAGTTCTAAGTGCTGGGGTAAATACAAGGTAATCAGGTTGTCCCACGTGGGGCTCAAAGTCTTAATCCCCATTTTACAAATGAAGCAACTGAGGCCCAGAGAAGTTAAATGGCTTGCCCAAGGTCACACAGCAGAAGAACGGAGGAGCAGGGATTAGAACCCACATCCTCTGACTCCCAAGCCCTTGCTCTTTCCACTAAGCCACGCTGTTTCTCCACACACATGCAGTAACTACAGCTCAGTGGTGTATGTCCACCAAGAGAATTGGAATTAGGGTCTGGGTCTGTTGATCCGGCCAGTGACATACAGCGCTTAATACAGTGCTCTGCACTAATGAATTGAATGAAAGGCTGCCCAGGTAAAAGGCCTTTCTTTAGAACTAGCTGAAATTTAGACCAAACAATTGAACGTGCCAGGAATCCATAACAAACCATAGAATTTTAAAGCAGAAGATAACAGCTTCTTTTCAAACTCTGATGACTATCATCCATCTATCAATCAATGATATTTATTGAGCACTTACTGTGTATTGTGCACTTGGGAGAGCACACTACAGCAGAATTAGCAGATGCATTCCCTGCCCCAAACGGTCATCATCATCAACATCAGATTAGTATCCATTAATGTACTCAATGCTTGGGAGCACATACTAAAATTGAGAGACACAGACTTTGACCAGGAGGAATATACTATCTAATGGCTAATTTACATACTGGTATTGTATATGAGGCTTGCGGTCCTCTTGAAGTTTCTGTTTAATAAGAGCTTCTTCCCAGTGCTAGAAGTCAGCCAGAAACTGCCGGAATTCGATTTGGATAGGAAGAAAAAAATCATTTGATCAATAGTAGGGCTCCCTTCAAAGCCCTACTGAGAGCTCACCTCCTCCAAGAGGCCTTCCCAGACTGAGCCCCCTTTTTCCTCTCCTCCTCCCCATCCCCCCCGCCCTACCTCCTTCCCCTCCCCACAGCACCTGTATATATGTTTGTACAGATTTATTACTCTATTTATTTTACTAGTATATATTTACTATTCTATTTATTTTGTTAACTCTCCCCCACTTCAAAGCCTTATTGAAGGCAAATCTCTTCCAAAAGGCCTTCCCAGACTAAACCCCCCTTTTCCTCAGCGGTAAAATGGGGATTAAGGCTGTGAGCCCCACGTTGGACAACCTGATCATCTTGTATCCTCCCCAGTGCTTAGAACAATGCTTTGCACATAGAAAGTGCTTAACAAATGCCATTATTATTAGTGAACTCTCCTGAGCACTTAGTACAGTGCTTTGTATACAGTAAATGCTCAATAAATAAAATTGAATGAATGAATGAATCTGAATATGAATGAATCTGAATCCCTGTTTTACAGATGAGGGAACTGAGGCCCAGAGAGGTGAAGTGACTTGCCCAAGGTCACATAGCAGACAAATGGTGGAGCTGGGATTAGAACCCATGTCCCCTGACCACAGGCCTATGCTGTTCCACTAAACCACACTGCTTCCTCATAGACAAGTGTACACACACACACACACACACACACACACACAATCAGCCAGTGACATTTATTGAGCACTTACTATGTACTATACTAAGCGCTTGGGAGAATTCAGGGCAACAGAGTTGGGAGACACATTCCCTGCCCACGATAAGCTTATGGTCTAGATGGGGAAGCCAGGCATGAATATAAATAAATAATGGATCATCATCATAAATCATATTTATAGAGCGCTTACTATGTGCAGAGCACTGTACTAAGCGCTTGGGAAGTACAAATTGGCAACATATAGAGACAGTCCCTACCCAACAGTGGGCTCACAGTCTAAAAGGGGGAGACAGAGAACAAAACCAAACATACTAACAAAATAAAATAAATAGAATAGATATGTACAAGTAAAGTAAATGAATGGAATAATACATATGTACAAACATATATACATATATACAGGTGCTGTGGGGAAGGGAAGGAGGTAAGATGGGGGATGGAGAGGGGGACGAGGGGGGAGAGGAAGGAAGGGGCTCAGTCTGGGAAGGCCTCCTGGAGGAGGTGAGCTCTCAGCAGGGCCTTGAAGGGAGGAAGAGAGCTAGCTTGGCGGATGGGCAGAGGGAGGGCATTCCAGGCCCGGGGGATGACGTGGGCCGGGGGTCGATGGCGGGACAGGCGAGAACTAGGTACGGTGAGGAGATTAGCGGCGGAGGAGCAGAGGGTGCCGGCTGGGCTGTAGAAGGAGAGAAGAGAGGTGAGGTAGGAGGGGGCAAGGTGATGGAGAGCCTTGAAGCCCAGGGTGAGGATATGTACATAAGTGCTGTAGGGCTGAGGGTGAGGCAAATTCCAAATGCCCAGACGTTACAAAAGCATATCAAGGGGTACCCAGAAAACATTCACACTCAAGCACACACATAAGATTACAATTAAGTGTCCCATTTGAGTCAACCACCTGTTTCACATTTAGCTTTTTAGCAGGATCATGTTTTTGTGATTATTTTGTCTCGAACCAACAAAGGGAAGTTTGGAGATACAAACTCTGAGTCATCAATGACTTACTGATCACTTGGATGCCTTTAGTTGGGCTTAGCATGATCAATCTTTTCTGTTAATAGTAGTGAAAAGGACATAAACTTCATCTCATTATCATTTGGTCTTTTAATGGATCTGTGTTGAGTTTAGGCTTTTTCTTTTTGGTCCTATCTCAGAGAGCTGTAACTTCTCATTTAGTAATGATGCCTGGGTTAAAAAAAGCAAGCTTCGTCCTCATTTCCTTTTGTGAAATTTTAAGTCAAAATTCATGTCTTGCGAGACCTATAAAGATGGACTGTTAGGGTTTAAGAAAACAGATAACCCAATTTATTGCTAATATAATGGGTATTTAAGATTTAAAATAACAGGCAACTGCATTTTAAAAGGCAAAGGGGGAGGTTTTTTGCCTGCTGTGTTCTCAGGGTTGAGACAGTTGAGCTGCCAGAAAAAAATGAGAGAAGTAAAATCCTTCCCCATTCATCTATAATCAGGGCTTCTTTGGAGCCAAGTGGAATCAATCAAACCATCATATTTATTGAGGGCCTACTGTGTGCAGAGCAGTGTACTAAGTGCTTGGGAGAGTAGATGATAACAATGTAACAGATGCATTTCCTGCCCACAACGAGCTTATATTCTTGAGGGGGAGACAGGGAGTAATATAATTAAATGAAGAAATTGCAATTATATACATAAGAGCTGTGGGGCTGAGAGCAGGGTGAAAGGAAGTAAATCAGGGAGACACAGAAGTGGGAGAAAAGGAAATGAGGGCTTTGTCAGGGAAGGCCTCTTGGAGATGTGCCTTCAATAAGGGTTTGAAGGCAGGGAGAGTAAGTGTGGGTCAGATATGAAGAAGGAGGGCCTCCAGGCCAGAGGCAGGACAGGGGCCAGGGCTCTGTGAAGTCGTAATTATGCTAACAACCTTCCTCTCTCCCCTATTCTGTGTTTGTCACCCTCTGTTCCCAGGGGCTTTACAGAGCAGTGCAGAAGCAGAGTTCAGATTTGACAAATCACCCATATTGGAGAGAATTTATTATGCAGCCTGTCAGCTTAGCTCACACATGGAGCAGAGTGTGGCAGCATTGAGCATCATGCAAAGTCTACAAAGCTGCATACTAATACTAATGATGGCATTTATTAAGCGCTTACTATGTGCAAAGCACTGTTCTAAGCACTGGGGAGTTTGCAAGGTGATCAGGTTATCCCACGTGGGGCTCATAGTTTTAATCCCCATTTTACAGATGAGGGAACTGAGGCACAGAGAAATTAAGTGACTTGCCCAAAGTCACACTGCTGACAAGTGGCGGAGCAAGGATTTGAACCGATGACCTCTGACTCCAAAGCCTGGGCTCTTTCCACTGAGCCAAGCTGCTTCTCATGGATGCTTCTCATGGATGGCCTACTGGATACAGCACGGGCCTGGGAGTCAGAAGGTCATGGGTTCTAATCCTGGCCCTTCCACTTGTCTGCTTTGTGACTTTGGGCAAGTCACTTAACTTCTTTGTGTCTCAGTTCCCTCATCTGTAAAATAAAGGTTAAGATTGTGAGCTCCATGTGGGCAGGGATTATGTCCAACCCAATTATCTTGTATCTACCCCAGAGTTTATAACAGTGCCTGGCACATAGTAAGCACTTAACAAATACCATAATAATTATTACTATTATTTTAAAGCCTTTGGTGGATTTCATCTTCCATACATTATCATAATTATTAGTAGTAGTATTATGACTATGAGACATAGCCCTCCTATGAAAGACACCTATGACTTCTTGAACGATTTCAGCAGAGGCACCTAAGAGACATTCTCAATATGACCAGGCAGGATAAGGTTATCAATGGGGCAGTCCTGGAAATTAGTCAGCTCGTCAGGACCGAGGGAATGCTCACAGCAACTCAGTCTGTGAGGATCATGGATGGCAGCAGAATCCATCAAACAATCACGAGAAGCAGCATGGCTTAGTGGGAAAAGCCCAGACTTGGGAGTCAGAGGTCATGGGTTCTAATCCCTGCTCTGCCACTTGCCTGCTGTGTGACCTTGGGTAAGTCACTTAACTTCTCTGTGCATCAATTCCCTCATCTGTATAGTGGGGATTAAGACTGTGAGCCCCACGTGGGACAACCTGATGACATTGTATTTACCCCAGAGCTTAGAACCATGCTTGGCAAAGAGTAAGCACTTAACAAATACCATCATTATTAGTATTATTATTATTTATTGAGCTCCTATACTGTTCTCAGTGTTGGGGTAGATACAAGATAATCAGGTTGGACACAGTCCCTGTCCCGCATGGGACTCACTGTCTTAATCATCATTTTACAGATGAGGCAACTGAGGCCCAGAAAAGTGAAGCAACTTGCCCAAGATCAAACAACAGACAAATGGTGGAGCTGGCATTAGAACCCATGACCTTCTGACTCCCAGGTACGTGCTCTGTCCACTAGACCACACTTCTTCCAATTCTCTCTCTAGACTGTAAGCTCATTATAAGCTGGGAACATGTCTGCTGATTGTGTTGTATTGTACTCTCTCAAGGGCTCAGTTCAGTGCTCTGCACATAGTAGGTGCTCAGTAAATACAATTGATTCATTCACTACAATACAGCAGAATTAGCAGACACACACTCTGCCCATAATGAGCTTAGAGTCCAGAGTGGGAGGCAGATACTGATATAAGTAAATAAGCCATTTATGATATATAATTTAAGAATAGGTATAGGAGTTCTGAGGGGTTGGGGGTGGGGTGAATATCAAATGTCCAAAGGTCACAGATCCAGGTGCATAGATGACGCAGAAGGGATAGGGAGCCAGGGAAAAGAGGGTTTAATCGGAAAAGGCCTCTTGGAGGAGATGTGACCTAAATAATGCTTTGAAGGTGGAAAGAGTGGTGGTCTGGCATTTATGGAGGGGGAAGGAATTCCAGGCTAGGAGGAGGATGGGAATAGCCAAGGTGGGAAGGGGAAATCAGAATATGCCCAAACTGCCAAAATGAAAGGGAGTAAACAGCCTTGGAGGGTAGAAAAGGTGGCATCAGCTCAAACATCACAACAGAGCAGTGGATTTGGAGGAGACCAGCCTGGAGAACAGCAGCGGGAAAAATAATAATAATAATAACAATAATGGTATCTGTTAAGCCCTTACTATGTGTCAGACACTGTACTAAGCACTGGGGTAGATACAAGCGAATTGGGTTGGACACAATCCCTGTCCTTTATAGGACTCACACAGTCTTAATCCCCATTTTACAGACAAGGTAACTGAGGAACAGAGAAGTGAAGTGACTTGTCCAAGGCCACACAACAGACAAGCGGTAGAGCTGGGATTAGAACTCATGGCTTTCTGACTTCCAGGCCCGTACTCTAGCAACGACAACATGCTGCTTCTTCTTTCACTTTCTTTAAATGAAGACATCAAAAGGATTATAATAATAATAATGATGATGTCATTTATTAAGCACTTACTATGTGCAAAGCACTGTTCTAAGCACTGGGGAGGTAACAAAGTGATCTAGTTGTCCCACGAGGGGTTTACCGTCTTCATCCCCATTTTACAGATGAGGGAACTGAGGTCCAGAGAAGTTAAGTGACTTGCCTACCCAAAGTCACACAGCTGACAATTGGCAGAGCCAGGATTTGAATCCATGACCTCTGACTTCAAAGCCTGCGCTCTTTCCACTGAGTCATGCTGCTTCTCATGGATTAGGACACTTACTAAGCGTCAGGCCCCAAAACAAAGCCAGATCATGTATGGCACAAATCCTGTAGGGCAGCAAAGTTCTTCCTTATAAGCAGACAATGTGGGAGGGAAGATGGGCAGTCATCTTTTCAGCCCTCGTTGACTACATGGATCAACCGCACAGTAGGTAACATCAATCTTGAAAAATGCTGCAGCAGCGGTGAGGTGAGAACCCAAGTTCTCATTGCTGATGTGGCAATAGCCAGGGGTAGATAGACACCTTGTTTTATAGACAAGGTAATCAAGGCCCAGGAAGTAATGTGACTTGCCCAAGGTCACACAGCAGACAAGTGGCAGAGCTGTGATTAGAGCCCAGGTCCTGCTGACTCTAAGGCCTGTATTCTATCCATGAGGCAATACTCTCCTTGAAACTTTTGAAATCATTTCCCCATTTCTCTACCACTCTCATGCTTCAGCCCCTCAGTAATCCTTGCCCCAGAAGATAGTGCCATAGAAAAGAATAATGTTGGCAAACTGAAACCAATGTTGTAAAGATGAAACAGAGGGTACATTCAGAAACTTAAGTGCCATTTGTCTCAACTCACAACAGATTAGCTGGAGAGCTACCAGCTACCAGCTGTTTGGATTCTCTTATCATAACATTCTCCCTCCTACTTGACTGTGAGCCCAATGTGGGACAGAGACTGTATCTGGCCTGATGAACATGTGTCTACTCCAGAGCTTTGAGCCCTGCTGGATATATAGAAAGCACTTTATACCACAAAAAAATACTATAACCACCCTCTAGACTATAAGCTCATTGTGGACAGGAAATGTGTCTGTTATATTGTCATATTGTACTCTCCAAAGCACTTATTACAGTGCTCTGCATGCAATAAGTGCTCAATAAATATGATGAATTGATTGATTTCCATACATTCATAACCAAATTGATAACATCAGAGGAGGTATTCTTGGCCTTCTGATTTTGTGTATCACATTAAATGTAATTCAAAGTTTTCAGGAACCATAAAAAGCAGAAACCCAACCCATGAATTCAGAGAATTTGCTCATCCTTTGTAAAGCATGTTGAGGATGGAGATTCAATTGTATTTATTGAGCACTTATTGGGTACAAAGCACTGTACTAAGCCCTTAGGAGAGTACAATATAGCAGTGAGCAGACATAGTCCCTGACCACAATGAGTTTACAGTCAAGAGAGGATAATTTCCAATAACTCCAAGCACTTGTCACAGTGCTCTCAACACAGTAAATTATTCAAAAAGATACAATTGATTGGTGACTATTATGTATTTTACTCTCCAAGGCACTTAGTACAGTGCTCAGTACAAGTCTTCGGGAGAAACAGTGTGGCTTAGTGGATAGAGCACGGGTCTGGGAGTCAGAAGGACCTGGGTTCTAATCCCAGCTCCACCAATTATCTGCTATGTGACCTTCACAAGTTGCTTAAATTCTCTGTCTGCTACATCATTTGCAGAATGGGGATTGAGTCCGTGGGCCCCATGTAGGACATGGACTGTATCCAAACTGATTATCTCATATTTACCCCACTGCTTAGAACAGTGCCTTAACCAATAACATTAAAAAAAAGGGAGTGTTCAAAAAATTCCATCGATGACGATGACCATTTCCCAAGATGGCTAATTGTTTGAGTAATTAAAATGAAATTGACTGGCAGCTATAATCCATGTTTCCAGTGTCTCGTTAATGATGCTACATAAGGTGAATTCCATATTGTATTTCCTCAACCTTCCCTTTGATCAGGTTTACAGGTAGTGCCTATGAATCCAAAGTGCAGAAAATTGTGAAGATATGACAATCTTCCCAGCCATCACAGTGCTGAAAACATTAACTTCCTACAGTGCACAGTATGCTTTTGAGAACAGCCCTATAAGTCACTGATTAAATGGTTCATAAACCCGTGTTTATGTTGCATAGCTGCTAGTGTCAAATATTACTCTTCTAATGTATCTTCTTTGGTATTTGATACATAATGAAAAGTGATTACAGTGACACCACCCACCTGAAAGTATACACCCATACTTCGATTCCTGTTTAGATCTGGGGAAGAAATTTATGTGGGCTTTAAATATCTTTTTTTTTCCTTTCTTTATAGCCCAACAGTCTTCAGCTGAAAACAATTCAGGAGCCAATATTTGGAAAGGCCAATAAATAGCCTTGTAGTGGCTGCTGCTATTGTTTTACTGCTGCCCCTCAGAGGAAGGTTACAGATACAAATATAAAAGTAGGTGAAGACAAAATCTCGTGAGAATTTCCTGGAATAAACATTACAAAGATGATAAAAGGTGGGAGTTCCCAACCGAAAATCAAGATAAAAATGGAAGACGCACAAGCACGGGCATATTTCAAGCAACTTTACGTGTATTTCAATCCACAGAAAACAGAAACTTAAAAGACCAGGAAAAATGTTAACTCAAAATATTTCTTCTGTTGGAACATGTCTACACTATGTTATGCGATTGTGTAACTCTGCTTCTCTTATCCTTAACACACTGCAAAGAAGGAGGTTAAAATGAGCCTCATTTCCCTTTAAATATGGAAAAATGTGAAGGAAGGCTGTGAGGTTAAGGAAGAGATATAGAACTCAGTTCTAAACTTTCCAGGACCACAAGTCTGGATATTATTTTTCAGTTCCCAGATGACTTAACTAGTGTGTCTTTTCTACAAATCTTTTGACTTCCAGTTCCATGGCTGACAAGTGGAATGATTCTGGTAGAGAGAGGGAGATTCTTCAACTATTATTGATCCTAGAGGTCAGAGATTGGGAGATCTAAAAAATTACTTGTTGGTGTCCAGGACAGATTCACTCTTAAACAACAACAAAAAAAACCCCAAAACTTCCTCTTCTGATTCTTTCCTAGTCTGGTGTTTGCTCTCCTCTGGAGCCACTGTTATTAAGTCCTGACTTTGTACCTTTCGCCTGCCCGATAACAGATATCCTGCTCAGATTCAATTCTATACAGAAGGAGCCTGCAGATTTTTGAGTAAATATCCTGAATTCCCAGAGTAAATAATTAACATTTGCCAAGCTAATAGTTTTCATATTACTTTTCCATGCTAATCTACATCATCTTTTTACAAAAAATAGAAATCACTTGGATTGCTTTCTCCAGATTGCTTCCTTTGCACGCCACCTCAGCTCGCCTGCTTCATTCCTCTCCATACAACCTATTCCCTGTGGGTGCCTGATTCTTGTTTCTCTGGCCTCTTGATCCCATCCACCCTTCCTCCTTGGAATTTCCTTGCCCTTCACATCCACCATACTGGTCTCCCCATCTTCAAAACCCTCCCTTTTTTATGTTATTTGTTAAGCACTTACTATGTGTCTAGTACTGTTCTAAGCACTGGGATAGATAATTTGTATAACCCAGCCCTACATGGGGCTCACAGCCCAAGTAGGAGGATGAACAAGCATTGAATCCCCATTTTGCAGTTGAGGAAACTGAGGCACAGAGAAGGTAAGTGCCTTGACTAAGGTCACACAGCAGGCAAGTGGCAGAGACAGAATTAGAACCCGGATCTTCAGGCTCCCCAGTTTGTACTTTATCCACTAGGCTGCACTGCTTCCCATCAATCTGGAAACCCATTTCCTCCAGATTTCCTTAATTAATCCCTCAACTCCTCATGCTATTTCTATCTCTACTGCCACTTCTGCATTACCTAAATCCTTGGCTACCCTCTGTACTGTAGCAGTTATGTACATATCAGTTAATCAAAGGTATTTATTGGATGTTTATTATGCGCAGAGCACTGTCCTAAGAACAGAATTAGTAGACACGTTCCCTGCCCATAACGATCTCATGTATCTTTAAACTCTATTGCTCATCCCTTACCTGTAATTTATTTTAATGTGTCTCCCCAACTAGATTTGAAGCTCCTTGATTCAGGGATCATGTTTAATAACTATCTTGTAATTAATCAATCAATGGTATATATTGAACACTTACTGTGTGCAGAGCACTGTACTAAGAGCTTGGAAAAGTACAATAGTGGTTTTTTATGGTACTTGTTAAGCACTTACTATGTGTCAGGTACTCTTCTAAGTGCTGGGGTACAAACAAGCTAATCAGGTTGGACACAGTACATAGCCCATATGGGGCTCACAGTCTTAATCCCCATTTTGCAGATGAGGTAATTGAGGCATAGAGAAGTTAAATGACTTGCCTAAGACACAGTGGACAAGTCCTTCTGAATTCCAGGCCCGTACTCCAATAGGCCACAGCACAATCCCTGTCCATCAGGAGTTTACATTTATGGGGTGAGACAGACATGAAAATCATTTAGCCCACTGTTGGTAGGGACTGTATATGTTGCCAACTTGTACTTCCCAAGCGCTTAGTACAGTGCTCTGCACACAGTAAGCGCTCAATAAATACGATTGATTGATTGATTGATTGATTGACAGTTAAGGGAAATAGAAGAATATAAGGATTTGGGCAAAAGTGCCATGGGGCTGGGGCAAGTAACAAAGCGCTTAAGGAGTACTCTTCCAGATGCTTATCAAAGTGCTCTGCACAGAGTAAGTGCTCAAAACGCACTAATTATCAAGTGATTTTGTGAAGTTACACTTGTCAGATTTAAATTCCTTTTGAGTCCCAGAGCTATTTGGTTCATTAAACTTTGTAATTATACAAAGCCTAGGATAGAAGTGAGGACCCTACGAAGACCTAGAAAATATTGTTGATGCTGCCTTGGTCTCAACAGAATCCAAGGAATAAGTCTAGTAACACAAGATGTTTTTGAGCTATGAAAGTATCTCAGAACACAATATGAAGCTGAAATCACCCCACCCAAAGCATCTTGGGAAGCAGCAGGCAGGATGATTTCTCCGCTAAAGAATTTTGTTTGCAACTTTACTTTTTCATCGGAAGAAAATTATATTGTTTACAAATACTCTTGCTTATTGTAAATGTGTTCAGACCACCCTCCCCTCCACTACTAAATAATTGCTTTGAAGGATCTAAAGGGGTTGTAAATAATAAAACCATGTATTTGAGCCTTTGGGCTTTCTCTAAACATTCTCGAGAATGTTTATTTGAAAAGATTACATTGTTTTCCTTTAGGACTATATCATGGTCACTGTTTAAGGAATACAACATTTCTGATGACTCTTCTGGGGACTCATCTTTAGAAGGAGAAAAAAACAAAATGAGAAACAACAAAATCTGTTCTAGCCCACACAAGTCAAAGGCATTTTTTGAACACCTAGATGTTGGTAGATAAGTACTACAGATATCATATTTGTTGGAAGGGATAGGGGAGTGGAGGAAATCACGCTGTTGCTTAGATAAACACTATTAAATGCATACTTCACCAGTTTATTGCTGCAGTTCCCCTTGGCACTCACTGACAAGCCTGTCTCCAGCTGTAAATTATGTTGCAAAACTTCCTGGTGAGAGAACTCACCCAGTACTAGGTCAACAGTGACAGAAAAAAAAAATCAATGCAACAGAAATGTGATTGCTGATATCAGGTTGAACACAAGGAGAGAGCTGTGGCTTTAAATTAATCATGATTTATTAAAAAAAAAATAGGCCAAAGGCCTACTTGGAAAGCCTAAAAGATGGAAGGGGAGCCTGCCACCTCTGGGTTTTCATGCTGACATAAAAGATCAGAGGATGTTGCTTACCTGCTAGAAACATTCTTCGGTGTTTGGCTAGATTTTTTTTTAAATGGTTATCCTGGGTAGCAGAGAAAATGCAATACTACTGCAGCTGTTTTAAATAGGTGGCACAATGCCCAGAGGCCCTTATCAATGTGAGAAGCAGCATGGCTGAGTGAGCAGAAACATAGTTTAGTGGATTGAACCTGGGAGTCAGAAGGACCTGGGTTCTAATCCCCGCCTCGCCACAAGTCTGCTGTGTGAATTTGGGCAAATGACTTCACTTCTCTAGGTCTCAGTTCCCACACCTGTAAAATGAGGATTAAGACTGTGAGCCCCATGTGGGACAGGGACTGTGTCCAATCTGATTAATTTGTATCTACCCCAGAGCTTGGAACAGTGCTTGGCACATAGCAAACATTTAACAAGTACCATTATTATTATCATTATTAATATGGATCTGTGGCAGTTTCACATTAGCCCTGTCAACTTAAATACTGAATAAAGAATTGGGTTTTTCCACGTGTTGAATTTAGCTACCCATGCCTACTCCATAGGAGCCATATAATTGTTGTGTCACCTTCTGAAAACACACTTGTGTTCTCTCACCCACCTCTCTGAAAACTTGGGAAGCAGCATGGCCTAGAGGAAAGAGCCCATGCCTGGGAGTCAGGAGGATCTGAGTTCTAATCCTGCTCTTCCCCTTGTCTGCTGTGTGACCTTAGGAGAATCACCTCACTTCTCTGTGCATCAGTTAACTCATCTGTAAAATGGGGATTAAAACCCTGAGCCTCATGTGGGACATGGACTGTGATTAGCTTGTATCTATCCCACCACTTAGTACAGTGCCAGGCACATAGTAAGCACTTAACAGATGCCATAATAAAGAAAAATGGTGAGTCTGCAAATGGAAGAAAGTTTCTGGCTGGAATTCATTAAATGTCAATGAGGCTACTACTGAAAGACAACTTTTGTATTATCTCCACTAGAAACATGATGGAAACTGAGTCATTAAGACTGTGTCGAGATCCTCAGATGCCTATCTACAGACCATCCGTCATCTATTTACAATCTAAATATTGGAATCAGCATCTGGCAGTAAAACTGCTGGTATCAGCATATTCCATTTGGTAGTAATTATTATGATAATGATTAACCAGTTGTATTTATTGAGCACTAACTGTGTGCAGAGCCCTGTAAAAAGGATGTGAGAGAGTACAATATAACAGAGTTGGTAGGCACATTAACTGGCCATAACATGACTAAAGGTTAAATGGTATTTAGAGAAGCAGCATGGCTCAGTGGAAAGTGCACGGGCTTGGGAGTCAGAGGTCATGGGTTCTAATCCTGGCTCTGCCACTTGTCAGCTGTGTGACTTTGGGCAAGTCACTTCACTTCTCTATTCCTCAGTTCCCTCATCTGTAAAATGGGGATTAAGACCGTGAGCCCCACATGGGACAACCTGATCACCTTGTATGCCCCCAGCACTTAGAACGGTGCTTCACACATAGTAAGCATTTAACAAATACCATTATTATTATTATTATTATTAGCTAAGTGCTTACTATGAGCCAAGCACTGAGGTAAATACAGGATAATTACATTGTACACAGTCCCTGTCCCACATGGGGCACTCAGTCTAAAAGGGAGAGAGAATAGGTATTTTATCTCCATTTTATATTTGAGGAAAATGAGGCATGGAGAAGTTAAATGATCTGCCCAAGGTCACTCAGGCAAATCTAGCCCTGATCTTGCTCCCTCTCTGCAGTCTCACATTTCCTCTTGCCTTCAAGACATCTCTATTTGGATGTCCACCTGTCTCCTCAAGTTTAACGTGTGTGAAACAGCACTCCTTATCTTCCCACCCAAACCCTGTCTTCCCCCTGACTTTCCCATTCCTATAGACAGCACCACAAGCCCATGACCTTGGTGTTTATTTTTGACTCCTTTCTCACATTCAACCATCACTAAATCCTGTCAGTATCACCTTCACTACATCACTAAAATCCATCCTTTCCTCACCATCCAAAATGCTACCACATTAATACAATCATTCATCCTACCCGTCTTGGATTACTGCAACAGCCTCCTTGATGACCTCCAAGCCTCCTGTCTCTCCCCACTCCAGTCCATACTTCACTCTGCTTCCCAGATCATTTTCCTATAAAATCGTTCAGGACACATCACCCTGCTCCTCAGAAAACTCCAGTGGTTGCCCATCCAGATCCATATCAAACAAAAACTCTTTACCATTGGCTTTAAAGAACTAAATCACCTTACCCCCTCCTAACTCACCTAGCTACTCTTCTATTACAACCCAGCCCACACTTCGCTCCTCTAATGCTAGTCTTCTCTCTGTGCCTCAATCTTGCCTATCTCACTGCTGACCCCTCAACCACGTTCTGCCTCTGGCCTGGAACATTTTCCCTCTAACAATCACTCTCCCCCCGCTTCAAAGTCTTGGCACATCTCCTCCAAGAGGCTTCCTTAAGCTTCCCCTTTTCTCTTCTCCCACTCCCTTCTGTTTCCCATGTCTCCCTGACTTGTTTCCTTTGTTCTTCCCCATTTCCAGCCCCACAGCACTTAAGAACATATCTATAATTTATTTATATTAATGTCTGTCTCCTCCCCTTTAGACTGTAAGCTCATTGTGGGCAGGGAATGTATCCGTTTACTGTTGTATTGGCTAGGGTTACAACCGATGACTCCCAAGTCTGTGCTCTATCCACTATGCTATGCCTATGTTTGGGCTTCATAATGCATTGTGGATATTGGTGATATACAGGGTGGCTTAGTGGAAAGAGCCCAGGCTTGGAAGTCAGAGGTTGTGGGTTCTAATCCCAGCTCCGCCACTTATCAGCTGTGTGACTTTGGGCAAGTCACTTAACTTCTCTGTGCCTCAGTTACCTCAACTGTGAAATGGGGATTAAGACTGTGAGACCCACGTGGGATAATCTAATTACCTTGTATCTACCCCAGTGCTTAGAACAGTGCTTGGCACATAGTAAGCGCTTAACAAATACCATCATCATCATCATGTGGATATTTACTATTGTAGCAAGAATGAACCTATTGCAAGGTTTATAGGACATAAGTGAATTTCTAAAATGGCACATGACAAATTTGGAAATGGTCTTGATATAATCAATAAATCATGACCTCCAGTTTTGGTTTCATGAGGGTTTTCTAGATGATATTGGAGGTGGCTGCCATCTTTATCTGCAAATTCTATTTATTCTATGATACCATATATCTCTTATCAGGTGCTACGCTGAGGGTTTTGAATTTAGAGGAACCAAGCATTTTGCAATAAGAAGAAGCCTTTTAAATGATAAGGTACTTAGCCAGCCTAAGCCAGAGCTCTATGACTGATGCCAACCTGTGAATAAAGATGTTGAAATCATGAGGCAAAATCAGCAGTCATCTGAAGCTATTACATCATTTACACTTAGTTACATTCCTTTACCAGTTTTGCAATCCAGGTCTGGGGTGAAATAATTTTATTACACAACCTGAACCTTGAGGAACTTCTCCGGGGGCCTGAAAAGAAGTCACCTTCCAATCAACCAGCGGTATTTATTGAGCACTTAACTGAGTACAGAACATTGTACTAAGTGCTTGGGAGAGTATAATTGAGGTAGACACAATCTCTGGCTGCAAAAAAAAAAAAAGGAATAATCTAAAAGAAGAAGTTACTATGTAATGGATTGTAATGTAACTTTGCATTTTTGTGAGCTGTAATTTTGTAATTTTGTGAGTTACAAAATGTAACTTTTGTGAGCCTACCATAGGACAAGCTGATCACCTTGTAACCTCCCCAGCGCTTAGAACAGTGCTTTGCATATAGTAAGCATTTAATAAATGCCATCATCATCATTATTATTATTATTTGCAGTTAGTGACTTCAATTTATAATGTGTTACAGGCACTGGAGAGAAAGACTGCTTTATTTGAGTTTTCTCTCTCTGTTTCTTAACTTTATATATTACAAATGATTGATATTAATGTCTGTCTCCCCCTCTAGACCATAAACCCACTGTGAGCAGGGAACATGCCTACCAACTCTGCTGTATTGTAATCTCCCAAGTACTTAGTACAGTGCTCTGTACATAAAAAGTACCATTGATGATGATGGTTAAAGACAAACTGAAAATGTCCTATTCTGGTTGATTTAAGACCTTGGAGGAAGACTATTTGATGTTTCAAGATAACCCATTCTAGATCTTCAGAAACCTGTCACCTTCGATCAGTCAATCAATCAATGGTATTTATTGAGCACCTACAGTGTGCAGAGCACTGTTCTGAGCACTTGGGGGAGTGCAGTACAAGAGTTGGTATATATGTTCCCTCTCCACAAGGAATTTACAGTCTATAGGAGGAGACAGACATTAATATGAATAAATTAAGGTTATAGTAATAATAATGATGGTACTTGTTAAGCGCTTACTATGTGCCAGACACTGTACTAAGCACTGGACATAGATGTTGTAGGGTTGAGGGTGGGATGACCATTAAGTGCTTAAAAAGGTACAGAACAAATTTAGAGCCAACATGGAAGAGAGGAGGAATAGGGGGAAAGAGGGTTTAAACAGGGAAGGCCTCTTGGAGAAGAGGTACTATTATAATAATAATACCATTATTTTTTATTTCTACTCCAGCTTGAGGGAAGGAATTTATTCTCTATTTCAGAAGCAATACTTGTAGGATTTTTTGATGGTTATGCCTTATATTTGAGTTCAATTTAGGTATATTTACTTCTGATCAATGGATGAAAACCCATCCCAAGTTAACCTAAAAAATTCAAGCTACGTCTCCTTTCAGTGCATTTTCTTATAAAGGGAAACGTATCTTCCTCCACACAAACTCTGTTATCGCAAGTTTTTGAGGACCTTTGCAATACCTGAAGAAAGACTGTATTTTATTCTGTATGATTGTGTTGGAATGAGCATGAGTTTGGGAGTCAGAGGTCATGGGTTCTAATCCCCGCTCTGCCACTTGCCAGCTGTGTGACTTTGGGCAAGTCACTTAACTTCTCTGTGCCTCAGTTACCTAATCTGTAAAATGGAGATTAAGACTGTGGGTCCCACGTGAGACAAACTGATTACCTTGTATCTACCCCAGCGCTTAGAACAATGCTTGGCACATAGTAAGCACTTAACAAATACCAATGTTATTATTATTAAATCCATAGAGTTCTCCATTCCACATTCACTCTATCTTTGCTCTAACTAGTAAGTCTCAGAGCTGTGTTTCTAAGAGCATGCAATTTCCTTAGAGGACATTCTGCCAGACTACTAAACAATAAATTACGATAATCAAGTTTCAGGATTACAAAGGCATGAATTCATGTAACCCTATCAACAGAAGAGAAGATATTTTAGTCTGGAGATGACCCAGGGATAATAAAAAAAAGATTATATATGAGATAATCAAATATGGAACAATGTGATTTAAAATGTACTGATCCTTTGCCCATAGTGAGCTGTCTTACAATGCACAAGAAAACTATAAAGAAAATTTACTGTTAAAAGACTGCAGTTTCCCTAAACCCTTAATTTGTCATTCAACTAAGAGCTAAAAGCTGAATAAAACATGCACTTTTTTTTCAGTTTCATAGGCGCTTGAATTGCCAAGACCAATGGAGGTTCTCTATGATTTGTTGCAATTTATTTAAACATATATAATTCTTTCTGCTTTTTCCCAAAGTGGAAAGAAAAAAGATACCCTGTGCTTCAATTATGTGGTGTCATGAATTCTCAGTTTGTGTCTGTGCAAATTAGCTAAATAAAGTTAGCATTTTCATGTTGAAATAGAAATCTGCATTCGGCTCACTGAAAATTTTGTATCAAACGGGTTTTATCTATTCTATTTATTTTATTTTGTTAGTATGTTTGGTTTTGTTCTCTGTCTCCCCCTTTTTAGACTGTGAGCCCACTGTTGGGTAGGGACTGTCTCTATATGTTGCCAACTTGTACTTCCCAAGCGCTTAGTACAGTGCTCTGCACACAGTAAGAGCTCAATAAATATGATTGATTGATTGATTGATTTTATCTCTTGATCCATTTTTATATCAAATTGATTTAGGATTATGTGTCCAAATAAGCATTAACATCATGGGTATGTCCTATAATCTGTTTTCTCTTCATCTGAATATTTTTCTGCATATATTTCTATGACCAATCCTGAGAAAGTTCACTACATGCTTCAGGAGCTGTCCGTGACTCCTGTATTTTGAAGAGATTTTGTATCACTTAAGAGAATTTTCAAGTTATTCAGAGATTAAATTTGTAGAAATCTACTAGTAGATTCTTGGGATAAGACAGGTAGTCCGCTCTCTTACTCACTGATTACCAATGATACCTTGTCACTTGCCTGAAGCTGCCTGGGGCCAGAACGGAAGAATAGATATATGTAGCCATCTCTCCTGAAGCCTACAATCTTATCAATGATTAAATTTATCAGTGAGAACATTGTTGGTAGTTAAAGAAATTAAACATTGAGAAGATTATGTGGAAAGGGATTTGGATGCAGTATTTGATCCACAAGTGACTCAAAATCTAAACACAGGGAAAAATAAAAAATTGATTAATTCAGAAACAACAATAAAGGTAACAGTTCTTTAGAGCATGCCTCCATTGGCTTCCCAACTGCAGGCAGGACATCTTCATCACAACCTTTGGGGTTTTTTAATGATATTTGTGAAGTGCTATGTGCCGAGCACTGTTCTAAGCACTGATACAAGTTAACCGGGTTGTACATAGTTCCTGTCCCACATGGGGCTCACAACCTTAATCCCCATTTTACAGATGAGGCAACAGAGGCACAGAGAGGTTAAGTGACTTGTCCAAGGTCACACAGTGGCGGAGTCGGGATTAGAACTCACATCCTCTGATTCTCAAGACTGTGCTTTTGCCACTAGGCCATGTAGTGAGTGGAAGCCCATAACTGTGCCCATCGCAGGCTCTGCCCCCATGGCATGGCAAGCTCTGCCAGAGCCAGGATACCCTCCCCTGCCACACAGTCTAGCAACTGAATTGCAAACTTGTACTTCCCAAGCACTTAGTACAGTGCTCTGCACACAGTAAGCGCTCAATAAATACGATTGAATGAATGAATGCTGCTTCCTTCGGAAATGCATCTCCTGACTTTTGCCCTCCTTCTTCCTCTATAGCAGCTGGGCCTTTTCCTCCTCAAAGGTTGGCTCCATCTCTACCTAATTGCACCAGATCTCCTCCGCCAACCCAACCTACAAACTCCAAACCTCCAACACCAACTGACTCTGTATTTTGGTCTCATCTATCACACTTCTGATCCCTAGCCTACATCCTCTCTTGGGCCTGGAATTCCCTCCCCCTTTATATCCCACAAGCCGCTTCTCTCCCCTCCTTCAAAACACTTCTCAAATCACATCTCTTTCAAGAGGTCTTCCCAGACCAAGCCCTTTATTTCCCCTCCTCGCCCTCCCCTCTGCCTTGACTATGAACTTGGTTGTGAACCCCTTAATCACCTCAATCCCACAATACTTATGTAACTATTATATTCTACTACTTCCCCCAACTCTCAACTACTTTAATGTCTGCCTCCTCCAAGAGGCCTTCCCCCAATTAAGGATTCTTTTTCCCCATCTCCCTCTCTCTTCTCCATCTTCTATGCACTTGTATCTTTACCCCCTGGGGATTTGATATTCACCTCACCCTCAGCCCCACAGCACTTAGGAATATAGCTACAAATTATTTATTTGTATTAATGTCTGTCTCCCCCCTTCAGACTGTAAGCTCACTGGGGGCAGGGAATGTGTCTACCAACATGGTGTATTGTGATCTCCTAAGCGCTTAGTAGAGGGCTATGCACAGAATAAGCACTCAATAAATACCACTGATTCAAGTTCAAGGACAACACAGAAGGTAGAAGGAGTAAGGAATGCAGAATCAAATAATGACTTCAGCTTCTGGGAAGAATATCAGTCAATCAATCAATGGTATTTTTTGAGCCCTCACTATGTGCAGAGCACTATACCAAGCACTTGGGAAAGCACAATACTATGGAGTTGGTAGATGTGATCCCTGCCCACAAGAATCTTACAGTCTAGCCTAGAATTTTAAATCTCTTTCAAGCTTTCTATCAGAATGATTTAAGCTCCTTTCTTTTGTGTTCCCTAAGGTTATACAGGAGCAAAGCCTTCAATGAATCTTCAACTCTGGCAGTGAAGAATGAGTCTTCTCACTTTATCAGAGTTTGTTTGCCAGCCCCTCCCTAGGAAATGGATATTGATGGCAGCCTTTTCTTTCCTATAAAAATGTTTGTTTGCAGAAATGCTATGTGCTTGGTTTAGCATAATTGACCACAGTAATTACAGTGCAAGAGAACTTATGTTTTATTTATAAGACTGCTGGATGGCTCTTTTTTTGGCAGGGCATAAAATTGAAGTCCATAATCCACAAAACCATGTTTTCTATGGTCTACACTGGAAATTGTAGGTTTTAAAAGTATTTGTGCTTGTTCAGATGTTCCATAACCAAGAATTTCCAGATTTCTATTAGTTAAGTAAACACACTGCTTTTGAAAGGTGCCATATTTTCAACCCCAAAAATTCTATATTTATCCCCAGATCAGCTCCAACAGTGAAAAGATGGTACAAACGACCTCACAAGCCTTCCATTACAGTGTTCCAAGGGTATTGCAAAGAGTCTGAGGGAAAGAGACAAGCTTAATTTTCCAATAAGAGTAATTGCTGTTATTGTTTGCCCTATATATGTTATTTCAAAGTCCGTCTACCCCCGCTAATTTACAAGCTCCTCGACAGCTACTGTATCTACATACTCTGTTGTAATATCCCAAGTGCTCGTTACAGTGCTCTGCCTGCAGTACATGTTCGATTGATTGATTGATGATTTGGAAATGACCTTCAACTCATTCACCATGGCAACAGAACTGATGGTAGGTGAGATTGTTCCCCATCTGAATTTAAACTGGCACATTAAAAGAACTCCCCATTCTATTGTCCAATAGTTGGGCAACAGAAGCTCTCAGGTCAAGAAGAACTGATTTCAGGTAATAGTTTTGACCCTTAAGCTCACTGTGGACACGGAAACACATCTACCAACTCTATTATACTATTATTATTATTAGATTATATAATTATTTAAGTGTTTAGTACAGTTCCCTCAT
Source organism: Tachyglossus aculeatus (assembly GCF_015852505.1). Taxonomy (NCBI): domain Eukaryota; kingdom Metazoa; phylum Chordata; class Mammalia; order Monotremata; family Tachyglossidae; genus Tachyglossus; species Tachyglossus aculeatus. The sequence goes on along the minus strand of NC_052084.1, from coordinate 19,387,420 downwards.
ATGTAAAATGGGGATTAAGACTGTGAGCCCCCTGTGGGACAACCTGATCACCTTGTAACCTCCCCAGTGCTTAGAACAGTGCTTTGCACACAGTAAGCACTTAATAAATGCCATCAATAAATACAGTGCTCTGCACACAGTAAGTACTCAATAAATACGATTGAATGAACATCATACTGTAATCTCACAAGCGCTTAGTACAGTTCTCTGCACACAATAGGCACTCAACACATATGATGCATTGATTTGAACTTAAAGTAAGAGCAACTTTCAAATGATTTGGCTTGGGGCCATTTTGAGATGAATCATTTTGGGTCAGACTATTGGAAAGAGGGGTTAGTTACAGGAGGAATCTCCTGTGTCAAAGATTTGAGTTTCCTCACTTCAGTGGCAATAGCAAGCACGTCTTCACTTCACCTCAGACTATCCTATAGCCCCGGAGAGTGTTATGATGGGGTTTCCAATAAAACACTTACCCCTCTTCTCTAACTCTAAGTTTGTTACTGGAACTGGGGTGTAATGGGGTGTTTTGTAAATTCAGGAGTTACTTTCTGCTCAAAAGGTCAATTAATCCATCTGTAAATAATATTTATTGAACACCTACTGTGTGCAGAGTACTATAGTAAACATTTGGAAGAGTACAATAGAGTGAGCATACATGATTGCTGCCCTCAATAATTTATAATTTACCTGGTAGATGGATACTAAAATAGATTACAGTTAGGAAGTAAAGGAAAAAAGTATGTGTATATGAGTTTGCTTTTAACTAATAGGGTATGTAGGAAATGTGTAAATGTACTAGTGACCATCGTGATCAAATCAGTGCTTAGGTAGCACAAAACTACTGAAGTAGCAGGCAGGGGAAATAACCTGGGAAAATTATAAATAATAACAATAATAATAATTGTGACATTAGTCAAGTGCTTACTATATGTCATGCACTGTACTAAGCACTGAACTCGATACAAGATAATCAGGTCCCACTTGGGACTCAAAGTCTAATTAGGAGGGAGAACAGGAGAAGCAGCATGGCTCAGCGTCAAGAGCCCGGGCTTTAGAGTCAGAGGTCATGGGTTCAAATCCCAGCTCTGCCAACTGTCAGCTGTGTGACTTTGGACAAGTCACTTAACTTCTCCGTGCCTCAGTTCCCTCATCTGTAAAACGGGGATTAAGACTGTGAGACCCCCCCTTGGGACAACCTGATCACCTTGTAACCTCCCCAGCACTTAGAACAGTGCTTTGCACATAGTAAGTGCTTAACAAATACCATCATTATTAACAGGTATTGAATCCTCAATTTTCAGATGAGGTAAATGAGACACAGAGAAGTTAAATCAATCAATCAATCAATCGTATTTATTGAGCACTTACTGTGTGCAGAGCACTGTACTAAGTGCTTGGGAAGTACAAGTTAAATGACTTGCCCAAGGTTACACAGTATATTAAGCGGCAGAGCTGGGCTTAGAACCCAGGTCCTCTGACTCCCAGGCCCATGTGCTTTCCATTAGGCCATGCTGCTTACCAAATGGGGAAGTCTTTTGGAGAAGATGTGATTTGAGAAGGGGTTTGAAGATAAAGGAAAGCTGTGGTCAGTTGGATTTGAAGTGGGATGGATTTCCAGGCAGAGTGGAGGGCATGAGTGAGAGGTCAGAGGAAGAGAAGATAAGAATGAGGTACAGAAAATAAGTAAACTTGAGAGGAACTTGAGAGTGCGAGCTGAGATGAAATGGGAGAAGAGAGTGGATAGTTAAGAGGGAGAGAGCTGATTGGGTGTCTTATTGACAATGGAAGAAGTTTCTACTTGAGGCTGAGAGGAATGAGTAAACAAACCCTGGAGGTTTTGGAGAAGTGGAGAAAGTATGCAGAATTGCTCCTCAGAAAAATCATCCCGACAACAAAGTGAAGTATGAACTGGAGGAAGAGAGATGACCGATGCAGTCCCCTCCCCTCTCCTCCGTTTGAAGAGGGCCGACTTTTAACGCGCAGTCACCCTGACCCTTGGCGTACCCTAAGAAAATCGCCTCACCCTTTCACTATCTGAAGATGGCCTTGTGACCACACCTTGGGAATAGAAGCAGTCTATTGTACTTGACTAATGGATTTGGGTTGGCTTAAGGCCCAGGTCTTCCTGAATATGGAAAGTTTCTTGTGTAATAAACTTGATACTGAAATATTCAGACCCCAGAGGTAATTGAGTCATTTTTCGATAAATTATTGCAGAACCTGACCGGCTCACCTTTTGAACCAGAATGTTCAGAGATCAACAGAGTGCTCTTCCAGGGAGCTTTACCTCTGACCCAAAGAGGACGAAGGCTAAAGCTGACTTCAGGTGTAAGTTGCTTTTGGAAAATCTCTAAGCCACCCTGTGTGGTGGCGTTCAAGACCCTGGCGTTCTTTGCCAGAGATGGAAAGGTAGAGTCTGAGCTCATGCAATCATGTGCCAATTCAACCGCCTTTAAGGGCAAATAAATCATGCCCCTGGGAAAAAAAAATACACACAAAACAAAACACTTTCATTAATGGAGAAATCTAGTCTGCTTTTCTGTGAGAACATTTTCTTTCAGTGTAAACACGCTAAGGGTTGAGAAATGAGGCGCAAATATGCTTTCTCCGAGTAAACACTCAAACCAGTTTAGGATGTGATTTTCCTGGAATGTGATATGCAGGCACGTACTTGTCAGAGATCCACGGCCTGACTTACAATTAACCATGACCCCCAAACTTAAATGGAAACATATTTACATACTGAATGTCCCAAATCATGCAGCAAAGAGCACATTTCCAATAATGCTTTCAAATATCTATCCACACCTGGAGTTTCAAAGAAAACATATTTCATGCATACTTGTCATTTCAGTGAATTAATTAGTCCTAGAAATGGTTATCTTTTTCAACCATGCTTATTTTCCTCAATGCTTTTTAGTCATTTCCTGTATCTCTAAGGCCTTGTCTTCTCTTCCTCTTAAAGGGCACCAGAGAAAGACAAAAATGAGGCTTTTATATTTAGACAGTAGCTTGTGTCGACTAAAAAATTTCACTTACGCGATCAAGAACAGAATATCAATGGCATTCATTGAGTGCTTTCTGAGTGCAGAGCACTGTACTAAGCGCTTGGGGGAGTACAATACAACGGAGCCAGTAGACCTGTTCCCTGCCCATATGGAACATGCAGTCTAGACAGGAGCTTCCAATTTACAGTTAGAACAGGGGTATAATCAATCTATCAAACAATGACATTTATTGAACACTTACTGTCCAATGGATCACTCTGGCTGGCAAATTTTTTGGTGGGAAATTGCCTCTCAGTGATACAATGCACCGACCTTGAAAAGATTTGTTCTAAAATGTCTCTTTGGGAGAAATCAGCACCATCATTAAATCACTCTCATCGTGGATTTCTTCTCTGCAGAAATGTCTGCTGTGTGACCTTGTGCAAGTCACTTAGCTTCTCTGTGTCTCAGTTCCCTCATCTGTAAAATGTGGATTAAGACTGTGAGCCTCATGTGGGAAAGGGACTGTGTCCAATCTGATTAACTTCTATCTATCCCATTGCTTAGTAAAATGTCTGGCACATAGTAAGTGCTAACAACATACATATAAGCACTTAACAAATACCATAAAGTTCCCCTGCTTTGAACTTCAAAATGTTACGGCATGAACTGGGTTCATTCATTTCCCTTCTGATTTGTCTATGTCATTTTTGTTATGCATTCCTCATAAATGTACCATTTGCTAAGTATTTGTGTTTTACTTTTGTTTTTCCTGCTGCCTTTAACTGAAATTGCTTTTTCAGTGACATTTTAAAAAATGAAAACAAGAGATTTTGTGTTAACTTTAGCCAGGAAATGCCTGCTGCTACTCTTCATAAGTCATTCAGAAGAGCTGTTGGTATATCACATGGAAAGTGGTCTAAAAGTAAAAGATTCTTCACAGCCCGGTTCCCAGAGTTCATTCATTCATTCGTATTTATTGAGCACTTTCTGGGTTGGAGCATTGTACTAAGCTCTTGGGAGAGTACAAAGTCCATTTGTCAGTCAAGAAACTACCTGAGCTAAGCAAGAGTAAAATATTCCAAGAACTGCTTTGTTTGGAAAACAGTTAGCTGCACAATTCCCACAAAACTCAAGGGAATTTTAAGGTGTCCTCCACACATTCTGTGTAACTATGAAAATATATTTTTGTCGAACCAGTACTTTCCTCTTCCATCCTAATATCCAGTAACGAATGCTAGAGGAAGTAATTAAGAAAGGTTAAAACATTTGTGGATGAATGTGGTTTCAGCGGTTCCTTGAAATACATTGGGTCATCATCATGACAAACTCACAAAATGTATTTTTAGATGTTTGAATCTGGCCAGTAAATTTCTCAGGGAAAAAAAAAAAAACCACCAAAGGGAAAGCTACTGGGAAATCTGATGATTTTTCCCAGAATTAATTTTATGACATGTCCATTTCAAGACGGCTTTGATCTAGTAATGCATTGTAACTTTGATGAGCAGTTGACCCTGGATGTATTAGTCTTTTGTTTTTGTCTTCTTTGACTCATGGAAAAGAAACCTTAGGCTTTTACTGATGCAACTTGTGGTGAAACATTATTCTTGAACTCCCTCCCAGCTCCACATATCCTAGCCCACCACTTTCCCCACCTTCAAAGCTTATTAAGGTCACATATCCTTTAGACTGTAAGCTTACTGTGTGAGGGGAGCATCTCTACCAACTCTGTTATATTGTACCCTCCCAAACGTTTAATACAGTACTCTGCACATAGCAAGCACTCAATAAATATAAGTGAATGATGCCTTCCCCAATTAAACCCTTTTTTCTCCAACTTGCCTCATCAAGGCATCATCTTTGTACTTTGATCTGTGACCTTTGAGCGGTTTGTATTCCTCCCACTCTCATCCTCAAAGCACTTAAGTACATAGCCGTAATTTATTCATGTTAATGTCTTCTCCCCCTCTAGATTGTAAGCTCCTTATGGGCAGGGAATGCATCTACCAACTTGGAGGTATCATACTGTCTGAATGATTGATTGAAAGAGTATGCCAAGCAGTGCCCTAGATGGTGGAGATTATCAATAATAGTGTAATGGATCATTATATTTTTGTTTCTTTCTGGTCTCATCTGTTCTCCATGAAGAATCTTCCCTACTGAGTATTCATTCATCCATTCACTCAGTTGCATTTATTGAGCGCTAACTGTGTGCAAAGCACTGTACGAAGCACTTGGGAAAGTTCAGTACAATAAAAAACCAGACAAATCCCTGGCCCACAGTCTAGAGGGGGAGAAAGACATACGCATAAATAAATAAATAACAGATATATAAGATAAATTACAGTTATATACATAAATGCTGTGCGGAAGGGAGGGAGAATGAAAGGAATAAATCAGGTTGACACAGAAGGGAGTGGGAGAAGAGAAGAAGAGGGCTTTGTCAGGGAAGGCTTCTTGGAGGAGATGGGCTTTCAATAAGGCCCTGAAGTGGGGGAGAGCAATTATCTGTTGGATATGAGGAGGGAGGGTGTTCCAGGCCAGAGGCAGGACATGGTTGGCGGTGAGATAGACGAGATTGAGGTACAGTGAGAAGATTAGCATTAGAGTATGAGAGAGTCTGCTTCTCAACTCCAGATTCTGGTTGCTCAACGCATGTTACTGAGAGCTGCAGGGAGAGACTGGGGAAGTCTTGGGCAGATCACACAATTTACAGGCTTTTAACATCCAAGCCCTGCACATAGGCAATGAGAGAGCAGAAGGATGAGGAGGAAAAGAAAGTGGGGGCGAGGGGGTAGGAATCCCAAGGCTGAGGGAAGAGAGAACAAAGAGGAAATGGGTGGGAAGGGATGTTAATGTTTATTTAGACCACCACTGAAAATAACTGAAAATAGTGTTAAAGTATGATTTTCTTCTTTTAAAATGAATACAGAAAGGCCCAGGGCCCTTCATGTTTGGCAACGTGCTGCATGTGGAATTTTAACCAAAAGTGTCAGGTGAAGACGGTACCCTTATTTTTGAGCATCATTTATTTATTTATATGCCTGTCTCCCCCTGCAGACTGTGAGCTCATTGTGGGCAGGGAATGTGTCTGTTTATTGTTACAACTGTCATCTCCCAAGTGCGTAGAACAATGCTTTGCATGCAGTAAGTACTCAGTAAATACGACTGAATGAATGAATGCATTTTCCCCTTAAAAGTGAGCCCTATGGGGAATAATACAGTTTCCATTTCCCATCATTGAGGCCATTTTCTTAAAGAGTCCCATGTTAAGGAAAACTGGTGTTGTAGTACACACCCCTTGGACAATGCCACGCCCAAGGACCCCAACATTTCTTCTGACATTGCACTTTCCATTCCATTCACAGGGACGCACATTGTAGGAAGACCGTCCCATAATCTCCTACAGCAGTCTTTTGAAAGAGCTTGTAGTGTGTACTCACAAACTGGGGTAACATGGTATTTTAAATGTCAACACACAAAGCAGCATGGTAGTGCTAGAGCTGCAATAATGAAATAAGAGAAACAGCCCAGCCTAGTGGAAAGAGCACGGGCCTCAGAGTCAAAGGACCTGTGTTCTAATCCCAGCTCTGCCACTTGTCTGCTGTGTGACCTTGGGGAAGTCACTTCTCAGTGCCTCTGTTTCCTCATCTGTAAAAACACAGACTACATTCTACTGCCTCCTACTTAGGCTGTGAACCTCCACGTGGGTCAGGGACTTAGGTCAACCTAATTGTCTTTTTTATCTACCCCAGAATTCAGTACAGTTCTTGGCATATAGTAAGCGCTTAACAAGTAGCATAATTAATAAAGAAGACATGGATGGTTTGTTTCTTACTAGCTTATAGTTCAGAGATTCAAATTGAGGCTGGAGAAGGATTACAGGGACAAAGGTTTTCCCTTGCTTGTGGTTTAGGAACCATTTAGAATAATAATAATAATTATTATTATTATTATTATTATGATAATAATAATAGTGGTATTTGTTAAGCACTTACTATGTGCCAAGCACTGTTCTAAGTACTGGGAGGGATACAAGATAATCAGGTTGTCCCTCGTGGGGCTCATAGTCTTAATCCACATTTTACAGATGAGGGAATTGAGGCACAGAGAAGTTAAGTAACTTGCCCAGAGTCACACAGCTGACAAGTGGCAGGGCCGGGATTAGAACCCATGACCTCTGACTCCCAAGCCTGAGCTCTTTCCACTGAGCCAGCTGCAGGGTGAAGTTGGTTGAGTGAGAAGAAGCTACAAGATTGATCACCCTGTATTTTAGGTTTTAAGTATACCATCAACTCCCAGGGCAAAATCCAGGAGGAAGTTACAGCACCACTCTGAATAGGCCAATGAATACGGCCCTATAATAATAAGGATAATAATGATGATATTTGTTAAACCCTTTCAATGAGCCAAGCACTGGGGTAGATAGAGGATCATCAGGTCAGTCTTAGTTCCTATCCCACAGGGGGATCGTAGTCTAAGTTGGAGGGAGAGGCATTTCATCCCCATTTTACAGGTGAGGCAACTGAGGCACAGAAAAGTTAAGTGACTTGACTAGGGTCACTCCAGCAGGCAAGTGTCAGAGCTGGGGTAATAATAATAATAATACTTATGGTACTTGTTAAGTGCTTGGCCTGTTCTAAGCACTGGGGTAGATACAAGTTAACCAGGTTGAACACAGTCCCTGTCCCACATTGGGCTCACACTCTTAATCCCCCATTTTTTACAGTTGTAGTAACTCAGGCACAGAGAAATTCAGTGATTTGTCCAAGTTCACACAGCAGCCGAGTGGTGGAGCCGGGATTAGAATCCATATTTCTGGACAGCCAGTCCTGTGCTCTATCCATTAAGCCACGATCAAAAGATTGAGGAATAAGGAATGAATAATGAAGTTTGTCTGCTTGGTCCAAGATGGAAGGGTGGCTTAAAAGTCCAGGGAAAGCCCTGATCATCTGAAGGTTGGAGAATATATTCAAGTAAGCAAGTAACAGAAGGTAGCGATTCACTAAGCAGGACAATCCGTTTTTCTTTTAGTATTGTATTTCAGGTGGCGTGGGCTTGTTCATATTTCTTCCTATCCTCAAGCACCATTTCTACAGGGAGATTTTCTTTGAGAAGATGACACGGTTTCTCCCTCAGCCAAAGACCAGAGTGAAACTGCCTCTAGTAATAGCCTATACTAATTATCAATCAATCATATTTGTTGAGTGCTTACTATGTGCAGAACCTGTACTAAGCACTTGGGAGTAGCTCAATATAACAGAATTAGCAGACACATTCCCTGCCCAACAATGAGTATATAGTCTAGAGGGGAAGCTAGACGTTAATACGATGGTATTTATTTAGCCCCTTGAGAAGGAGAGCAAGTCAGGGCAACACAGAAAGGAGTAGGAGAAAAGGTAAGGAGGGCTTAATCAGGGAAGGCCTTTTGGAGGAGATGTGCTTTCAATAATGCTTTGAAGCAGAGGGGAGTAACTGTCTGGCACATATGAGGAGGGAGAGCATTCCAGGACAGAGGCAGGGCATGGGTGAGAGATCAATCAAGTCTCTTGCTTTCTCTGTGCCTCAGTTCCCTCATCTATAAAATGAGAATGAACTCATTATTCTCTCATTCCATCAGACTACAAGCCTCAAGTGGGATAGGGACTGTGTCAATTCTGATTCTCATGTATCTACCCCACCAGTTAATAGTGTTAATCAATAAATCTAGTCCATGAATCTTACTTTAATTCAGAGCACTTACAATGGATTACCAAGAACTGTACCATTTTAATGCTACTCTCCTGGCAATATGTGTTGATTGTGGTGAGCAGGTTCAGAATTCACCACACATTCACAGCAAAGAAGTCACAGTTCCTGCAGAGGACTTGAAAACAAAGTGCATCCGTCAATCTGTCAGTCAATCAGTCAGTCTTTCAGCCAGACACTCACTCAATGCTCCTTCCAAGTGCAGAGTTATTTAGTGAACACCAGTCAAAACATCAATATACCACATAGGATATTATTGGCATTTTGCTCCATTTGCTCTCTGCTTTCCTCTTCTGAAATATAAAAAAAAATTCACAATTTTTAGGCATAAATGTGCATAATAAACATGCCACTTGCCACTGTCTTTTTCTGCTCCCCGAGCTCTAGCAGAAGGACCTTTTTATTCTCTAATTCATTCATTCAATCGTATTTATTGAGCACTTACTGTGTGCAGAGCACTTTACTAAGCGCTTGGGAAGTACAAGTTGTGTCTGGCAATTTTCATAAGTTCCAGCAATTTAAAAATAGCCCAGTTGTGAACAACCATTCTCAATCGATGAGGGTGAAATTATTATTTTTAGCTGAAAACTATGCCATCATCAAACCCTGATAAGCAGCATCCCTATATTTAAACAGAAATGGACTCATTCCTCTTTAATAAACACACTGCTGACCACTAGTTTAAAACCAACTGCAATCCGCAGGTTTAATCCTTCTCTCTGCAACAAAAATAATCAGTAATCTTGCTTTTTGCCTCTGTTCAAGACTTTTGGCATCCCCAATATTACTTCGTGGTTTCTCAAGAAACTGCAATTGTGTTTACTGAGTTTTACAGCATTTTGCATTTGTGTTTTCTAACCTACCTCTGAAACTGTTAACCTTCTTGTTAACCTTCCCTCTTTCCTTTCCTCAACCCACTCCCAACCCCGGTTGAATGAGGCACTACCAGGACAGCCTATACATGCACCTTTCCAAAGTCATTCAAGTCAAGAATAAGGCCGACATGAAATGAATGCTATTAAAACCATCACATACTTTGAAAAGTCACAGTTCTCATGGATAGGAAGCTGATTATCAGTGGATATTTCCTAGGGAAAATTCATTCATTCATTCAATCATATTTATTGAGCGCTTACTGTGTGCAGAGCACTGTACTAAGTGCTTGGGAAGTACAAGTCAGTAATATATAATTATGGTGTTTATTGATTGCTTACTATGTGCTAAGGTAGATTAAAAGTTATGAGATTGGACAAGACTCTGACCCATGTCGGGCTCACAAAGCTATTTCATCCCCATTTTACAGATAAGGAAACTAAGGCCCAGAGAGGTTCAGTGCTATTACAAATCCACCCCCTCAACATGCACCCCCACCACCCCTACCATCTCCTAAAATCACCTGTTCCCACTCTCCTCCCCTCCCTTAATTCCCCCTTGAACATCTCATTCTCCCATGACTCCTTCTCAGTCTTCAAACACTCTCAAGTCTTTCCCTCCTACAAAGCCCTTCCTTGACACGATATTCCCCTCCAGATATCACAGTGAGTGTGTTATTGGTTAAACTCCTACTATGTGCCAAGAACTGGACTAAATGCTGGGGTAGAAACAAGGTAATCAGGTTGGAAACCATCCCTGACCAACATGAAATTCATAGTCTAAGTAGGAGGGGGAGCAGGCATCGAATCCCCATTTTACAGATGAGAAAACTGAGGTGCAGGAAGTTAAGTGACTTGCCCAAGTCACCCAGCAAGGCAAGAGACAGAGATGGATTTAGAATCAGGTCCTCTGGGATCCCAGACCTGTGATCCTTCCACTAGGACACACTGCTTCCCTCATCGACTCTCCCTGCTCTTATTTCTATCTGAAATCCTAGAAAAGGTTGCACAGACCTCCGGCCTTTAATGATTTCCCCCTTTTTTTAAAAATGGTATTTGTTCAGCACTTACTATAGCTGGGGTAGGTACAAGCTGATCAAGTTGGACACAATCCATATCCCACATGCAACTCAAGTCTTAAACCACATTTTACAGATGAGGGAACAGAGAAGTTAAATGATTTGCCCAAGGTCACATAGCAGAGAGCAGGCAACTCCTCAGCCAGCTCTAGCACTTAGGAACATATTTATGCCATCCTCAGCACTCTCATCTGTACAGTGACTGAGTTTGAAATTCAATTATTTGTTTTGACCACTTTAGTTTTAATGTTTTTACTTTATGATGGACGACTGTAAGCTCCTAGTGAGCAGGCAACATGTCGCCACTTCTTTATTTCCACAGCACCTACATAAAGTGGTATTCATAAAGTGGTGTTCTACATACACCTACATTCCACAGCACTGCATAAAGTGGAGTTCAATAAATTCCACTGCTACTACTCATGAAGAACGGTGCCCCTTTGATTATGCTCTACTGTTTAAACAGCTTATGTCTGGTCTTTTTTGTTCTAATGCTCTCTGTTCTCTATTTTAAGTTGCTTCACCACAGTTTCTGGGGATCAATGAATCCTCTCTCAGGAATGGTTAGTTCATTCACTCACATTGATAATGAGCAGTAAAGTCCCTGCCAGGCTTGACCTCCAGCTGTAGATTTTTTATGGCTAGTTTTATTGAACTTTTTACTTACTTTAAAATTTCCCATTGACTTTGCTTCCCCTGAGTTGTTTATGAGATAGGCTTAGCATTTAATTTTCAGGCCATGTTTCCTTGCTCCTCAAGAACATCCACTGGTTCCCCATCCATTTGCCCATCAAATAAAAACTCTTCACGATTGACTTTAAAACACTCAGTCACCTTGACCCCTCTTACCTCACCACTCTCCCACAACAACCCAGCCCGCACACTTTGCTCTTCCAATGTTAACGTTCTCACTGTACCTCTATCTCGTCTATCTTGATGCCGACCTGTTGCCCATGTCCTGCCTCTGGCCTGGAATGCCCTCCCTCCTCATATCTGACAGACAATTACTCCCCCCTGCTTCAAAGGCTTACTGAAGGCACATCTCCTCCAACAGGCCTCTCCAGACTAAGCCCCACTTTTCCTCACCTCCCATTCCCTTCTGCGTCACCCTGACTTGCTCCCTTTACTCTTCTCCTCTCCCAGACACACAGCACTTTTGGACATATCCATAATTTTATTTATTTGTATTGATGTCCATCTCCCCCCTTCTAGACTGGAAGCTCGTTGTAGTCAGGGAATGTGATGGTTTATTGTTGTATTGTACACAGAACATACCTGATGAGGAGAGACACAGTGTGGCCTATTAGAAAGAGCCCGGCAGTCAGAGGAACTGGGACTTAATCAGGCCGAATCCACTTGCCTGCCTTGTGATCTTGGACAAGTCACTTAACTTCTCTGTGCCTCAATTTCCTCATCCGTAAAATGGGGATTCAGTACTTGATTCCCTCCTAATGAGCCCCGGGTAAGAAAGTGACCGTGTCAGACCTCGTTATCTTGGATCTACCCCAGTGCAAGGCACAGAGTAGCATGTAACAAATGTTACTAATATGTATCAGTCACTATTTTCTCTGATTATGCAAATTTTGCCGATCCTGGAGCATTTTTCCTCTAGACTGTAAGCTCCTTGGGGGCGGGGCACATGTCTACTAATTCTGTTATATTGGACTCTCCAAGCGCTTAATACAGTTCTTGCGCTCTGAAACCACATACTCTGAGACTCTATCTTGGGCCTATATGTTTGTTTCTTGGAGAACTCTGTCACCAGGATGTGGTTAGGAGACAATTTGAGCTTCCTGTTTTGGCATGCTTGGAATTCCTGACCTTTAATGTCAAAAAGTCAAGAGGTCAGGTCAGAGGGGTCTGGCTCCAGTATTTATGGTTTCTGACTTACAGACCAAACCTGTAGCAGCTTTTGAAGATCATTTTTTTTTGGGGGGGGGGTGCTTTTTAAGGTTGCAAGAATGTAGTTAGGTCTTACTCCTAAAAAGTGCTGGTTTTCAACTTCTCTTGAGATGAACATACTCAGTTGCATGATGTTCTTTCTGTGGGCAGGATTGTGTCTACCAATTCTGTTGTTGTGTACTCTCCCAAGTGCTTAGTATAGTGCTCTACACACAGTAAGTGCTCAGTAAATACCATTGATTGAATGACTGATTGACTGGGATTCAATTCAATCCAACTCAATTCAATCCAAAGGTGGTGGGGATTCTGTTTTCCATAACTTCAAGACCTTAGGAGTACGCATTCTTTTATTTTTAGGTTAAGTGCTTACTATGTCCCAAGCACTGTACTAAGTATTGGGGTCAGGGTACAAGCTAATCAGGCTGTAAAGATTTCCCGTCCCACAGAGGGCTCATGGTCTTAAACTCCATTTTATAAATGAGGTACTGAGGTACAGAGAAATTAAGTCACTTACCCAATGTTACACAGCATTCAAATGGCAGAGATGGAATTAAAACCCAGGTCCTTTGACTCCAATGCCCGTGCTCTTGCCACTGGCCACTCAACTTCTCAAAACCAAACTAGCTCTAAAACTAATTTTAAGTTGAAAAATCATTCCTTTGGGCTCAGTGAACATATTTTAGGGAATTCAAGGCAGGGAAGAGACTTGCCTTCTGGTAGGGAGGACGGGGCAAAAAGGAAAAAAAAAGATAAGAGACAAATAACAGGGAAAGAGATAGATGGAAAGGCAGAAACTGGAAGAACTAGGGAGCAACGGAAAGAAAGAGAATGGTAGATAGAGAGTAGAGTCGAGGTAGAGAAAGACAAACAGTAAAGGGAGCAGAATTATATGAAATAGACACACATGTATAATAGAGGAGAGGCATACCATTTGTTTCCTCAATAAGTTCATATTCTAATGGGGAAGACATGTGGATAAAATCCTTCAATTGTTAGGATGAGGAGATTCAGTCCATATCCTCCAGCTCCTCAAACACCTCCAAAAGTTACCCATCTCTCTCCACATCAAACAGAATAATAATAGTAGTGTTTGTTAAGCACTTACTGTGTACTTACTAAACAATGAGGTACAGAAAAGATATTCAGATCAGACAATTCATTCATTTATTCTTTCAATGGTATTTATTGAGTGCTTACTGTGTGCAAAGCACTTTACTAAGTGCTTGGGAGAGTACAATGCAACAATAAGCGGACACATTCTCTGCCCACAATAAGTTTACAGTCTAGAGGGGGAGGAGACAGACATCGATACAAAGAAATAAATTACAGATGTGTATGTAAGTGCCAAGAGGCTGGGATGGGTGGAAGAACAAGGGAAGCAAGTCAAGGTGACATAGAAGGGAGTGTGAGATGTGAAAAGGGGTTGGGGGCGTAGTCTGGGAAGGTCTCTTGGAGTAGATGTGCCTTCAATAAGGCTTTGAAGCAGGTAGAGTAATTGTCAGATTTGAGGAGGGAAGGGGTTCCAGGCCAGAGGCAGGTTGTGGGCTAGGGTTCGGGGGAGACAGACAAGATGGAGGCAAAGTGAGAAGGTTAGTACTTGAGTAGTTAAGTGGGTGGGCTGCATTGTAGAAGGAGAGTAGAGAGGTGAGGTAGGAGGAGGTAAGGGGGTGGAGTGTTTTAAAGCCAGTGATGAGGAGTTTATTTGATGTGGAAGATGCCTTTGCCCAATATGAGGCTCACAGTCTAAATGGGAGAGAGAATAAGTATTGAATTCCCATTTGGCAGATGAGGAAACAGAGGTCCAGAGAACTTAAGTGACTTGTCCTAGATCACCCAGCAGACAAGAGAGAGTTGAGATTAAAACCCATGTCCTCTGACACCCAGACACATAATCTTTCCACTAGGCCACTCTGCTTCTGTTTCTCCTCACTACTGGCTTTAAGATACTCAATTAGCCCGCCCGCTCCTACCTTACCTCACCTACTTGACTTGACTGCACATTTTGCTCCTCAAACGACAACCCGCTAACTCTCCCTGGATCTTGTCTGTCTCAATATTGACCCCTTTCTCACAAGCCTGAAACTCCTTTCCCCTTCATATCCAACAGACAACCACCCTCCCCATCTTCAAACCCTTCTTAAGAGAAGCAACGTGGTCCAGTGGAAAGAACCCGTGCTTGGGAGCCAGAGATCATGGGTTCTAATTCCGGCTCTGCCACTTGTCAGCTGTGTGACTTTGGGCAAGTCACTTTACTTCTCTGGGCCTCAGTTCCCTCATCTGTAAAATGGGGATTAAGACTGAGAGCCCCATGTGGGACAACCTGATCACCTTGTATCCCCCAGCGCTTAGAACAGTGCTTCACACATAGTAAGCACTTAATAAATGCCATCATCATCATATCAATCAATAATGGTATTTATTCATTCATTTGGTCATATTCACCGAGTGCTTACTTTGTGCAGAGTATTGTATTAAGCACTTGGGAGAGTACAATATAACAATAAACATATACATTCCCTGCCCACAACAAGCTTACAGAGCTCACTGTTTGCAGAGCACTGCACTAAGCTCTTGGGAGTAAACAATAGTTAGTAGACCCATTCTCTGCCTGAAAACTGACAGTCTAGTGAGGCCACAATTTCTGACTGGCCCAACCAGTCATTCAGTAGTATTTATTGAGCATTAGCTGTGAGCAGATCACAGTAGTAATTACTTGGGAGAGCACAGCACAAGTTGGTAGATATGTTCACTGCCCACAAGGAGTTTACAGTCTAGAGGAAGACAGACATTAAAATAAATTACCCATCTATACATAAGTACTCTGGGGCTGAAGATGGGGTGAATATCAAGTGCTTAAAGAGTACAGATGCAACTGCCTGGGCAATGCAGTGCAGAAGAGAGGGGGAGTAGGGAGAAAGATGGTTTAATCGAGGATGGTCTCTGGAAGGGGTATGATTTGAATAAGCTTTGAAGGCGGGGAAAGTGGTGGTTGCCAAGGAGTCAGCGATGTGAGAGACGAGATGGAGGTACAGAAATGAAATGCGTGGACTGGATTGTAGTAGGAAACCAGCAAGGTAAGGTAGGAGGGGACAAGATGATTGAGTGCTTTAAAGCCAATGGTAAGGAGTTTTTAACGTGGAGGTGGATGGGCAACCACTGGAGATTCCTGAGGTGTGGGGAAGCATGGACTGAATGTTTTTGTAGAAAAATGATCCAGGCAGCAGAGTGAAGTATGGACTGGAGTGGGGAGAGACAGGAGGCAGGGAGGTCAGAGAGGAGGCTGATCCAGTAGTCAAGGTGGGATGTGAAGAATGCCTGGATCAGCATACTAGCAATTTGGACGGAAAGGAAGGGGTGGATTTTAGCAGTGCTGTGAAGGTAGACTGAAAAAATTTGGTGACGGACTGAATATGGGGGTTGGAGGAAGGCGATGAATCGAGGATAATGCCAAACTAACAGGCTTGTGGAACAGGGATGAAAGTGCTGTTGTCTACCGTGATGGAAAAGACAGGGAGAGGACAGGGTTTGAATGGGAAAATGAGACGTCCTGTTTAAGATATGTTACATTTGAGGTGTCAGTGGAACAACCAAGTAAAGAAGTCCTGAAGGGAGTAGGGAATGTGAGACAGTAGAGAGAGAGAGAGAGAGATTAAGACCAGAGAGGTAAATTTGGGAATCACCTGCATAAAGATGGTAGTTGGAGTCATGGGAGTGACTGAGCTCTACAAGGGAGTGAGTTATAGCTGTGTTGGACTGAGTTAAAAATGTCCCTAATAATAGTTCTTAAGTTTCTGAGTGACCATTTCTGAATATGCCATTTTGTTCATCAATCAGTCAACCAAACAATTGCATTTATTGAGAAATTACTGTGTGCAGAGCACTGTACTAAACACTTGGGAGGGTACATTATGTCTTCCCTCAAAGAGCTTACAGTCTTGTGCCACAACAAATACTACCACTTTAACTTTTGCGTGATCACATCAAATAAAAAAAGCTCCCCACCAAGTGACATCAGCTACGAGAGGAAATGACACTACAGAAAAATTTCAATTCTCATAGGCAAATCTGTTACCCTCATTTCTCAGTCATGAGTTTGAAATAGTTTGAGAACACTGATTTTGAATGGCAACCTCATTAGGACATTAACAATTTCCTTTTTAGTATTAGCAGAACCAACACGCCATTAAAGCTTAATTCCTTGTGATTGTTTATGACAGAAAATTTCTAACTAGCTCTCTAAGTAGCTATCTGCCCACAACAGAATCTAGCAGGCTAATCTGTGCATAAATCTAGTTACATTCTTTGTTTTTTGGTTTCTAGAAATTTTAAATGTGGTCGTTTCAAATTGCGGAAAACTAAAGGTTGGTACCTAGGTATATTGTCTGCCACTGGGGATTTCTGGATTTAGAGTTTTAAATATCTTTAAGCTCCTTCAATTGCTTTAGATTACATCAATGAGCACACGTAAAAATGATCTTAAAAAAATGAGGGCTTCAGCTATTTCATTTTAATGAGATTTTAATCTAAGAATATTTAACTGAGCAAACTAACATTTTGCAAGCAATTAGCCTCTAAAAAATCATGTCTACCTCCCTGAATCCTTGAGGCCAGTCTCTGCTTATGACATTACATAGTACTATTTTTGTGGTGTCTCATATCCTGGTTGCTTCACCCTAAAGCAGCAAATTAACCAGGCCAAACACAAAGTGAGATACAAATCAGTCAAAATCTAACAATGGAACCTGGCCAAATACTTTCCTAAATAAAAACAAAGCAAAGCAAAAAAAAAAAAAAAGAAAGCTTTTATAACCCTTCTCTGAAGATGCCAGATTTCTCCTCTTAAGAGATAAAGAACATTTCACCAGCCCAGGGCAGTTCTCACTCTCACCCTCCCTGAGACCAAAGCCAAATCTGGCTAACCAAGTGAAGCCTTTCTGGGATTTTCCTTTCTCAATCATTATTTCTCACGTGCATGAAAACACCATCCACTCATGTGTTTATTCCCCATCTGAATCGGGATGTCGCTGTCGAAGAGAAACCCGAGACCCGTTTATCAAAGGGCATCATGAATTTTTCCTCTGTGGAGCTTTTTTTCTGGTTGAGATTGGAATAGACAACATTCTGAAGAGATTAGTTTGTCTGCGCAGGAAAATAAATTTTTGTCAATTTGTCCAGGGCTAAACTAAATCCGGGAAAGTGATGGGTCCAGTGAGAAATTTCTCTTGTATTCCTTTCTGGTTTGCTTTTCTTGGAAATCAGGGTTTAGTAAACATAGGAGACAAATAGCCTGCCTAGGGTTAGAGCACGGGCCTGGGAGTCAGAAGGACCTGGGTTCTAATTCCAGACTCACCACTTGTCTGCTCCGTGAGCTCGGGCAAGTCACTTAACTTCTCTGTGCCTCAGTTACCTCATCTTTAAAATGGGGATGAAGAATGTGAGCCACATGTGGGACAGAGACAGTGTCCAACTTAATGAGTTTGTATCTACCCAATGTTCAGAACAGTGCTTGACACAGAGTAAGTGCTTAATAAATACCATCATTATTATAATCATTGTTTATTAACCTTGTCCACGGCTTCCTCAGAAATGCCTCGACAGACATGTCCTTTCACATGGGCTGCAATACCATGTGACCACAATCTTTTTATTTCCAATTTTGGAATAATATGTAAAGGATCTCTTCATTTGGAGAGCATCCAGGTTCATTAACCCACTGAGAATATATCTTCAAAAAAGAGGTCATTTTTTTTTTCCTTTTCTCAGCAGTTCATTTGTGCTCGCTGAGACCAATTCCCCCAGGGACTAAATTTATGCTCTGGAAGTAAAGAAGGCCCTTTCAAATCACCAGGAAGCTTATGCTGAACTTCAACCTACTGTTTTTAATCTTGTCACAATGCAATCCACAAAAATCCCAGTTCTTTCCATGAATAGTTTAATTGCTTTTATTTGGCAAATCTGCACATCCATAAGCATCTTCCAGTCTGTGATGGAACACAAATTGTTAGCCCAGTGCTATTTTTTTTATGGTAGTTGTTGAGCTCTTCCTATGTGGAAGGCACTCTACTAAGCACTGGGGTAGACACAAGCTAATCAGGTTGGACACAATCCATGTCCCACATGGGGATCTCAATTTTAATCCCCAATTTACAGATGAGGGAACTGAGGCCCAGGGAAGTGAACTCAGATCCTCCTGACTCCTGTGCTGTGCTCTATCCACTAGGCCATGCTGCTTCTCTATTGTCACTGTGTGTTGTAGAATAACCCTATCATATAGTACTTGCGCTTCTTTTGTTGGACATCCAGAATACAGAGAAGCAGCATGATGTAGTGAGTAGAACACAGGCCTCGGAGTCAGAAAGTCATGGGTTCTAATTCCGGCTCCCCCACTTGTCTGCTCTATGACCTTAGGCAAGTCACTTCTCTTCTCTGTGCCTCAGTTACCTCAACTGTAAAATGGACATCGAGACTCTGAGCACCGCATGAGACAGGGACTGTTTCCACCCCAGTGCTTAGTACAATGTCTGTCGCATAGTAGGCGCTTCACAAATACCATCATCCTAATCTCCAGTAATATTTTAACTGGAGTATTTGGGAGTCCTCTCTTTCTTAACAGAACTTGAAAGAGGTCTTATTACAAAGTGTGTGATTCACAGCAATCAGACATTGTGTGTCTAAATGTGCAATTATGTTGAGTCATTGGAGAACACACAACTACAGTATGTATTTGAGTGCTAATGAGGGAAAAATAAATACTACACCCCTTGATTTGCTTTTGAGTATTTTCAGCTCTGCACAAGGTAAGTACCGCTGACTGATTGACAGACTATGTCAAATTACTTCACAGAAAAAGATCTAATGTTGCAACATTTATGATGTAGACTTTTTCATTTCCACCAGTCTAAGAATGTTAGCCTTAATCTTGAAATTTGTAGGGATCCAAATATTCAAGTCCAATAATAAATTTTAAAAATCACACTTTATCACAACCCTAATTCTTAGTTTTCTAACCCATTTCATGAATTCCATCTTCAAATGTGGCATTAACTACATTAATCATATGCACTTTTCACAGCTTAAGATGAGCTGATTCCTTCCTTCAAACTTAATTCAGCCAATGAGTTTACGAAGACATCATTCACCTATCAAATCAATCAGCCTGTGATATTTATTGAGCACTTATTATGTACAGAACACTGTACTAAGCGCTTGGGAGAGTAATATGGCAGGGTTGGCAGATACAGTCCCTGCCTGCAGTGAAACTATTTCCATTACAAAAGCAGAAGGTTATATTTTCAAAAAAGAAAATAAAAGATGTGAGCAAAACAAGCCACAAAAACTATAGAACCTAGGGAAATAAAATCTCAGCCTCTGGCTTGTTTACCTTTCAATAGCTTTGTTTATTTAACTTCCTTCTTGTCTGTGTGAACATATGTTCTCCGTTTGACAGGAAACAGTTAATTTCAACATAATGCATATTCCTGAAGTCAGTCGGAAGGGAGTTCTGAGAAAGCTAAAAAGTGAGGTAAATACTGTATTTCCTTCCCACAAGCATAAGTAAATAAAGAAAACATGTGAAAGATGTATTCAGACTCCATGTGAAGTGACTCGAAGGAGATTTGCAAAAGATTGTGAAAAATCCTTAGCTTTTTTTTTTTCGGGCACTATGGGACTGGGCTTTAAACCACTAGAGGAATTTCTTACTTGGCTTCAACAAGTAGGGTTGACTAGATTACTTCTTTAGTTGGAATGCTTAGAAAGAAATTTCATATCTCACTGGAATTTGTTTTCTTTGTCAGAGCTAATTTTTAATGCGACTGATTCATACCTAAAGTCATTTCTTGATCATGTTTTAGGTTCTGGTAATCAGGCTGTGGCTAAGTAAAGTGGAGAGAAGCAATTTTCTAAGTCATACAAGCAAAAAAGCCTACTACTGAGAGCTTGAATGGTCGAATTTGGTCAAAATGAGCCAACATTAATTACAATTATCCGGATAATTGTTCGACACTCCACTTTACCACATTTATAGCTTGCTGGTGTAAACTTAGTTTCAGTGAATTCCAAAAATGCCCAGAGCACCACAGTGTAGCTAATACTGGGATTCTGGGGGACATGAGAAGAGGAATGAAGGTTAGAGCTGTGAGTTTCATGCCATGACTACATCGCACAGCAAGCAAATGTTAGGGTAAAGAATTAGCTTGTGCATTCAAGAGATAAGGATGGTGGTTATTAAGCAAGGGCTCTGGTTCTGGTCTATGTAAAATCCACTTCCAAACACTGTTTGCTGCTGTACTGAAGGGAGTTTCCCTCTGAAAGCCAGCTAAAAAGACCAAAACCTCTGAATTAGCTGCCAATTATCATTTCTACAGCGGGTGAACCGTGTGACGGTTTTTGAAAATAATTAGAAGGATCTAAGTAGGTACCATCTGCCTCAGTTGTAGTATTCCCAGTCTTGTTTTGAATTCAATGTAAGGAGAATTAGTTACTTAATTTTTTTCTATCACAAATCAGCCCGATTCAGCTTCAGAAGTGGCATGGCTTAGTGGAGTAAGTGAACCTGGGTTCTAATGCCCGCTCTGTCACATACCTGCTGTGTGGCCTGGGGCAAGTCGCTCAACTTCTCTGTGCTTCAGTTCCCACATCTACAAAGTGGGGACTGTGTCCAGGCTGATTAACCTTCATCTACCCTAGTGCTTAGTGTAATGCTTGGCACATAGTAAGCTCTTAATAAATGACACAATTATTATTTGTCATCTCCCAAAGGACATGCAGAATGTGTCTGCTAAATTATACTCTCCCAAGTGCTTAATACAGCGTGGCTCAGTGGAAAGAGCACGGACTTTGGAGTCGGAGGTCATGCATTCATATCCCAGTTCCACCACTTGTCCGCTGTGTGACTTTGGGCAAGTCACTTAACTTCTCTGGGCCTCAGTTACCTCATCTGTAAAATGGGGATTGACTGTGAGCCCCATGTGGGGCAACCTGATCACCTTGTAACCTCCCCAGTGCTCGTACATACTAAATGCTCAATAAATGCCATTATTATTATTATTATAGTGCTCTGTCCACAGTAAATGCTCAATAAGTATGATTGATTGATTGATTGATATCTACCTTTTTGTCTGTCTCAGCCTCATTGGCGATGTGATGTCTAGGTAGCTGAATTCAGTATCAGTTTGTATTACCCTGATTCTTCATCCTAATACATTGCATCAGTATTCAGATTAATAATTGGACCTTAACACTTTGTTGATTCATGGACATCAGGGCATTTTATGTAGTTCTTTTCAAGCTCCCCTCTCAGGGTCTCACCTGGAGAGTTTCCAGTAGTCTACCAGTCTTGGCTACGTGAGGGAGAGTCAAGCAGAGGCATATCCATTTCATTCCTAACTTGACCAGTGGCTAGTGAGTGGAAGACAATCTGCTACAATTCAAAACTAACCCATGCTGGGCAGCAGCAGCATGGGAGAGAGGGAAGGGTGGAGACTCAAATTGATTGCACAGAAGACTTCCATATTTTTACCAAGAAAACTCTATGGATACACTACCAAAATGATTGCAGATGGAGATGGAGCATTTTGGGAAAGGTGCATCCATGGCATCACTGTGGGTCGGAGATGACTCGACAGCTAAAGACAAGACATTCCAAGCACATTTATCAGCATAGAGAGTGAGCTCGAGAATTTCCCAACTTCCTGAATTGCCTCTCTCCACCCTTTGGTCTCCTGTAGCAGTCTTCAGTTTCCTATTCTCTGGTGAAACTGCCTGCATACCAGGGTCCCTGAGGTCCAGTGTGTTTTATGCTAAACTTAAAGAGCCAGTCTGCTCCTCACCATCATGTTTTCCCATATGGAATGACTTATGTGGTGATTCTTTCTCCCAATCCTCAAATAAGGACTTCCTCTTTAGTATGAGGCTCTTGAAAATCAAATGCTAACAGCATTTTATTCTAGTTAAATCGTGGGCCATTGATTCTTGTAGTGGCTTTAAATTTCCCATATGATTTTTATTGAGTTTCTAACCCAAGTCAATAATGCATAGTAAATAAAATCTGGTGGATCCAGGACCTTTTCTTAATTAGGTCATTCCTTCTCCCATTAAATCATGGTTGGAGCAGCTGAGAATTGCCCCTTGAAGTCAATCAATCAATCAATCAATCGTATTTATTGAGCGCTTACTGTGTGCAGAGCACTGTACTTGGGAAGCGCTTGGGAAGTACAAGTTGGCAACATATAGAGACAGTCCCTACCCAACAGTGGGCTCACAGTCTAAAAGGGGGCGACAGAGAACAAAACCAAACATACTAACAAAAGAAAATAAATAGAATAGATATGTACAAGTAAAATAAATAAATAGAGTAATAAATATGTACAAACATATATACAACATATATACATGTATAACATATAAAGTCATTAGCTTTGGGTAGCTTCAGGAGTCAGGTATCGTCATATTGCTATGATTGTGGGTGTGTTTACAGTTGAATCATCACTCAGATTTTACTTAATAAATTGAGGAATTTGGGATTCCATGATATAGCAATTTAATTGGACTTTGAGTTATCAGTCATATAACAGATGTTCTGCTTTAAAAGCTCCTCACTGCCAATCCTGAAACACGGTGGGGCTTGTGTTATTCTATTTGGAGTTGGAACTCTTACTGCATGCCACTCTTTCCTAATAGCCAAGTGTTCATGTGGGGTCAAAAATCTTTGAAGATATGGAGTTAGTCATGCTTGCCTACATGTATTCCATTGCTGCCAAACATTACTCAAGTTCGACAAAGCCAGTAAGGCTAACAAAGGGAGTAAAGATAGGATGGTTTTCAATAATCTGTAGAAACGATATCAGGTAGGTTTTAACAATCATGTGATTGAATGAAAATAGTTCAACTTAGGAAATTTCAACTCAAATCTTTAAGTAAGGGCTAATGATGCAAAAGTAGCTTCAGTTATGTTTTAATTTGTTTACTAATGGGAGAACGGAGCAATCAACTTTCTATTTCCATACTCTTATCCATCCTTTCATACTAGAGAGCTCTTCCATTGGATTTCAGTTGCCACACTGGAAGAAACTTAATCATTTGATCAGTGGGGTCAATACGCTGGGGCCGATCAGCCATCTAGCTTTCAGCCTAGAGTAACAAATGCAAAAGGTCCCAGTTACAGCAACCTATTTACCATGTTTCAATCTCAACTCTCTCGCCTTCGAACTCTTGTTTGTGTCTTCCCTTCACCCGAGAACTCCCTCCTTCTTTGTATCCACTCTCACCATCATCAGAGCCCTATACAAATCATATAATAATAATAATAGTGGTATTTGTTAAGCGCTCACTATGTGCCAAGCACTGTTCTAAATGCTGGGGGTTTACGAGGTAATCAAGTTGTCCCTCGTGGGGCTCAACATCTTAATCCCCATTTTACAGATGAGGTGAGTGAGGCCCAGAGAAGTGAAGTGACTTGCCCGAGTTCACACGACAGACAAGTGGCAGAGCAGGATTAGAACCCACATCCTCTGACTCCCAAGTCCGTGTTCTTGCCACTAGGCCATGCTGCTTCTTAAAGAAGCCTTCCCTTACTAATCTTTCATTTCCTCACCCTATATGCCTCCTCTTCTGCCTCATCTACGTAACTGGGTCTGCCTAAACCCCTACACCCAACCCCATTGTACTTAGGTACACATCTCTAGACTACTAGCTCGATATGGGCAGGAAATGTGTCTGGTAATTCTGTTGTATTGTACTCTCCCAAACGCTTAGTACAGTGCTCTGCACATAGTAAGCACTCAATAAATACATATAAGTTGATTGATTCATATCTTACACTCTGAAACTTCTCCTATCTAAATTATTTTCATGTCTTTCTCCCCTACAAGCATATACACTGTTAGTGGACAGGGAATGTGTCTATCAACTCAGTTGTATTGTACTCTTCCAGGTTCTTATGAAAAGTGCATTGCATACAGTTATTGTTGTCTTATGCTGTAGTGTCATCTCTGAACCATAGCATACAGTAAGTGCTCAAAATATACCACTGATTGAGATGTCAGTTTTATTTGCCTCAGTCTTTCGCAGAAGTTTACATTTAGGAGGAAGTTTAAACACTTGGTGGTATACAGTTAAATACTAGAATTTATTTCCAGTTTTAACTACAGTTCTTGAATCCTAATAGAGAAATATGGATATATCAAAATGGCGGCGGGGGGGGAATATAATCCAGTCAAGCAATCAAGTGTATTTCCTGAGCGCTCGTGGTGTGCAGAGCACTGTACTAAGTGCATGGGAGAGTATGATTCAACAAAATTGGTAGACATGTTCCCTGCCCACAACACAAACCTGTCTTTCCAGGAATTGTATTTCCTTTAAGGTTGGCTGCAAATCATAGAACTTGCAATGAAAGTCGCTTCAAAGATGTAGATGATTGGGGAAATGTTATTTATTATGTTCAGTTGAATTTAATTTAATTTAGTTGAGTTAATTTACCAAGTAGATTAAGGCTAAGGCTCTGGAGGCTGCTGAACTTTGATGGCACTGAGCTAGGTTTTCGAAGCTCAAATAATTAAAAAAATGAATCACTCGATATTTACTGAGTGCTTTCTCTGGGCAGAGCATTGTACTAAGAGGTTGGGAGAGAAAAATAAAACAGAGTTGGTAGCCACATTCCCTGCCCATGAAGAGCTCACAGTTAAGTAACTAGGTCTAGAAAAGATGTGAGATTGAATGAATAAGAAACCAGTTCAGACTGATTTTTCCAATCCTTCATTTTCAAAGATGACACTAATGACAATAAGATATTACCCATTCGGGTGAATGCAACTGAAAAGGCCAATGTGGAATGTACGCGTGTTCCAACATTGTTTGCTATCAATTAATTGTATGGAAATGAGAGGATGGCCTAGAGGACAGAGCATGGGCCTGGGAGTCTAAAGATCATGGGTTCTAATTCTGGCTCTGCCACTTGTCTGCTGTGTGACCTTAGGCAAGTCACTTCAATTCTGTGGGCCTTGGTTGCCTCATCTGTAAAATGGGGATTGAGACTGTGAGCCTCACATGGGACAGGGACCGTGTCCATCACAATTCCCTCATATCCACCCCTGCACTTAGAACAACTTTTGGAATATAGTAAGCACTTAAATACCACAATTATTATTTTTATTGAATACTTAGTGTTTGCAGAGCACTCTACTAAGTGTATGGGAGGTACAATACAATAAAGTTGGTAGGGACAATCCTTGTCCCCACTGAACACAATTCTAGAGCAGAAACAGACATTAAAATAAATTATGGATATGTGTATAAGGGCTGCAGGGCTGAGAGCAGAAAGAATATCAAATACTTAAAGGGTACGGATCCAAGTGCAAGGGTGATGCAGAAGGGAGAGAGAGTAGGGCAAATAAGACCTTAGTCAGGGAAGACCTTTTGGAGATGTGATTTTAATAAGGCTTTGAAAGTGAGAAGAGTGATAGTCTGTCAGATATTAAGAGGTAGGGAATTCCAGGGCAGAAGCAGGATGTGGGCGAGGGGTCAGCAGCAAGATAGAAGAGATTGAAGTTCAATTAGTAGGTCGGCATTAGAGGAGAGAAGTGAGCATATTGGGTTGTAGTAGAAAACAAGAGAGGTAAGATAGGAGGGAGTAAGATGCTTTAAAGCCAACAGTAAGGAATTTCTGTCTGATGAGGAGGTGGATGGGAAAACACTGGAGATTCTTGAGGAGAGGGGAAACGTGAACTAAACGTTTTTGGAGAAAAATGATCCAGACAGCAGAGTGAAGAATGGCCTGGAGTGGGGAGAGACAGGAAGCAGGAAGTTCAGCAAGAAGTCTGATGTGGAAATCGAGGCAGTAATCAAGGATTGGTATAGTTGCAGTTTGGATGGAGAGGAAAAGGCAGATTTTAGAAACATTGTGAAGGTAGAACTGACAGGATTTGGTGACAGGTTGAATATGTGGGTTGAATGAGAGGAGTCAAGGATAATGCCAAGGTTAAGGGCTTGTGAGACAGGAAGGATGGTGGTGCTGTCTACAGTGATGGGAAAGTCAGAGGTGGGAAGATCAATTCTGCTTTGGACTTTCTAAGTTTGAGGTGTCAGTGAGACATCTAAGTAGAGATGTCCTGAAGCTGGGGGGAAATGTGTTGGAGAAAGAAAGAGATCAGGGCTGAAGATGTAGATTTGGGAATCGTCCACCCAGAGATGGTAGTTGAAGTCATCGGGGCAAATGAGTTCTCTGAGGGAGTGGGTGTAGATGGAGAATAGAAGGAGTCCCAGAACTGAGCCTTGAGGGACCCCGTTTTCAGAGAGAGGGAGGTAGAGAAGGAGTCCCTGAAAGACTGAGAATGAGCAGCCAGGGAGATAGGAGGAGTACCAGGAGAGGACTTTTTCAGTGAAGCCAATGTCGGATAATGTTTCCAGAATAAGGGGGGTGTCAAAACCAGCTGAAAGGAGGATTAAGACAGAGCAGAGGTCAATGAATTTGGCAAGAAGGAAACTGGATTTGGCAAGAAGGAAATCACTGGTGACCTTAGAGAGGGCAGTTTCTGGAGTGAAGGGACAAAAACCAAGCTTTCCATGCTTATCTATATATATTCTTGTTGAGGTAGAGAGTTTTCTCCCTTCAGATAGATCTTTGTTTTCTTATCTGCCTCCTTACAACCCATTTCTGCCGCTCTGAATCTAGAAGAGCAGCCTCTCTCCTGAGTTCTGCCTGTTGTATTACAATAACAATGATAATAATAATAAGCACAGGAGTAGATAAAAGATATAAGATCTCTCCCACATGGGGATTCCAGTTTTCATAGGAGGGGGAACAAGGATTGAATCTTCCTTTTATAGATGAGGAAACTGAGGCACTGAGGAACTAAATGACTTGCCCAAGGTCAAACAGCAGGTACGTAGCAGAGTCGGGAACATACGTCTTTTGTCAGAGATGTTGAATTTTTTTCATTGCCTGGGTGCTTCTTCTCTACCCCACACCCTAGACTCTGGAGTTTGCCAAAAGAATCGGGGAACTAGGGGTTGTGATGGGAGAGGGGAGTTAGGTGGAGCAATTGTTATCTGGCTAGAGAAGTACTAGATTTGGCAATGACGTAACTGAACATCCACCCACTTCTCGTCTATAAGTCACAAATTCAGTGTCACAATAGGGAAGCAGCGAGGCCTAGTGAAAAGAGCACGGGCCTGGGAGTCAAAAGATCTGGGTTCTAATCCTGGCTTTGCCACTTGTTTGAGGTGTGAGCTTGGCAAGTCATTTCACTTTTCTGTGCCTCAGTTCCCTCATCTGTGAAATGGGGATTATGACCGTGAGCCCTATGTGGGATGTGGACTGTGTCTAACCTGATAGTTTCTGTTTACTCCAGATCTTAGTGCAGTGCCTGGCAACATAGTAAAAATGCATAACAAAGATCATAAATTTTGTTTGATCAGTTCTAAGAAACTTTATCCTCTTGCTTGTCCCCAAAAGCCTATTTAGAACTTCCCAAACTCTTATTTTTTATTTATGGTAAGTGCCTAGTTAAACACTTACTATGTGCCAGGCACTGAACTGAGTGCTGGGGTAGAGTCATTCATTCATTCATTCATTCAATCGTATTTATTGAGCGCTTACTGTATGCAGAGCACTGTACTAAGCGCTTGGGAAGTACAAGTTGGTAACATATAGAGATGATCCCTACCCAAAAACGGGCTCACAGTCTAGAAGGGAGACACAAGCTAATCAGGTTAGATATAGTCCATGTCCCACATGGGGCTCACAGTGTTAAACCCCATTTCACAGAGGAGGTAACTGAGGCCCAGAGAAACTAAGTGACTTGTCCAGGGTCACACAGCAGAGAAATGAAGAAGCTGGGATTAGAACTTTTGTCCACATCCTGACAGCTGTACTTCTCACCCAACCTACCTCTGGCTTTGTCACTTGGTCCTCGAGGGAAAAATCATTTTCAGGAGGAGTGAAATGAGCAGATTGGATTGTAAACCCCTCTAGAATGTATACTCATTGTGGGCAGGGAAAGAGTCTGTTTTATTGCTGTGTTGTACTGTCCCAAACACTTTGTTCAGTGCTCTGCACGCAGTAAATGCTCAATAAATATGATTGATTGGATTGCCAGCAACAATTAGATATGTTGTCATCCACACATCTACTTCAACATATGCTTAAAATTACTGCATCGATATGACCAAATTTGTCCCTTTGATCCCTTTTAATCGACCTTAGGCCTCCTGAAGATGGGGATTAGGCCCCCCGAAGATGGGGACTTGCCTGTTCCTTAGCTTGAGCCCCGAACGCCAATTAACACAGCAGAGAGACCAAAATATTTCCATCCCTGCAAAAGCGTTCTAGAAATGTTGGATGTCATAAGTGAAGAATGAAGTTAAGCTGCACCTCTTGCGTGATATGATTTGGGAGTGAAGTTATTCTAAAGGAATGCATTTATCACAGAAACACTTTCGGAATGATGACTCTTTCTGGGAAATCCTTCAGGTGAGATAGTGCATTTCTTAGGGCATTTCTCGGTGCTTTCAAACAAAAGATAAGACCCTCTCTGATGAGGTGTAGAACAATAATCATTTGATACCATTATAGTACTGCAAACAGTAAGGCAGTAAAAGACAACTCACTCTAGATCAAAGGTCTGGTAGCCGGAGGACCCGGGTTTGAGTCTCAGCTGTGCTGTCTCCAGATGACCGTGGGCGAGTCACTTAACTTCCCTGTACCTCAGTTTCCCCATCTGTAAAGAAGGGGTGATAATCCCTGCCTTCTCGCCCTACCTCACGGCATTGTTGTGAGGCCTGAAATGAACTAATTAATGTGAGAATGCTTTGGTAATAAAAGTGCTCTAGGTAATTTTAACATATCTACAATTTATTTCTTTATATTAATGTCTGCCTCCCCATCTAGACTGTAAGCTTTCTGTGGGCTGGGAACGTGTCTGTCGTTTGGTTATAGTGTACTCTCCCAAGATCTTAGTACAGTGTTCTGCACCCAGTAAGTACTCAATAAATATGCTTGACTGACTGACATGAGCTGAGTTCTGGCCAGTAGCCATAGAAAGGTGTTCCTACCCTCCCCTCCCCATCCACAAAGATGTTCTGGAAAACCACGTTTCCTCACACAATTCCCACCTCACCCAAATTTCCCCCCAGCCCCTCAAGGGCCCCCAGGCATCTCCAATCAAGTACGACTATTCTGGACTCCTGCTACCATGGAGGGTCAGGGATGGGGGGGAACAGTGTGGCCTAGTGGGCAGAGCACAGACCTGGAGGTCAGAAGGTCCTAAATTCTAATCCCGGCTGCATCATGGCTGTGACATTGGGCAAATCTTGTAATTTCTCTGTGCCTCAGTTACCTCATCTGTAAAATGGGGATTAAGGCTGCGAGCCCCATGTGGGACATGGACTGGGTCCAACTTGATTAGCTTGTATCTACCCCAAAGCTTAGTACAGTGGCTGGCACATAGCACTTAACAAATACCATAAAAAGAAAAAAAAAGAGTCACGCCTCTGAATCAAGTCAAATCAAATCAAGTTTGTTCCCCCTTTGAATCATTACCCAGAGTTCCCCTCATGAGGAAGTAGAGGGCTACCTAAGGTCAGGAAATTTAGAATTGTAAGGTTCCCTAGTGGGTGAGGTGAGGAGCCCCAGAGAGGTGTGAGTCCAGAGGCAGGGAGAAAAAATTTAAGGGTGGCATCTCCTCTCTTTAAATATCACTCCCTTAACCTACTTAAACAATGGGACACTGAACCCATCATTTGTTCAGGATTCCTTCAGAGTTATACATGACCTTCCCACATATCCATACACGACCTTCACAGATATACATACACAACTTTTATTCATGTACATACACGACCTTCATACATATACATGGATGACCTTCATTCGCATTTATGCACAACCTTCTCACATATACATACACAACCTTCATTCACATATATACATGACCTTCACACATACACAATCTTCACACATATTCATGCACAACCTTCATTCATATACATACACAACTTTGATACATATCCAAATACAAACGTCATTCACATACTGTCTCTATGTGTTGCCAATTTGTACTTCCCAAGCGCTTAGTACAGTGCTCTGCACATAGTAAGCGCTCAATAAATACGATTGATTGATTACTTTCATACATACACATTCACAATCTTCATTCATCTACAACCTTCATATGTAGATGTTTAACCTTCATACATATACAACCTTCACATATTTATATATACAACCTTTATTCATAGACATGCCCACCCTTTACACATATACAAATACATCCTTCATATATATATATATATGAAGGATGTACTTGTATAAGTATTATTGTGAAGGTTGCATATACATATATGCATTAATGTACATGCAACCTTCACACCAATACTTACACAACCTTCCTTGTGTAACACAACCTTTATACATATACATGCAAAACCTTCATTTATATACATACTCAATATTCATTCATGTACATATACATCCTTCCTTCATATACAACCTTTAGACATAGAACTCATCCTCTCCTCTCCAAACTGCTACCCTCTGGACTGTAAGCTAATTGTGGGCAGGGAATGTCACTGTTTATGGTTGTATTGTACTTTCCCAAGAGTTTAGTACAGTGCTCTGCACTCAGTAAGTGTTCAGTAAATACCAGTGGTTGAATGCCATGTTAATCTAAGCATTATCATATTTAGAGAAGCAGCATTGCTCAGTGGAAAGACCACAGGCTTTGGAGTCCGAGGTCAGGGGTTCAAATCCCGGTCCTGCCAATTGCCAGCTGTGTGACCTTGGGCAAGTCACTTAACTTCTCTGGTCCTCAGTTCCCTCATCTGTAAAATTGGGCTGAAGACTGTGAGCCCCCCGTGGGACAACCTGATCACCTTGTAACCTCCCCAGTGCTTAGAACAGTGCTTTGCACACAGTAATCACTTAATAAATGCTATTATTATTATTATTATTTATCTGATTACTGTATCAGTCTCCTTACTGACTCCCAGTCTCCTGTCTCTCCCCACTCGAGTCCACACTTCACTCTCCTGCCTGGATTGTTTTTCCACAAAAAGGTTCAGGCCATGATTCCTCACTCCTCAAGAAACTCCAGTGATTGCCCATCCACCTCCACATCAAACAGTAACTCCATACCATAGACTTTAAAACACTCACTTTGTCCCCTCCTACCTCACCTATCTACTCTCCTACTGCAACCCAGTCCGCACACTTTGCTCCTCTAGTACCAATCACTGAACCTTGATCTCAACTGCCTCACTTCCAACCTTTTACTCACGTCCTGTCTCTGGCCTGGAACACCTTCCGTATTCATCTCCAACAGACAAAGATTCTCTCCCATTTCAAAGCCTTATTTCAGGCACATCTCTTCCAAGAGGCCTTCCCTGACTAAGCCCTCATTTCCTTTTTTTCAACTTCCTTCTGCATTGTTGCCCTGACTTGCTCTCTTTATTCATCCCCTCTCCCAGCCCACAGCACATATGTCCAAATCCGTAATTTATTTATTTATATTAATGTCTGCCTTCCCATCTAGACTGTAAGCTCGTTATGGGTAGGTAATGTGACTGTTCTATTGTTATATTGTACTCTCCCAAGCACTTAGTACAACATTCTATACATAAGAAGTGCTCAATAAGTATGACTGACTGACTGACATAGACACACAAACTTCACACACACTCACCCTTTAATGGTTCTAGGAATACACTGATGATCAAGAGGCACCATGCCACCACACCATGAACAATCAATCAATGGTATTTATTGAGTGCTTACAATGTGCAGACAAATGTACTAAGTGCTTGAGAGAGCACAGAGCTTACGAACGGCACCACGTTATTGAACCACAATCTCTGTTCCCCTATTAGGGTTAGAAAGGAAGCATTGAACCCTTAAAATGAAAACCAATCTATATTCAACTAACCTAGAAAAAATAAAGCTTCATGAAATCAAACTTCATTCACCCAATTTTCACAGAATCAAAGAAACAGCTATTTGAAGAAAATCCCAAATCCCTTATAAAGTTGTTGGCAATTTGACTCACAGTGAAACAGAGGAGGGATCATCTAATACTTATCAACTAGTGGACCAATTCTTCTTATCATCACCTGAGAGGCCTTAATTTGGACAGTGACTAAGCTGGGGACAGAACAATTTTTCACATATCCCACCCAAGAGCAAACCGGTGTAATCCTTTTCTTTCACTTTTCTTCAGCAGTGTGGTTGTTCTCATTCGCTAAAGACCATCTATTCCTCACTAAGCCCAGCTGGGAAGCAGGATTTAGAGATGGAAATCTGAGGATGGGATGAAAGTACCAGAACAAATGAGCATGTATGCTGATGCTCTGTCTAGACTGTAAGCTCATTGTGGGCAGGGAACATGTCTACCAAGTACTTTTTCAAGTGCTTAGTATAGTGCTCTGCATGCTGAAAGTGCCCAATAAATACTGTTGAATGACTTATTGATGCGCACAGCTTTCTAAGAAATCGCTAGGGTGATCTACCAGATTGCACAATAATTCTGTCTCTACGGGATGACTCTCACACACGTTAACCTAGCTTTAAGTTTTGGAGGTTTTTTGTTTGGTTTTTTAGTTCCTGTACAGATTTAGGGCAAAAAATGATCATTCTTCCATGTGTGTTCATTGTCATACCTCATTTCCAGTTTCCTTTGAAATGTGTAAGCTAAATTTACTCCAACTTAAAAAAGCAGGAATTGTGTATACCTAGTCTGCATTGGACTCTCCCAATTGCCTAGTACAGTGCTCTGCACATGGTAAGTACTTAGAGGAGAAGCATGGCTTAGTGGAAAGAGCCCGGGCTTGTGAGTCAGAGGTCATGGGTTCGAATTCCCGCTCCGCCACTTGTCAACTGGGTGACCTTGGGCAAACCACGGAACTTCTCTGTACCTCAGTTACCTCATCTGTAAAATAGGGATTAAGACTCTGAGCCCCACGTAGGACAATCTGATCATTTTGTATCTCCCCCAGTGCTTTGAACAGTGCATCGCACATAGTAAGCGCTTAAATACCATCATTATTATGGTAAGTGCTCTATAAATACAATTGATTGATCCTCACTCTCAGCTTCAAGGCTCTCCATCACCTCGGCCCCTCCTACCTCAGCTCTCTTCTTTCCTTCTACAACTCAGCCCGCACCCTCCGCTCCTCTGCCGCTAACCTCCTGTGTCTCGTTCTTGCCTGTCCCACCGTCGACTCCCAGCCCACATCCTCCCCCTGGCCTGGAATGCCCTCCCTCCGCACATCTGCCAAGCTAGCTCTCTTCCTCCCTTAGAGGCCCTACTGAGAGCTCACCTCCTCCAGGAGGCCTTCCCAGACTGAGTCCCCTCCTCCCTCACCCTCTCCTTCCCCTCCCCATCCCCCCCGCCCTACTTCCTTCCCCTCCCCACAGCACCTGTATATGTTTGTACAGATTTATTACTCTATTTTACTTGTACATATTTACTAGTCTATTTATTTTATTTTGTTAATATGTGTTGTTTTGTTGTCTGTCTCCCCCTTCTAGACTGTGAGCCCGCTATTGTGTAGGGACCGTCTCTATATGTTACCAACTTGTACTTCCCAAGCGCTTAGTACAGTGCTCTGCACACAGTAAGCACTCAATAAATATGATTGAATGAATGAATGAATGAATGGTTGACAGAAGAGAAATGATCTGCTTAGACAGCCTTAAGATCTTTCATAAATTTCTTTCATAGCTGTGACTGTATAGGATCATTTTTTTCTATAATTTAAAAAAAAATGTTTTCTGCATGAGTGCAGTTTGTTTTCTTTCCTGATGACAGCTTCCCAAATTCCCAGCTCAATGGCTCAGCTGAATGCAGTCTCTGGAGCCAAAAAAACCTGGGCTCAAATCCCACACCCAACTAACAAGTTTCGTCTTTGGCACATCCCTCTCTTCTAACGTGTTCAGACTATGAGTTCCTCCCCACCGAGATTTCTTATTAATTAATATCTTCAGGTGAGTGATGATCTTTGTGTGATATGCTAGATCCAAAAACGGCACTCTAATTTGAGGAAGAGCTCAAAACATTTGGCAATCTGATGGAGAGCATCTCTTATAAAAAGACTAAAAGCAACTCAAACTGGCCTGGAAGCAAAAATATCAAAGGATTTTGAAGAGGATAGTCTATTCACCTCCTAGTTGCTGTAAGATCTAGGTGCTGCAAAGTTCTCTTGATTTTTTTTTTCAAACTTTGTCTTCATGGATGCTATTTGTCTTTATGGCTGCAAAGCACTTGCTTTCAAGGAAACAGTTTTGACCCTCAAAAATACTACATTTGGACCTGTAGATTAAAATTAGAGCTTCTGGCTTCTAGTCATATTCCAAAAAGCATCTAGGCCAGAACAGTGGGGCCTAGTGGAAACAGCACAGGCCTCAGAATTAGAAGACCTGGATTCTGTCACTTGCCTGCTGTGTGACCTTGGGCAAATCACTTAACTTCTCTGGGCCTGTTTCTTCATCTGTAAAATTGGGATTCGATACCTGTTCTCCTTCCTTCTTAGATGGGAGCATCGTGTGGGACAGGGACTGTGACTGATCTGCTTACACTGTATAGATTAATGCTTTACCATTACTGTTATTATTGTCACCTCTGAGAAATTTGGGAAGGATTCATTTTCACTCGTGTGCCTGGAGACTGAGAAACTTGTGCTGTTTTCCTTTGTCATATGATGTTCCTTAAGGACAGATTTCTTTGCACTTTGGCTAGATGGATCATTCAATTGATGGCATGTACTGAGAGTTTACTGTGTTCAGAGCACTGTGCTAAGCACTTGGGAAAGTAGTCCGTAACCTTAACCCAAGATCTCTGCCCAGAGTCCTTTCCTTTGAATCAATCAAAGCCTGTTGCCTGTTTACTTGTTTGGATGTCTGTCTCCCCCCTCTAGACTGTAAACCCGGTGTGGGCAGGGATTGTCTCTCATTTATTGCTGAATTGTACTTTCCAAGTGCTTAGTACAGTGCTCTGCACACAGAAAGCACTCAATAAATACGATCGAATGAACAAATGAATCAGTGCTCTTTATTGAGGGCTCACTTTGTGTAACAGCACCAAAATAAGAGTTTGGGAGAGTACAATGCAAGAGAGTTGCTGGCCACATTCTCCACCCACATTGAGTGTACAGTCTATGTGAATTAAAGAATGTAGGCTCCAAATAGGACACCTAAAAAACTTCCTGGCTAATCTCAGCTAAGCAGAAAGTCTGAAAAAGCAGAAAACTCTTGATCAGAGGATGATGAAAAGAGAGAAGGACAAGGTATTAACGACAAGACTACACATTGGAAGGGGAATTTTCTCTGTCCCACTAAAGTTGCTGTTTATTTTTCATGTTACTAAACAAATTTGTTGGGGAAGTTTTAGAGTGGAAAAAAAGGGGGCTTGCAGGGTTTTACAGCCTCTTCAAAGAGATCTGAAAATGTTATTGTTCTTATCAGTCATTAAAAGATCAAAGAGCTGTGCTACTTCACTTCTAGATTATAATTCTTTTAGGCAGTGGCGGCCTTTTTGAACCCTTCTTACTTTGAGAATGTTTACGTTATTTTCTATTCACCTCTTCCTCAATGTTTAGGGATTTTATTGGAGAAGGTTAATAAGATTCAGTCATAGTGCCATGCATTTTTTTAAATAGTATTTGTTAAGTGCTTATGATGTGTCAAACCCTGTTCTATGCTCTGGGTTAGATACAAATTAATCAGTCTGGACACAATCCTTGTCCCACATGGGACTCACAGCCTAAGTTGGAGGGAACTGAGAGAGGCCCAGGATGGATGAAATTTAGGATTAGCTTTCATTTTTTTTCTCCTAATTCCACAAAAATGCTGATAATCATTATCATCACCAATGGTGATTTTTATTGAGCACTTACTGCATGAAGAGTATTGAACTAAGCACTTGGGAGAGCACAAATACAAGAGTTGCTGATCCATTCCCTGCCCATAATGAACATAAAGTCTAGAGGAGGAGATAAACATTAATATAAAATTTATAGATTAATTTATAGATAATACCTTCATTCTACATGGAAGACTTCAGAGCTAATGATTAAGCTGTAGGGTGTTTCTGACTGGTTGGAAAGATTGTTGCTGATTGACTTAACAAGACTGAAACCCAAGAGAGGATTAGAATCCATTTCCAAACCCTGCATGACTTCAGACCATAGTATTCATTGAGCACTTACTGTGTGCAGATTATTGTACTAAGCGCTTGGGAGAGTACACTATAACAATAAACAGACATTCTCTGCCCACAGTAAACAGAGTCTAAAGCAGGAGACACACATTACTATAAACTAATAATTTATATTACATAATTTATAGATAATACTTCCATTCTCTATGAACGACTTCATACCTAATGATTAAGCTGCAAGGTATTGTTGACTGGTTGGAAAGATTGCTGCATAATGATTTATCAAGACTGAAACTCAAAAGAGGATTGGAATCCATTTCCAGACCCTGCGATGTGGCCCTAGTGGATGGAACACAGGCCTAGGGGTCAGAAGGACCTGGGTTCTAATCCTGGCCCTTGGGCAAGTCATGGGAAAGTCACTTAACTTCTCTGTGCCTCAGTTTCCTCAACTGAAAAATGGGGATACCTGTTCTCCCTCCTGCTTAGATTGTGCGCCCCATGCAGGACACAGACTTTGTTCTTCTTAATTAACTCATACTTTCTCCAGGGTTTAGAACAGTATTTGACACATAGTGAGTGCTTAACAAATACCATTTTAAAAAAAAGCATTGAAGAGAGGTAAACTGCTATCACATGTGGCAAGAAAATTCACACATCTTGAGATAATTATTCAGACAACATCCCACTATCTGTGGGATTCATGAGAAGTGAATGATTTTCCTGAGTTTTCATGACTCCAGTCATCTTTTCTGGGGCATCCACATCAATCCATGTAATCCTGATTTTGAACTGTTCTTCACTATAATCAGAAAGTAAAAACACTTTCAGAAAGAATGCCCTTTGTAGTCAGAGGATCGTAATAATAATAAAAATTATAATTATTATGGTATTCATTAGGCACTTTTTAAGTGCCAACCACTGTCCTAAGCACTGATTTAGATACAAGTTAATTAGGTCAGACATGGTCCCTGTCCCACATGGGGCTAACCCTCTTATCCCCATTTTATAGATGAGGTAACTGAGGCACAGAGAAGTGAAGGGACTTGCCCAAGGTCACCGTGCAGACACGCGGTGGAGCTGGAATTAGAACCCAAGTCCTTCTGACTCCCAGGCCCATGATCCATCCACTAGGCTACACTGCTTCTCTCAGAATCTCGATGAATAAATAGCTAGTCAGGTGTCAGTTTCAGCTCATCCTGCCATTCAGGAACTGGAATTGGAGGTGATCGTCTTAAAGCAGGGGCTTCTGGTCAGACACTGGGGGGGACAAACAGAACAGGGCAGAAAGGTTGCTATCTTCACTAGCCCAAGAGGTGGAAAGGGTGGCTAGTCTCCAATAGGTTTAATAAGCCACTCTTGAAAGCACCAGATGAAGATTTCTCCCACGTCTTTTCATTGTTTTGTCTTGTGCTGTCGAGTTGTCTCCGACCCATAGCAACACCACAGATACATCTCTCCCAGAGCACCCCGCTCTCCATCTGTGATCAATCTGGTAGTGTATCCAGAGTTTTCTAGGTAAAAATCCAAAATCGGTTTACCATTGCCTTCTTCCACGCAGTCAGCTTGAGTCTCCGCCTTCGACTCTCTCCCATGCCATTGCTGCCCAGCAGAGGTGAGTTCTGACTTGCCTTAAACTCATCAGTGAACCTTTTCCCAGCTCTTATTACAGTGTTTCCCACATGATCAACCCGGGGTGTTTGTTTAATAATAATAATAATAACGTCCTCACACTCCCAACCTCGTGCTCTTCCCAATAAGCCATGCTGCTTCCCTAAGTGCCTAGTGACCAGTGATTTAGTAACTAGCGTGTTTGAGAGCAGATACTGGAGAAGAAGCAGTGTAGCCTGGTGGATACAGCACAGACCTGGGAGTCAGAGGACCTTGATTCTAATCCCAGCTCTGCCACTTGCCTGCTATGTGACCTTGGGCAAGTCACTTAGCTTCTTGGTACCTCAGATTCCTCATCTGCAAAATGGGGATTAACACTATGAGACCTGGCCTGTGTATCTATTATATCTTGTATCTATCCCAGTGCTTACTATAGTGCCTGGTACCTAGGAAACACTTAACAAATACCATTTAAAAATAAATACAAATACCATTTTTTATAAAAAAGAACTTATATTCCAGTAGGAGAATCAGACATGAAAATAGTTTACAGATAGGGGAAAGAGCAGAGTGGAAGGATCAATCAATGCTATGTACTGAGCACTTACTATGCACCAAGCACTGTACTAAGCACTTGGGAGAGTGCAATACAACAGAACTTGTCTGCTGTGTGACCTTGGGCAAGTCACTTAACTTCTCTGTGTCTCGGTTCCCTCATCTGTAAAATGGGGATGAAGACTGGGATCCCCACATGGGACAACGTGATGACCTTGTACCTATCCCAGTGTTTAGAATAGTGCTTGGCACATAGTAAGCGCTTAACAAATACCATCATCATTAGCAGAATTAGCAGGCATATCCCCTGCCCATAATGAGCTTACAAGTCTAGAGGGTATGTACTGGGGACGCACCAACTCTCTCCTCGACCCCCTCCAGTCTGGCTTCCATCCCCTACATTCCACAGAAACTGCCCTATCAAAGGTCACCAATGACCTCCTGCTTGCCAAATCCAATAGCTCATACTCTATCCTAATCCTCCTAGACCTCTCAGCTGCTTTTGACACTGTGGACCACCCCCTTCTCCTCAACACGCTATCCAACCTTGGCTTCACAGACTCCGTCCTCTCCTGGTTCTCCTCTTATCTCTCCGGTCGTTCATTCTCAGTCTCTTTTGCAGGCTCCTCCTCCCCCTCCCATCCCCTTACTGTGGGGGTTCCCCTAGGTTCAGTTCTTGGTCCCCTTCTGTTATCGATCTACACTCACTCTCTTGGTGACCTCATTCGTTCCCACAGCTTCAACTATCGTCTCTGTGCTGATGACACCCAAATCTACATCTCTGCCCCTGCTCTCTCCCCCTCCCTCCAGGCTCGCATCTCCTCCTGCCTTCAGGACATCTCCATCTGGATGTCTGCCCGCCACCTAAAACTCAACATGTCGAAGACTGAACTCCTTGTCTTCCCTCCCAAACCCTGCCCTCTCCCTGACTTTCCCATCACTGTTGACGGCATTACCATCCTTCCCGTCTCACAAGCCCACAACCTTAGTGTCATCCTCGACTCTGCTCTCTCGTTCACCCCTCGCCATCCAAGCCGTCAACAATACCTGCCGGTCTCAGCTCCCCAACATTGCCAAGATCTGCCCTTTCCTCTCCATCCAAACTGCTACCCTGCTCGTTCAAGCTCTCATCCTATCCCGTCTGGACTACTGTATCAGCCTCCTCTCTGATCTCCCATCCTCTTGTCTCTCCCCACTTCAATCCATACTTCATGCTGGCTGCCCGATTGTCTTTGTCCAGAAACGCTCTGGGCATGTTGCTCCCCTCCTCAAAAATCTCCAGTGGCTACCAATCAACCTGTGCATCAGGCAGAAACTCCTCACCCTTGGCTTCAAGGCTCTCCATCACCTCACCCCCTCCTACCTCACCTCCCTTCTCTCCTTCTACAGCCCAGCCCGCACCCTCTGCTCCTCTGCCGCTAATCTCCTCACCATGCTTCGTTCTCGCTTGTTCCGCTGTCAACCCTCGGCCCACGTCATCCCCCTGGCCTGGAATGCCCTCCCTTCCCACATCTGCCAAGCTAGCTCTCTTCCTCCCTTCAAGGGCCCTACTGAGAGCTCACCTCCTCCAGGAGGGCCTTCCCAGCCTGAGCCCCCCCCTTCCTCCCCCGTCCTCCTCCTCTCCACCCCCCTGCCTTACCTCCTTCCCTCCCCACAGCACCTGTATATATGTTTGTACGTATTTATTACTCTATTTAATTATTTATTTTACTTGTACATATCTATTCTATTTATTTTATTTTGTTAATAAGTTTTGTTTTGTTCTCTGTCTCCCCCTTCTAGATTGTGAGCCCACTGTTGGGTAGGGACCATCTCTATATGTTGCGAACTTGTACTTCCCATGTGCATAGTACAGTGCTCTGCACACAGTAAGCACTCAATAAATATGATTGATTGATTGATGGGAATCTAGGCAGAACCAACTGCATAGATGACAGAAGCGAGGGTCAAGAGGATGGGGAAATGAAGGATTAGTCTGGGTGGTTTCTTGGAGGTGATATGATTTTAGGAAAGCTTTGAAGATGGGGAGAGTGGATATGAAGGAAGAGGGTGTTTCAGGGTGATGGAAAGACACAAGCAAGTGATCAAAGGTGAGAGAGTCAATATCGAAGTGGATGGAGCTCAGGCCTGAGCATCAGAAGGACCTGGGTTTGAATCCTTGCTCCGCCATTTGTTTGCTGTGTAACTTTGGATGAGTCATTTCATTCTCTCTACCTCAGTTTCCTCAGCTGTAAAATGGGAATTAAGACTGTAAAGCAGATGTGGGACAAGGACTGTGTCCAACCTGATTGCCTTGAATCTACCCTAGTGCTTAGAACAGTGCCTCACACAGAGAAAGCGTTTAATAAA
Source organism: Tachyglossus aculeatus (assembly GCF_015852505.1). Lineage (NCBI taxonomy): Eukaryota > Metazoa > Chordata > Mammalia > Monotremata > Tachyglossidae > Tachyglossus > Tachyglossus aculeatus. The sequence goes on along the minus strand of NC_052084.1, from coordinate 19,346,174 downwards.
TACCATTTAAAAAAATGAGTAGGTTACAATAACTGGGGTCCTTCACGATAGTGACTCAGTTTCCTCATTTGTAAAATTGGGATTCGGTACCCGTTCTCCCTCCTACTTAGACTGTGAGCCCACATGGGACAGGGATGGTGCCCCATCTGATTAACTTGTTTCTACCCCAGCACTTAGAACTGTGCCTGACACATAGAAAACACATAACAGATGCCATAAAAAACCACTATATTATTAACAGAGTACACCAGAACTAGAATACAAGCTCCCTACCCCAAGGGGTTTACAATTAAACAGGGTATACAAATTCTACAATAAATTTCAGATATGTGGAAGTAGAGTATCTAAGATATGCTTATAAGTGCTACAAGGTATTGTCAGAAGGTTGTGAATCAGTCGTTAGAGCACTTACTGTGTGCAGAGCACTGTAGTAAGTGCTTGAGAAAGTAAAATACCACAATAAACAGTGACATTCCCTGCCCACAATGAGATCACATTCTGGATCTCTCTGCACAGTTCAAAGAGTACAATGGAGATAGTAGACATGATCCCTGCTCTCAAGGATCTAACAGTGTAATGGGTTAGACAGATACTAAAATAAATTAGTAATAACAATAATGATGGTATTTGTTAAGCACTTACTATGTGCCAGGCACTGTAATAAGTGCTGTGGTGGATACAAGCAAAACAGGTTGGACACAGTTCCTGTCCCACATGGGGCTCACAGTCTTCATCCCCATTTTACAGATGAGGGAACTGAGGCTCAGAGAAGTCAAGTGACTTGCCCAAGGTCACACAGCAGACAAGTGGCGGAGCCGGGATTGGAACCCATGACCTTCTGATTCCCAGTCCCAAGCTCTATTTCGGGTAGGGGAAGCAATGTGATCAAAGGTATGTGCCTAAGTGCTTTGTAGGGTGGAGTTGGGTGGGGATTCAAGTATTTAATAATAAAAATTGTGGTATTTGTGAAATGCTGATAATTTTCCAAGCACTGGGGTAGGTACAAAGTAATCAGAATGGACACAGAACCTGGTCTCACATGGGGCTCACAGTCTAGGGGAAAACAAATCTTGTTATATTGTACTCTCTTGTACTCTCCCAAATGCTTAGTATGTTGATCTGCATACATTAAGTGCTCAATAAACATTATTGAATGAATGAATAATCCCCATTTTGCAGACACAGGAACTGAAGTTAAGTGACTTGCCCAACGTCACACAGACGGTAAGTGGCATTCTGACTCTCAGACTTGGGCTCCTACCATTAGGTCACATTGCCTCTCTGCACAGCACAGAAGTGATAAAGAAGAGTAGAGGTGACATTCAGTGAACATGTCATTTATGATGATAATAATACTATCTGTTAAAGTCTTACTATATGCCAAGTCACAGTACTAAATGCTGGAGTAAATACAAGATGATCAGGGTGGGCACAGTCCTTGTCCTATATGGAACTCACAGTTTAAGAAGGAGGGAGTTGGATTTAATCCCCATTTTACAGATGAGGAAACTGAGGTACACATATTTTAAGTGATTTGCCCAAGATCACAAAGCAGGAAGTTTGCAGACCTGGGATTAAACCCAGGTCCTCTAACTCCCAGGCCTGTACTCTTTCCACTAGGCTACTTCCCAACTTCTTATATGGAATTTTTAAGTGCTCACTATATACTAGGCACTCTACTAAGCACTGGGATAGACACAAGTTAATCAGGTTGGACACAGTCCAAGTCCCACAAGGGTCTCAGAGTCTTAATCCCCATTTTACAGATTAGGTAACTAAGGCACAGAGAAGTGAAGTGACTTGACCAAGGTCACAGAGCAGCCATGTGGCAGAAACAGGATTAAAACCCAGGTCTTCTGACTTCCAGACCTGATCTCTTTCTGCTAGATCCTACTGCTTCTCTTTGCACAGCTTATTATAAGTGATACAGAAGAGTAGAGGTGACATTAGGGATGCATTTCATTATTAATAATAATATCTGTTAAGGGCTTACTATGTACCAAATACAGCAAGATAATCAGGGAAGACCCAGTCCCTGCCCCATATGGGACTCATAGTTGAAGTAGGATGGGAGTAGGAATTAATCCTCATTTTACTGATGGGGAAACTGAGGCATAGAGAAGTTAAGTGATTTGTCCAAGGTCACAAAGCAGGCAATTGGCAGAACTGGGATTAGAACCCAGCTTCTCTGATTCCCAAGCCCGTGCTCTTTCCACTAAGCTATTTCCCAACTTCAACCCACTGATCACCCCAGTGAGGTAAAATGAGGGAACAGAGGCCAGGAGAGGTGACGCGACCTTTCTAGAGTTTTGGAAGAAGGCAGTAGGTGAGCAAGATGCGAACTTTGACTTTTTGGCTCAGCCAGTGCTGGGCTCCAAAACTCCGTGGTAAAACTCCGGAACATTCCATTTCTCTTCCCCTACCTGCCAGCTTTCCACTCGAAGGTGAGTTCCTAGCAGGCTCTGCAACAATCACCTAAATCCACTTCCCTATTAGGATCTTGCCCTTTTTTTTATTGAACACTTGATTTGTGAAATGTTACGATTAGCATTTCCCTCCTACCTAGACTGTGAGTCCCAGCTGGGAAGAAGACCATGTCCAACCTAATTAACTTGTATTTACCCCAGTGCTTAGAATACTATTTGGCACATAATAAGCCCTTGGTAGTCAGAAGACCTGGGTTCTAATCCCAACTCTGCTCCGTGACCCTGGACAAGTCATTTTATTTCTCCATGCCTCAGTTACCTCATCTGTAAAATGGGGGTTAAGACTGTGAGCTCCATGTGGGACAGGAATTGAATCTGACCAAATTTACTTGTACCCACCCCAGCGCTTAGTACAGTGCCTGGCATACAGTAAGTGCTTTACAAATACCACAATTATTAGTAGTAGTAGTAGTAGTAGTAGTAGTAGTAGTAGTAGTAGTAGTAGTAGTAGTAGTAGCAGTAGTAGTAGTAGTATTCACCTTTTCCTGCTAAAAGATGCTAAAATAACATTCAAAAAATATACTAGCTACTAGGTAGGACAATTTCTTAGTCACTGGACTATCTAAACCAAAGATTATAGACACTTTTAGAAAATCCTAAAGTTTTGTAAAAATCCATGGGCATTCAATGGCCAAAGAAGTAAACATTTGGGTCAAGTTCAAGTTTTGAACTTGGTTAATAAGAAGGATTGTTGCTACAGCTTGCTCTTTTTTTCTGTTGTTGCAATAGACACTGTTGTGTGTGTGTGTAACCTCCCTAAATAAACTGCGTGCTGCCTAGCCAGATGACATGCATGAAAGACAAACACCTACTCCTGTAGAGCCACTCTGTAATAATACTGTGTTTTTGCCCAGCACCTTTCATCTGAGGATTTCTAAGTTCTTTGCAGACAGTAATTAAACCTCACAGCATTAGGTAGGGTAATATACTAGCAGAGAGGGCAGACTGAGAGGTTGAAAATGGCTTTCTGCCTCACTCCAGGAAGTTAGAGTGAAAGTAGAGACTGTGGAGAGCCAGGATTATTATATCCTCTTCATCGATAAAAGATTGTGCTGCGTAAACAGTAAGTGTGAGGACTGCTCAGAAAATCAGGAAACAGAGAGAGGAATATAGCCATGACTGTGATTCAGACACAACTTCTCTATTTCATCTGCTCTTCCTTTTCATGATTTCTGTTCTCTGTTTCCCCCAACCTGTTGTGAGGAAGCAGCTGGAGACAGTGAGACCTTGACTGATTGATCCAAGCCAATATAGACATGATCAGATAATTGTCTTGAATATCAAAAACCTCACGCTCCGTTTTCAGGTAATTCATCAGCCAGAATATATACCATACATACCAAAACCTCTTCAGAGATAAGATTCAGGTAAAAGTGGTTTCTTTTTCCTTCCCCTCTTAGCCTCCTTTCTAGTTTCAATAGAAACTCCAAGTATTTGGAAATGCTGCATATTCAAGCAGTGTGACATTAGATGTCCCAAACCTTGCTGGCTGATTGCTACATGTTCACAAATCCCCCTACCCCTTTCCCTCCGCCCCTCAAGCACACATACTCCACAAACATACACTCACACTGGCTTCTCTTTGTTGCCAGCAGACAAGAATGCTAAGGTTAGAACTGTTTGCTACCCAGGTTGGCTTTAAAATAATAATAATAATAATAATAATGTATTTGTTAAGCCTTACTATGTGCAAAGCACTGTTCTAAGTGTTGGGGAGGTTACAAGGTGTTCAAGTTGTCCTGGGGGTGCTCACAGTTTTAATCCCCATTTTACAGATGAGGTAACTGAGGCACAGAGAAGTTAAGTGACTTGCCCAAAGTCACACAGCTGACAGTTGTCAAAGCAGGGATTTGAACCCATGACCTCTGACTCCAAAGCCCGGGCTCTTTCCACTGAGCCACACTGCTTCTCTAAAAGCTAGAACACTGGAAAAAATCAGGTCTAGGTTGATTTGCAGCAATGCTTTGTGGACAGCTCAAATATTAATGTTTTGAATACTCTCTTAATCCTCTTTGAATTTGAATAAAAATACATAAATTCCACCACCAGCCAACTTTAGACTGCCCTGAGCCTACTGAGGAAGGAAAGAACCTCAATCCCACCCCACCATGCCTTCAGGACCCCTGGCAGCTTTTGCTCTAGCCCAGAAAGGACTCAAACACCTCAGCAGGGTGAGCTCTGCATGGGAGAAAAACTCCCCTCTCCCCACGCCATCAGGATTCCTACGAGCCCTTGCTCCAGCTAGAGAAGGATCCAAACCAAAGCAGGGTGGTCTCTCTTCACAAGATCCCAAAAGTCAGCTTTGCTGGACAGAACCTTACCAAACCCTTCTTTCCCTGCAGTTTCATCAGGACTCCTGTGGACCCCTGCTCCAGCCTGCAAAGGACTCAACCACTTACAGCAGGTTTTCTTTCCCAGTGCATAATAGTAATTATTATTTATTATTATTATTATTCTTGTATTAAGCACTTACTATGTGCCAAGCACTGTTCTAAGCTCTGGGGTAGATACAAGGTTATCCAGGTTGGAACCAGCCCCTGTCCCACATGGGGCTCACAGTCTTCATTTTACAGATGACGGAACTGAGGCACAGAGAAGTCAAGTGATTTGCCCAAAGTCACACAGCAGGCAGGTGGCAGAGCCGGGATTAGAACCTATGGGCTTCTGTCTTCCAGGTCCATGCTGTTTCCACTACACCATGCTGCTTCTCATATAATGTTTTAATACAATGCATTAATACAATGCTTTGCACTCAAAGAGCATTTTATGAATGCCATTGCTCCACTGTTTTACCTTTTTGAATGAGAATTTTGAGTTGAAGTATGGACGGCTAAAGCAAAGACTCCCCCATAATTTTCAGGTTGAATTTATGGACAATTCTGTGTCAACCTCCACCCTTAACTGTACTGTAAGAAGGTATTTTCTTGCAAACTACCATAGATTCAACAGGTGAACTTCATTGCAAGCTGGGGGAAAAAAAGCATCTGAGCAACCAAACTGGGAAGCAACATGGTTTAGTGGATAAAGCATGAGTCTGGGAGCCAGAGAACCTGGATTCTAATCCTGACTCCTTGCCTGCTGTGTGACCTTGGACAAGTCACTTAACTTCCCTGATCCTGTTTCCTCAACTGCAAAATGGGAATTAAATGCCCATTCTCCCCTTCTACTTAGACTGTGAGCCCCATGTGGGACAGGGATTATATCCAGTTTGAATAACTTGTATCTATTCCAGTGCTTAGAACACATAGTAAGCTTTAAAAAATATCAGTGAAAAATCAAATGTTAAAAAAAGGATAAAAACCAACCCAGCTGCATACCACCTAGAATAATAATTGTGGTATTTGTTATAGTGCACTTAGAACAGTGCTTGGCACGTAGTGAGCATTTAACAAATACCATCATCAATGATCATTATGTGCCAAGCACTATACTAAGCACTGGGGTAGATTACACTATAATCAGGTCCCACATGAGACACGCAGTCTAAGTAGGAAGGAGAACAGGTATAGAATCTCACTTTGCAGATGAGAGAATTGAGGCACAAAGTCAAATGACTTGCCCAAGGTCACACAGCAGACAAGTGGTGGAGCCAGAACTAGAACACAGGTTTTCTGACTCCCCAGTCTGTGCCTTTTCCACTAGACTGTAGTGTTTTTCTTCTTAGAACCAAGAAGATATGTTGTTGTCCGCTGTTGCACATGAGTGCTGGAGCTCCTGTTTTGCCACCAACCTGTTGAGAGTGCACCTTCTCCAAGAGGCCTTCCCAAATTGAGCCCCCTTTTTCCTCTCCTCCTCCCCATCCCCCCCGCCCTACCTCCTTCCCCTCCCCACAGCACCTGTATATATGTTTGTACAGATTTATTACTCTATTTTACTTGTACATATTTATTATTCTATTTATTATTAATGATGTGCATCTAGCTTTAATTCTATTTGTTCTAACAACTTGACCCCTGGCCCCATGTTTTGTTGTCTGTCTCCCCCTTCTAGATTGTGAGCCCATTGTTGGGTAGGGACCATCTCTATATGTTCCCAACTTGTACTTCCCAAGCACTTAGTACAGTGCTCTGCACACAGTAAGCACTCAATAAATACGATTGAATGAATGAATGAGTGAATTACAAGCCACTTGCACCGTTGTAGAATTAGGAGCCAAGAATGTACAGGGTGGCAAAGTCCAGGCAATCAGTGGTATTTATTGAGCACTTACTAGGTGCAGAGCACTGTACTAAGTGCTCAGGCAAGTATAGAATCCAGGAGGCTCTATGTCAAACAAGTCAATGTCCAGGTCACCTCAATCAGATCAGAGGTGGACTAAAGGCTCATGTCCCACCTACTTTTGAAGCCTAGGGAGCTAGACCCTGTCGCCTATCCAGTATTGCTGTGTGACCTTGGGCAAGTCATTTCACTTCTCTGGGCCTCAGTCACCTAATCTGCAAAACAAGGATTAAGACTGTGAGCCCCATGTGGGACAGGGACTGTGTTCAACCTGATTTTCTTGTATCCACCCCAGCGCTTAAAACAGTGCTTGGCATATAGTAAACACTTAACACATATTAGTATTATTATCATTATTGTGGCTAAAATGGGATGACTTTTCTGAATGGTTTGGTCATTCTCCCTTGTCTATGCTGTAAGGATTCCTTGGAGGTTAGGGGAATGTGGTCTAACAACTCTGTTACATTGCATTCTCCCCAACTCTCATTACAGTGCTCTGCACACAGCTAGCACTCAAAAAATATTGGTTTTTTGATTTATAGGATACCAGACACCTAGACACTGTTTGCAGTGATTGGTGAATACCGAATATGGAAACGAAGAAGCTAAGTAATGCTGTTACAAACGAACCCCATGATACATGAGGGTTAAATACCTTGAGAAATGTGGGTTGAGGTTATGAATGGTTGAATCATGGGTGTTGTTTTCCCTTAGACCTCAGGTGTACTTAATTAGGAGCCAATCCAGAACCAGCTCTGACATGTTAGCCAAACCCTACAAGTACATGACATTTGCACTAGAAATTCCTCCCCTCCCTTCATTCCTTGATCTGACCCCACTCAACCCTCTCTTATTTCTCCCCACCTCAACCTTCTCCTATTTCCAGAGACTTCCCAGTCCCAAAATCTGCCTGCAGAACTCAGCTCCTCTCTCCCCTGCTGTCTCCTCAGCCCACCACCCAAATTTCTCATTCATTTGCTGGTGTTTGAACTTTAATCCTAACAACAGAGCTTGTGCTACCACTGTCACCTTTCCCCACTTCCTTTTCCCTTCCTGTTTCCCTTTTCTAGCCCCACCTACTGCCCTGAGTCAAACTGTGGGAAAGGGAATGGACTGGGCTAGACTGGGATGGACTGGGATAGGGAAATAGCAGAGACTCATTCATTCATTCAATCGTATTTATTGAGTGCTTACTGTGTGCAGAGCACTGTACTAAGCACTTGGGAAGTACAAGTTGGCAACATATAGAGACGGTCGCTACCCAACAGTGGGCTCACGGAAGAAGGGAGTAACCCCATGCTCACCCCCTCCCCCAATCCTATCTTGATCCATCATATGGATCAAGGGAGAAGGGAAAGAGTTGGTGGGTGGCAACGTTGGTAGCTGGGCCCACAAAAATTACCGGTGCTATGAAGTTTGATTAGAGAACAAATACTAGGGAGCAGGGAACAACAAAGATCACAGTTGGGGGTGGAGGGTGGCAAGGGGCCTGGCTGGGATCTGGAAACACCAAGCATGAAATCTTCTGAGAAAAGGGGAGAGTGGAGAGTGAGCAGGGTGGAGGTTGAGGAGGGATGGGGAAAGGAAATAATTGTGGCATTTGTTAAGTGCTTATTATGTGCCAAGTACTGTACTAAGCACTGAGGTAGATGTAATCAATTGATGGTATTTATTGAGCACATTCTTTGTACAGAGCACTGCTAAGAGCTCAGGAGAGTCCAATATGGTTCAGTTGGTAGACAAGACCCCTGATCCTCAAGGAGCTGACAGTCAAAACAATCAGATCAGATCATTGGATCAGACTGTCCTCTTCCCCCCTGGGGCTCATGGTCTAAGAGGGAGGGGAGGAATGGGGATGAAATCCTCACTGACTTGTCATGCAATGACAGCATTTGACATCAGGGGATACCGCCGTCTTCAATTGAGGGGTCACCAAATATGTCCGGTCATGTTTTTACTTGGTCGCAGGTTTTGTGGGGTGGCTCCAATCATGGGGTTAGTGTGCTAGAGTATGGGCCTGGGAGACAGAAGGACCTGGGTTCTAATCGCCAGCTCTGCCACTTGTCTGCGTGTGTGACCTTGGGCAAATCACCTTATTTCTCTCTGCCCTCAGGTTACCTCAGACCGTAAAATGGGGATTAAGACTGTGAGGCCCCATGTGGGACAGGGACTGTGTCCAACCTGATTAGCTTTCATCTACCCCAGAACTTAGAACAGTGCTTGACACGTAGTAAGCACTTAATAGAAACATTACTATTCTTCTTATACTTTCTGATTTCCCCTATCTCTAATCTATTTAACATCTGGCTCATCTTGTAGCCTATAATAATAATAATAATGATGGTATTTGTTAAGTGCTTACTATGTGTGAAGCACTGTTCTAAGCACTGGGGGGATACAAGGTGATCAGGTTGTCCCCCATGGGGCTCACAGTCTTAATCCCATTTTAAGAGTGAGGAAACTGAGGCACAGAGATGTTAGGTGGCTTGCCAAGGTCACAACCAGCTGACTAGTCGTGGAGCCAGTATTTGAACCCATGACCTACTGATTCCCAAACCCGCACTCTTTCCACTGAGCCACGCTGCTCCTCGTAGGCTCAGTGGAAGGACTATAGATTCCTTATAAAGGACTTGAAAGGCCTTTATAAAGGACGTATAAAGTCCTTTATAAAGTCCTTATAATTTATAAAGGACTATAAGTTCCTTTATTAAAAAGAAATGGTTTTTGTTAAGCACTTAGTATGTGTCAGGTATTATAAGAAGTACTGGGGTAGATACAAGGTAATCAAGTTGTCCCGCATGGGGCTCACAATCTTAATCCCCATTTTACAAATGAGGTAACTAAGGCCCAAAGAAGTTAAATGACTTGTCCAAGGTCACCCAACAGAGGAGTGGCAGAGCTGGACTAGAACCTAAGTCCTCTGATTCACAGGCCTGTGCTCTTTCCATTAGGCCACGCTGCATCTTTGTGGCTAGGTATCTGATCTACCAAATAATAATAGCATTTGTTAAGTGCTTACTATGTGCTAATCACTATTCTAAGTGCTGGGGAGGATTTAAGGGGATCAAGTTGTCCCACATGGGGCTCACAGCCTTAATCCCCATTTTACCGGTGAGGTAACTGAGGCACAGGGAAGTTAAGTGACTTGCCCAAAGTCACACAGCTGACAAGTGGTGAAGCCGGGATTTGAACCCATGACCTCTGACTCCAAAGCCCGGGCTCTTTCCACTGAGCCACGCTGCTTCTCTATTGTATTGTGCTTTCCCAAGTACCTAGTAAAATGTTCTGCACTCAGTAAGCGCTTAGTAATTACCGCTATTGATTGATAGATTGATACTGGGTAAGTGTAGTGTCTCCAACAGTAGCAATAAGATGCTTCTAGGCACTTGGCAATTGCTGCCTTCTTATTTTGCAATGTAAAAAAATACTGATCTGAAACTACATGTACACACATGTGTGCTTGTGGGTGGTGGCTGATTCACCAAAGGCTGCTCTCGTTAATATAAATATATTACGGCATTGCTATGAATAGCACCCAGATGCCCTTTGGCAAGTCAGGAGAATAAGGGCTCTGTCTACATCTGAGGGCGGATCGATTGGATAATGTTCATTCTAAGGGGAGAGATAAAACCAGATAAGACTCAGGATAGGCTATAGAATTTGAGCTTGGTTGAAAAAGAGCATACATCTGCTCTTTGGCTTTGTTTAGGGGAAATCAAAATGAATTAGCTCAAGAAGCAATGTGGCTTAGTGGAAAGGGGCCTTGAACCAGAGTCAGAGGACCTGGGTTCCAATCCCACTACTTTGTCTGCTCCGTGATCTGGGCAAGTCATTAGTTTCTCTGTGCCTCAATTACCTCATCTGTAAAATGGGGATTAAGACTATGAGCCCCATGCGGGACAGAGACTGTGTTCAACCTGAGAGAGCAGCATGGCCTATGGTAACAGCCAAGGCTTGGGAGTCAGAGGGACGTGGGTTCTAATCCCAGCTCCACCACTTACCTGCTATGTGACCTTGGGCAAGTCACTTCACTTCTCAGCCTCAGTGACCTCATCTGTAAAACGGGGATTAAGACTGTGAGCCCCGTGTGGGGCAACCTGATTACCTCATATTACCCAGCACTTAGAACAGTGCTTGGTACACAATTAGCACTTAATACTACAATTATTATTATTATCTTATATCTAGTCTGTCAATCAATTGTATTTACTGAGTTATTACTGTGTGCAGAGCACTGTACCAAGTGCTTGGGAAAGTGCGATATAATAATATAACAGACACCTTCCCCAGACACAGTGAGCTTAGTCTAGAGGGGGAGACAGATATTACAATAAATTACAGGTATGCATATAGTAAGCACTTAATAAATCCCTTAATTACTTATTATTTATTATTACACAAGTGTTTGGCTGAGAAGGGTGATGAAGAGAAGAAGAGTGGAGAAGCAGAAGCAGAAGAGAAGCAGCTTGGAGAAGCAGCATGGCTCAGTGGAAAGAGCACGGGCTTTGGAGTCAGAGGTCAGGGGTTCAAATCCCAGCTCCACCGATTGTCAGCTGTGTGACTTTGGGCAAGTCACTTAACTTCTCTGTGCTTCAGTTACCTCATCTGTATAATTGGGGATTAAGACTGTGAGCCCCCCGTGGTACACCTGATCACCTTGTAGCCTCCCCATGTGCTTAGAACAGTGCTTTGCACATAGTTAGTGCTTAGTAAATGTCATTATATTATATATTATTATATTATGAATAAAGGGAGCAAGTCAGGGTGACAGTGAAGGGAGTTGAAGAAAAGGAAAAGAGGATTTAGTCAGGGAAGGCCTCTTGGAGGAGGTGTGCCTTCAATAAGGCTTTGAAAAGAGGCAGCGTAATTGTCTGTCAGATATGAGATGGAAGGGCGTTCCAGGCCAGAGGTAGGATATCAGTGAGAGGCCAGTGGTGAGATCAGGGTGGCTCAGTGGAAAGAGCCCAGGCTTTGGAGTCAGAGGTCATTTGTTCAAATCCTGGCTCCACAAATTGTCAGCTGTGTGACCTTGGGCAAGCCAGTTAACTCCTCTGTGCCTCGGTTACCTCATCTATAAAATGGGGATTAAGACTGTGAGCCCCCTGTGGGACAACCTGATCACCATGTAACCTCCCCAGCGCTTAGAATAGTGCTTTGCACATAGTAAGTGCTCAATGAATGCCATCATTATTATTATTAGATAGATGAGATTGAGGTACAATGAGAAGGTTGGCATTAAAGAGAAATGAAGTGTGTGGGCTGGGTTCATTCATTCATTCATTCAATCGTATTTATTGAGCACTTACTGTGTGTAGAGCACTAAGCATTTGGAAAGTACAATTCAGCAATAAAGAGAGACAAACCCTGCCCACAAGGGGCTTACAGCGTAGAGAGGTGAGGTAGAAAGGGGCAAGGTGATTGAGTGCTTTAAAGCCGATGGCATGGAGTTTCTGTTTGATGCAACCACTGGAGGTTCTTGAGGAGTGGGGAAACGTGGCCTGAACATTTTTGTTGAAAAATGGTCTGGGCAGCAGTCTGAAGTTTGGACTGCAGTGGGGAGAGACAGGAGGCTGGAAGATTAGAAAGGAGGCTGATACAGAAATCAAGGCAGGATAGGATAAGTGCTTGGATATTTACCCCAACACTTACTAGAGTATCTGACACATGATAAGCACTTAACATTAAAAATAAATATCAGAAGTTTCCCATTGAGAAAAGAATGGTGAATTCATAGTTACATGTACCATTCCCCATGTTTTCCTGCATTATTTCTCTCCTTAACACTTTATCGAACACCTACAGCTCAAGCAAGATACTATGCACGAAGTTTACTCAGGAGCTTACTTTGAACTTTCCCAAGCATGGTTCCTTGCTACCTTTCAGCCAATTGATGTACCATGGGAAAATGATGACAACGATCGAAACACTTACTCTGTTTCAAGCACCGAACTAAGCGCTGAGGTAGATACAAGTTAATCCGGTTTGATATAGTCTCGGCAGCAAATGGGGTCTAATTCTGTGAGCTCCCTGTGGGACAGGGACAGTGTCCAACCTGATTAGCTTGTATCTACCCTAGCTTTCAGTACTGTGCCTGGCTCATAGTAAGTGCTTTACAAATACCATTAAAAAAAGGGTGGGAAATGCACACTGATTGGTCTTGAGTGTCTCTCTTTCTCTCCCCACCTCCTTCCAAAACCGTACTAATTATAACATAATATTCTGCAATGCTTTTAAGCCCCTGCCAAATTCCAACTCAACCCTCCCCATGGCAGGAAGAGTGAAATATCAGTAAGTAGGAGAATTCATCCTGAAGCCAGATCATTGATACTATAGGTTTGTGATTGGAGAAACTCAGATGGTAGGGCAAATTCAGCAAGACTCTGGTAAAGTGTTGGCAAATTGGAGCTATAGACTATTCTCCACTTCCCGTTACCAAACAAAAAGCTAATTCCAACGTCTGGCTTTTTGAGCAATTTCTTCAACATCTCTGATTAACCATAATTGTCAAGGAGAGAAGTAATGTTGTCTAGTAGATAAAGCATGGGCCTGGGAGTCTGAAGACCTGGGTGCTAATCTCAGCTCTGCCACTTGTCTGCTGGGAGATCTCGGGCAAGTCACTTAACTTCTTGGTGCCACAATTACCTCATCTGAAAAATGGGGATTATATCTGTGAGTCCCATGTGGGACATGCACTGTGTACAACTTAATTAGCTTGTATCTACCCCAGTGCTTAGAACAGGGCCTGGCAAATACCATAAAAAAATAAGGAGGGGAATCAGCAACTCCAGTTTGAAGAATGAAGCCAGGCCTCAAAAATTAAAGCAAGGTTTGTGGCATCCCACATCCACTTGACAAGTAGAGAAAAGGTAACAACAGAGCCCACCAGCTGCTGCATGGCAAACTGAAGAGAGTGACCTCCCTCCTTGTGAACAAGAAACTTGCCCACCTACTCAGTATTGCAGTCTTCCAACCACTAAATACAGTGTTCTGCACGAACAGTCAGCGCTCAATAAATGTGAATGCTGATTGTCAGATAAATGGGCAGAAGGAGCTGTTTTAAGACAGTCTAAAATGTAACCTCAGCTGATTATTTGGAAATGCATATTGGTTAATTGGAGGAAACGTTTGCCACTTGGCCTAGAAATCAATCGATCACATTTATTGAGCGCTTACGATGTGCAGAGTACTGTATTAAGTGTTCAGGAGAGTACAATACAACAAAGTTAGCTGATATGTTCCCTGCACACAATGAGCTTGTGTGGATTTAATCAGACATGAGTTAGTGTCCTTTGAGGAAAGGTTTCCATCAGGCCACAAGACAAAGTCATAAATGGCCCTGGAGACTTGGGGGGGGGGGGGGGGGGCAGAGAGAGAGAGAGAGAGAGAGAGCGAGAGAGAGAGAGAGAGAGAGAGAGAGAGAGAGAGAGAGAGAGAGAATATGTTGCAAGGGGCAAGGAGGAGGGAAAACAGTGTGTTGCAAGGGGCAAGGAGGAGGGAAAACAGTGTGTGTGTCAGCCACAAACCAAGGTAATAATAATAATAATTCTGGTATTTGTTAAGCACTTACTGTGTGCCAGGCTATGTGACTCAGTGGAAAGAGCGTGGGCTTGGGAGTCAGAGGTCAGGGGTTCAAATCCTGGCTCCGCCACTTGTCAGCTGTGTGACCTTGGGCAAGCCACTTAACTTCTCTATGCCTCAATTACCTTATCTGTAAAATGGGGATTAAGACTGTGAGTCCTACTTGGGACAACCTGCTCACCTTGTATCCCCCCCCCCAATGCTTAGAACAGTGCTTTGCACATAATAAGCACTTAACAAATATCACCATTATTATTATTATAACTAAGCATTTGGGTAGTTACAAGCAAGTCAGGTTGGACACACTCTCTGTCCCACATGGTGCTCACAGCCTTAATCTCCATTTTGCAGATGAGGAAACTGAGGCACCGAGAAGTGAAGTGACTTGCCCAAGGTCACACAGCAGACAAGTGGCAGAGCCGGGATTAACCCACAATCTTCTGACGTCCAGGTCCTGCTGTATCCACTACACCATGCTGCTTCTCTTAGTGAATAAGGAATTCGTCATTTGCCAGTTAAAAGTCCTTTATTCATTTACACACACACACACACACACACACACACACACACAGAATGATCACAGTCAGCAGTGTACTCATTGTACACATGGGACACCAAAATATCAAATTAGCATACTTAGTCATTCTTTGGGCATATTTAAGTAGAAAGAGAGAGAGAGCGATAGCGACACACACATAACCCACTCAACAACATAAATACACCACTCACGCAATTGCACATAAACCAGAGTTGAAAGTACCAGGCAGTTCTAACCGGGATTCTGGGAACCGTGTTTCATTTCCTTCCATCCCTGAGCGAACCCCACCTTGGGTGCCAGTGGATTTGCTGAGGAGTTCGATGGGGGGTGAGGAAGCTATGGAGAATGAGAAAAGTTTTGGGGTAGGGAGATTGAGGGGGTTCCCAGCCTTGAGGCAGAGTGAAACAGTGGAGACGGGCCTGGCGCTACTGTAACCCCACTCCTCTCCCCACCTATTTCCCCTCACTGGTGGCGATAGTGTTTAAGCACTTACTGGGTGCCAAGAACTGTAACTTTTTCTCAGCGCTTAGAACACTGCTTGGCACACAGTAAGCACTTAACAAATGCCATTATTATTATTATTTTTTTATTTTTTATTATTGAGATCTGGGATGGATACAGAATAATCAGGTCAGGCTCAGTCCCTGATCCACACGGGGCTCAGGGTCTAAGTGGGAGACAGAACAGGTATTGCAGCCCCATTTTACAGATGAGAGAACTGAGGCCCAGAGAAATGAAGACCAAGGTCACACAGCAGACAAGTGGCAGAGCCAGGATTAGAACTCAGATCCTCTGACTCCAAGGCCCAAGATCTTTCCACACTGCGACTACCCATCTCCACCCCTTCACTGCCTTGGAAGGCCCATCTGGGGACTTTTTTCTTCTACAGGAGACGAGTTAAGGTCACTTCAGGCTCATTTGGGGCACTGATGTAAAGACCCTTCCTTCCTCTCTCCCTCTGAAAAGGCCAGAGATGCTATATACCCACAGGCTTACACTGAAAAAGAGCAATAAATGACCATCAGTGAGGGGCCAGAACCTCTACTATGACAAATCCACTCTCAGGAAAGTGCCCAGGCCTGGGAATCAGATGGCCTGGGTTCTAATCTCAGCTCTGCCACTCAACTGCTGTGTGACTTTGGGTAAGTCACTTTCCTTCTCTGTGCCCCACCTGCAAAATGGGGATTCAATACCTGTTCTCCCTCCTACTTAGACTTTGAGCCTCATGAGTGACCTGATTATCTTGTACCTATCCCAGCACTTGACAGTGCTTGGCACAGAGAAAGTACTTAAATACCACATTTATACTGGACTGGACTCAGGTTGATCCAAGTTCCATTGAAATATATATATATATATATATATATATATATATATATACTTATATATATTTCATTTTATATTTATACATACCTATATGTGTGTGTTTATACATACATGCTCTATAATAGAATACATTTCTTTTTGAGACATTTGATTTCATAAATGAATATAGGAATATAACTAATGTCTAGGAAGAGTTAATACCTCCCTATCTTTCCACCAAAGAAAATGCTGGTTCAATATCTTTAAATTAATGCCAGACGTACAGGAAATTAGATAAACCAAATATATGGATAGATGGAAGATATTTTTCCAGTATGTCAAATCTGGTGGCTTCTTTTACTGGAGCATAAACACAGATAGTTCTCCCAACATCAAAGAGAAAGAAAGTATAGTGAATGCATCTGAAGTATAGGCCAGAAAGGTAGGTCTACAGTTCCTATAAAAACAATCAATGGTATATATTGTTTACTGTGTGCAGAGCACTGTACTAAGCACTTGGGAGAGTACAATACAAGAGAGTTGGTAGACCCCTCTATACTGTAAGCTTGTTATGGGCAGGGAACATGTCTGCTAATTCTAGTGTATTGAATTCTCCCAAGAGCTTAGTACAATGCTCTGCACTTCGTAAGTGCTAAATAAATATGATCGATTGATAGACAAGTTCTCTGCCCACAAGCAGCTTACAGTCTAGATGGAAGGCAACTGATACTCGAGCTACATTTCAGGTTAAAGAATCACATGAGAGATAACCAAAGAAGCTGTGATGGGTGGGGTGTGGGAGTATAGACAATTGAGATCAGGGACACTGCCACCATGAACGGTTCAGATTCCACACTGACAAATGTAAAAGACTTCACCTCTATAAGGAAGAATCTCCACAAGAAACAAATTTTGAGGAATGAGGTGGTGTTTGGAACATGGTGCCAGAAAATAGAGTGGTAAATCTGGGCAGGTGGAAGGTAGCTGAGATGTACCTCAAAGGAAGATATCCTCAAGGTAAAGTCCAAATTCCTAAATAATTGTGAAGCACTAAAAGCATCTGATATGGCTTCTGGAGGAGTATTTCTGGACAAAATGGAAATATTAATGGCACACCATAATCGTTTAACAAATGCAACTACCAAAATTAAGGAAAGAAGAAAGCTACTGTAGCTGCTTATGTATTAATAATAATGATTTATGGTTATAATAATTGTGGTTTTGGCTAAGCCTTTACCAACTTGCAAGCACTGTACTAAGTGCTCTGGCAGACTCAATTTAAACAGATCAGACACTGTTCCTGTCCCATATGTGGCTTACAACCTAAAGGGCAGGTAGAACAGTTATCATATTCCCATTTTACAGATGAGGGAATTGAGGCAGAGAGAAGTTAAGTGACTTGCCCACCACTTCCCAGGCAGGCAGACAGAAGAGCAGGATTAGAACCCAGGCCTCCTGACTCCCCAGGCCCAATGAATCTATTCTCTTAAATTAGCACAGAAAGGCAATAATAATAATAATAATAGTACTTGTTCAATGCTATTTCTAAGCACTGTGGGTAGATACAAGTTAATCAAATTGGATACAGTCCCCTGTCCCACAAGGGGCTCACACACTTACCCCATTTGACAGATGAGGTATCTGAGGAACAGAGGAGTAAAGTGACTTGCCCAAGGTCACACAGCAGGACATGTGGCAGAGTCCGAATTAGAACCCAGGTCCTTCTGACTCCCAGGCCTGTGCTCTGTGGCTCAGTCTCTTCCTACCATTCACCCTTTCTTGCATTTTAGGTGGGGGGGGGTGGGGGTGGGGGGGTTGCCCATCAACTTGGTATAATCCCACCCAACTCCTTTCCCCACATTGAAATAGTTTAGGATTTTGCTGGCAGTTCTCTCACTCCCACTCTCATTTGTAGCGGGTTATTTCCGACAAGAGAAGAAATTGCTGCTGGATGGTTGAAGGACACTCCCAACACTGAAGCTTTTGAAAAGATATTATTATGAGTTAATGCAGCCGGCAAACAAAATCTGGGAAACAGTCTCTCCAAAATGATTGTGGGAAACAAGAGGGTCAGCAATTGAGGTCCTTTTTACTTTGAGTCCTCTAAAGCCCCTTCTTCCAGGCAAATAGATGATTAACAATGGACAATGAAAGTTAAATAGGGGTGTCATAAAAGGATTTGCTAATGCCTTTCATTTTTTCAAGACTCCATAAATAGGTTGGAAATAACCCGCCAGGGATTGAGTCACAACAGCTGGTGACCCAATAGCAGTAATTAAGAATCCAAACAAAATGCAATCATCTCCTTAGAGGCCGTCATCATTTTTTTTATTTTTTTTAAACTATATATATTTCTCACCAGCTTCCACAATTCACTAGTTATATTTAAATTGTTTTTTTTTCAGCAATATGAGCTGCTTAGTGAACCAGAAAAGAAAACATACTTTCCTTGAGACTGTGATCTCATTTTAAACGTGGCAATGCTGATAGGAGTGATTAAAACAATTATATCTGGTTTCTCTACTTTTTATCTCTCGCATGAAAGAATATCATCCCCTGTGATGGTGATGCTTCTTTCCAGTGAGTCAAAGGGAGAATAGATAAACTCTTGCTGGTTGATTTAAACATTAGTCAAATCTTACTCTCTCCTACTTAGACCATAAATCTCATGTGGGACAGAGACTGTGTCCAAACTGATTATCGTCTGACAGCACAGCACTTCATTCAGTACTTGGCACACAGTATGGGCTTAATAGGCATGATAATTATTATTCCACTCTAAGCTCGTAGGGAAGCTCAGTTCAACGTGACTGGCTCTCCCCCTCTAAACTGTAAGATCATTTTGGGCAGGGAATGTGTCCATTTATTGTCCCACGTACTATCCCAAATGCTCTGCACACAGTAAGAGCTCAGTAAGTACAATTGACTGACTGATTAGCTAGGTTCTCAAGGGCTATTACATGTTCATTTGAAAACACGTTCCAGAACCTATAGGCTACCTAAAGGCTCCAGTGTCTTAGCTTCGTTTTCATCACATAAGATAGGGGTTTAGCAGTGGCAGTCACATTTTGCCTGTATCTTTCTGTTTGAGATTTGTGCACAAACTTTTTTTTTATCTTATTTTCTTTTTTTCACCTGTAATCTTGCAGGCTCAGTCTTTGCTCCTGAGGGATTTTAATGAACAGGGGTTTCCTGGGTTTCAGAGTAATTTCAATCCTTATTTCTTAATGATATCTAATTTAGGGATAATAGAGCAGAAGTGGCCAGGCCTAATAATAATGCTAATAATATAACTGATTAAGCTCATATATGTGCATCGTGTTAAACACCAGTATTGATAAAAAATATTTAGGTCAAACACTTTTTCTGACCCGGGTCTCATGATTTAAGAGGGAGGGAGAACAGATGTTTTATCCTTATTTTATAGGTGGGGAAACTGAGGCTCAAAGAGATTAAACGACTTGCCCTAGGTCACACAGCAGGCTGGTCTACTGGCCTCAGGCCATAGTATAGCTGCAGTTCTGCTCCTCCCCTCCACCCCCACCCCATGCCCTTCTTGATGCCAGGCAAGATTAGCTGTTGGAGCAGATGACATTGCTAGTCCCAAATCTCTGCTTAGCATCATGCAGCCTGGGTCCATGCTCCAGAGAAGAAAAAAGAAATTGTATCTATTTTGTTTTGTTCTTTTTATGGTATTTGTTAAACACTTACCATGTGCCAGGCACTGTACTAAGCACTGGGGTAGATACAGGTTAATCAGGTTGGACACAATCCATGTCCCAAATGGGGCTCTCAGTCTTAATCCCCATTTTACAGATGTGGTGCCTGAGGCGCTGAGGAAGTGAAGTGACTTGTCCAAGGTCACACAGCAGACAAGTGGCAGAGCCGGGATTAGAACCCAGGTTCTCTGACTCCCAGGCCCGTGTTCTTTCCGCTAGGCCAGGCTACTCTTTGGTTAAGCTTGTTGTGGCTAGGGAATGTATCTATTATATTGATATGTTGTACTACCCCAAGTGCTTAGTAGAGTGCTCTGCACACAGTAAATGCTCAATAAATATGATTGACTGACTGACTGCTGGATGGACATTATTGTTTAACCTATTGTGTAGCATTCCAAATTCTTCTAGCCTAATACTTCCTTCCTCTGCTCCCATTCCCAACTGTCAAAACCTCCAGCCAGCTCCTTGAGATAGACTACCCAAGATAGCTGGGCAAAGCCAAGCAGGATGAATTGCTCTGATTATATATTTGTTAATGGTATTTGTTAAGTGCTTATTTTGTTCCAGGCACTGTAATAATAATAACTATTATTATGATAACTGTTAAGCACTTA
The DNA here is from genome assembly GCF_015852505.1 of Tachyglossus aculeatus. NCBI lineage: Eukaryota > Metazoa > Chordata > Mammalia > Monotremata > Tachyglossidae > Tachyglossus > Tachyglossus aculeatus. The sequence continues at coordinate 19,325,716 of NC_052084.1, read as the reverse complement.
CTATGTGCCAAGCAGTGTTCTAAACACTGGGGTAGTTACAAGTTGATCTGGTTGGACACAATCCCTGTCTCACAAGGGGCTCACACTCTTAATCCCCATTTTACAGATGAAGTAATTGAGGCACAGAGAAGTTAAGTGACTTACCCAAGGTCACACAGCAGACATGTGGCTGAGCTGGGATTAGAACCCAGGTCCTGCTGATTCCCAGGTCCATGCTCTATCCACTAAGCTGTGCTGGGGTAGATACACGCTAATCAGGTTGGACATAGTCCATGTCCCACAGGGGGCTCACAGTCTTAACCCCCATTTCACAGATGAAGTAACTGAGGCCCCGAGAAAAGTGAAATGACTTGCCCAAAGTCACACAGCAGACAAGTGGCAGATAGCAGGTTGGAACCTGGGCCATTCTGACTCCCAGGGTCGTGCTCTAATTTTCTATTTGCTCCCTTCTCCCAGGGCAAAGGAAACAAGCATGCAGATGCAGTAAAGGCGGCAGGACTGAAACACTGTATTAACATGTTGCAGACCTCCAGATGGTAGAGACCACACATCATGTAAATACTTGGCAACAGGATGCCTGCAAGTGGCTACTGCCTCTTATTGTTACCACCACCAACCTCACTCCCCCTACACAAATATAGAAAAAATACCATCTGTCAAGTGTGGGCCCTACTAGCTCTCTCCAAGTTCTGTCCTAAGGATTGACACTTAGCAGCCTTACCCATAGTGAAAAAGAAGAATCACGAGCTGCCTCAGCAAACTATCCAATGTTGAGGAAGTACTGAATTGGGAAGCTCTAACTCATTTTGATCAATCGATAAATCAAACAGAAACTCCTCAGCACTGGCTTTAAAGTGCTCAGTCACCTTTCCCCCACTTACCTCACCACACAACTCCCCTATTATAATCCAGCCCACACACTTCGCTCCTCTAATAATAATAATAATAATAATGGCATTTATTAAGCGCTTGCCATGTGCAAAGCACTGTTCCAAGCACTGGAGAGGTTACAAAGTGATCAGGTTGTCCCACATGGGGCTCACAGTCTTCATCTCCATTTTACAGATGAGGTAACTGAGGCCCAGAGATGTTAAGTGACTTGTCCAAAGTCACACAGCTGACAAGTGGCGGAGCCGGGATTTGAACCCATGACCTCTGACTCCAAAGCCCATGCTCTTACCACTGAGCCATGCTGCTTCTATATAGCCACGCTTCTTCTATAGGTTCTAATGCCAACCTACTCAGTATACCTTGGTCTCATCTATCTCACAACCAACCTCTCCCCCATATCCTGCCTCTGGCCTGGAACAGCCTCCCTCCTCATATCCGACAGACAATTACTCTTCTGTCTCAAAGTCTTATTGGAGGCATATCTCCTTCAAGAGGCCTTCCCGGATTAAGCCCTCCTTTCCTCTTCTTCCTCTGCATCGTTCTGACTGGCTCCCTTTATCCCCAGCCTCACACCACTTATGTACCTATCTGTAATTTATTTACTTATATTTATGTCTGTCTCCCCCTCTTGAGCAGAACTGTAAGCTCATTGTTATATTGTACCCTCCCAAGCACTTAGTACAGTGCTCTGCACAGTAAGCACTCAATAAATACAACTAAATGAATGAAAATCAGTCAATGGTACTTATCAAGCACGTATGTGTGCAAAGCAGTGTACTAAGTGCTTGGGAAGTACAATATGATGATGCTGGTAGATATGATTCCTGCCTATTACAGTCTACAGGGGGAGAAAGACTTTGAAATAGATTAGAGATAGGGAAATAGTAGAGTATCAGGATAATTACACATGTGTTTGAGGCCTGAGATGAGAGTCAAGGTGCCTAAGGAGAGCACGGTCAACTTCAGAGTTGATGCAGAGGGGAAGGCGGATAGAGAAAATTAAGGGCTTAGGCTGGGAAGGCCTTTTGGAAGAAATGGAATTTAGGAGGGTTTGGAAGGTGGGGAGAGTGCTGGATATGAGGCATGAGGGAGAGAAGGGGCAGAGGCGTCAGTTGCGGGATAGAGGAGATCAAGATACAGCGTAGGTTGGTGTTAGAAGATCTGAGCGAGCCGGTTAAGTTGTAGTAGATGGGTGAGGTTAAGGAGGAGGGAGAAAGCTGATTTAGTGCCTTAAGGCTGATGGCAAGCGCTTAGTATGGTGCTCTGCACACAGTAAGTGCTCAATAAATACGATTGAATGAATGGTAGCAGGGTTTTGTTTAATATGGAGGTGAAAGGGCAACCACTGGAGGTTTTTAAGGAGTCAAGAGTCACAGACTGAACATGCTGTTGTTGGTTTTTTGTTTTTTTTTTTTTTCAGAAAAATTATCCAGGCAGTACTTCCCCTGACCCCCTTCTCATGGTACAGACCACCTCTTTTCAGGAGGGTCTCTGTGAGATTCCAGGTGCAAACTGGTCTGCCTTTCTCTCTTCTGATTCCAACAAGAGAGCAAGACAAACTCAATCAGCTACCCATCTCTATTAGACAACCGTGCTAAAAAACCATCGTCACATGAGAGATTCAAGCCCCACAGACAATGACGGGGGAAAAAAAGCATAACAGATGAGTAAAGGCAGAGGAGAGTTCCTCTGTCATGTTTTGTCATTGTCACCTTTGGTTCCTAGGAACATTAAGCGCTTAGTACAGTGCTCTGCACATAGTAAGTGCTCAATAAATACGATTGATGATGATGATAACTTGTTCAAAAGAAATAATTACCTCATTAAAAAAATATACATTTGCATCATTATATTCCTACAAGTGTCTCAAATAGGACTCTGGATTTTTACGCTGTAAAAATTTGAAATCACACAAGTTTTTCATCAGTCACTTTGGGATTTCTAATATGTTGATCTTCAACTTGAGTTAAAATGGTAGGGGTTATCTGTTATCAGTGTAGCCTAATGGAAAGACAAGAGAATGGGAATCAGAGGACCTGGACTCCAATCCTGACTCTGCCATTTGCCTTCTGCCTGACTTTGGGGAAGTCACTTAGCTTCTCTAGGCCTCAGTTTCCTCATCTGTAAAATGGGATTAAATACCTATTCTCCCTCCTACAGAATGGGAGCCCCATATGGGACAAGGACTGTTTCCAACCTAATTGACTTATAGCTACCCCAGCATTTATAACAGTGTTTGGCACAAAGTAAGCATTTAACAAGTACATTATGAGTTAATTGGAAGCATAAGATATTGAATCTCTGGCTTCTAGACTGTAAGCTCGTTATGGACAGGGAACGTCTCTAATTTTGTTGTACTGTACTGTCCCAAGAGCTCAGTACAGTGATCTGCACATAGCAAGCACTCAATAAATACCACTGACTGTTTGCTTTCTCTCCAGAAGCTTCCTGAACTGATAAGACTTCTGTGTTTACCTGCTGTTTCTCCTCCATATCTGGGAAGCAGTAAGAAACCATAGATAATACTAAACAATAATAACTGTGGTACTTAAGATCTTATTATATGCCAAACACTGTTATAAGTGCTGGGATAGCTTATAACAGTGGGATAGCTTATAAAAAAAACCCTCTCTTGACCCCACCTCACCTTCTAGTTATCGCCCCATATCCCTCCTACCATTCCTTTCCAAACTCCTTCAACGAGTTGTCTACACGCGCTGCCTAGAATTCCTCAACAACAACTCTCTCCTCAACCCCCTCCAGTCTGACTTCCATCCCCTACATTCCACAGAAACTGCCCTCTCAAAGGTCACCAATGACCTCCTGCTTGCCAAATCCAATGGCTCATACTCTTTCCTAATCCTCCTCGACCTCTCAGCTGCCTTCAACACTGTGGACCACCCCCTTCTCCTCAACACGCTATCTGACCTTGGCTTCACAGGCTCCATCCTCTCCTGGTTCTCCTCTTATCTCTCCGGTCATTCATTCTCAGTCTCTTTTGCAGGCTCCTCCTCCCCCTCCCATCCCCTTACTGTGGGGGTTCCCCAAGGTTCAGTGCTTGGTCCCCTTCTGTTTTCGATCTACACTCACTCCCTTGGTGACCTCATTCGCTCCCACGGCTTCAACTATCATTTCTACGCTGATGACACCCAGATCTACATCTCTGCCCCTGCTCTCTCCCCGTCTCTCCAGGCTCGCATCTCCTCCTGCCTTCAGGACATCTCCATCTGGATATCTGCCTGCTACCTAAAACTCAACATGTCCAAGACTGAACTCCTTGTCTTCCCTCCCAAACCCTGCCTCTCCCTGACTTTCCCATCTCTGTTGACAGTACTACCATCCTTCTCGTCTCACAAGCCCGCAACCTTGGTGTCATCCTCGACTCCACTCTCTCATTCACCCCTCACATCCAAGCCGTCATTAAAACCTGCCGGTCTCAGCTCCGCAACATTGCCAAGATCTGCCCTTTCCTCTCCATCCGAACCGCTACCCTGCTCGTTCAAGCTCTCATCCTATCCCGTCTGGACTACTGCATCAGCCTTCTCTCTGATTTCCCATCCTCCTGTCTCTCCCCACTTCAATCCATACTTCATGCTGCTGCCCGGATTGTCTTTGTCCAGAAACGCTCTGGGCATGTTAAACCCCTCCTCAAAAATCTCCAGTGGCTACCAATCAATCTGCACATCAGTCAGAAACTCCTCGCCCTGGGCTTCAAGGCTGTCCATCACCTTGCCCCCTCCTACCTCACCTCCCTTCTCTCCTTCTACAGCCCAACCCCGCACCCTCCACTCCTCTGCTGCTAATCTCCTCACCGTGCCTCATTCTCGCCTGTCCCGCCATCGACCACCGGCCCACGTCATCCCCCAGGCCTGGAATGCCCTCCCTCTGCCCATCCACCAAGCTAGCTCTCTTCCTCCCTTCAAAGCCCTACTGAGAGCTCACGTCCTCCAGGATGCCTTCCCAGACTGAGCCCCTTCCTTCCTCTCCCCCTCGTCTCCCTCTCCATCCCCCCATCTTACCTCCTTCCCTTCCCCACAACACCTGTATATATGTATATATGTTTGTACATATTTATTACTCTATTTATTTTACTTGTACATATCTATTCTATTTATTTTATTTTGTAAGTATGTTTGGTTTTGTTCTCTGTCTCCCCCTTTTAGACTGTGAGCCCACTGTTGGGTAGGGACTGTCTCTATATGTTGCCAACTTGTACTTCCCATGCACTTAGTACAGTGCTCTGCACACAGTAAGCGCTCAATAAATACAATTGATTGATTGATTGATAGATACAAGATAATCACATTAGACAGTCCCTGCCCCACATGGGGCTCACACTCTTAATCCCCATTTTATAGATGAGGTAACTGAGGTCCAGAGAAGTAAAGTGACTTGTCCAAGGCCATACATCAAACATGTGGTGGACGTGATGGTGAAAGACCAAAACTCCAAGGAACTCATAGCCTCTGAATTGGCATCAGGCCTTCTGGAAGAACTCAACAAATATTGATTCATGATTTGATGGTGAAGATAAGGATAATGATAATGATGGCAATTTTCCTAAGAATTAGAATTCTATAATAATAATGATGGTATTTTTCAAATTTTATAATTTCAAATCATCAATGAATAATTAAAAGTCTTTGCACTGAACAAAATGTCAAAAACTATTGTTACTAACTGGTGTGAGTTCATAAAATGGATTTGCATTTATCTGTAGTTTACTGGAGTTCTGCTTGTTTGTTTTGATGGTATTTGTTAAGCACTTACTATGTTTCAAGTACTGTTCTAAATTCTGGGATAGATATAAATTAATTTGGTTGCTTCTCTCTCCCATGTGGGGGTCACAGTCTAAGTAGAAGGGAGAACAGGTATTAAATCCCTCTTCTACAGTTGAGGGAGCTGAGGAATAGAGATGTTAAGTGACTTACCCAAGATCACAGAGCAATCAAGTGGCAGAGCCAGGTTTAAAAACCAAGTCCTCTGACTTACAGGCCAACACTTTTCCCAGTAGGCCATGTGTGTCTGTCCAGCTAGACTGTAATGAGGATAAGGATCATTCAATTGTATTTATTCAGTGTTTACTATGTTCAGAGCACTGCACTAAGCACTTGGAAGAGTACACAATAAGCAGACACATTCCCTGCCCACAGCTATCACAAGTACTAATTCTATTGCACTTAGACAAGTACAGTCCTCAGCATACAGTAGATGCACAACAGATACCAGTGTTTGATTTTATTAAATATTGTTTTATTCATTCTTATTTACTAATTGTGATTTACTAAACATGATGTTTGTTGAAGTTTGAAACTGGGGAAATTGAATCATGCTGAAAGTACATTCAGTGAGCTTGAGGATCTAAGAGAAATATAAATGATGGAGGTCTTTTTGATGGCATTTATTAAGCACTTACTATGTGCAAAGCACTGTTCTAAGTGCTGGGGTTCTACAGGAAGATGCCAAATCCTCTCATCAGAAGCAGTGAATGTGGATTGAAGTAAAGGCTGGGTTATAGTCTATGGAATCCTGTTTACCAAAGAGCATTTATATCTCCATAGGAGATGACAAGAAGATGGGAAGGAAAAATTTGTCTCAGGCTGACTTTTAGAATTTGTTCTCTTTTTTTTTTTGGTGGGAAGATTGTACTGCTTTTTACCAGATACAGAAATTTAAGATGAAAAATGCGAAGTGACCAAGTTGACAAAATGCACTCAGAAAGTTGCTGCTGGTATCCTTCAACGCTTAGGGCCAAATTCCATTTGATGAAACTTTGTGCCACTTTACTGTGAGTGAACTACAACCTTGGTGACTGCTCTGTTTAAATTATGACCTCAGAAAATATCTAAAGACCCCAAGGTCAAGCACGGAAACAACAAAAAAAATACATTTTCAGATATTGCCTAAGAAAATTACTTGGGGTTTTCTTTGACATTTTTTGGTTTTAAGTATAGTTGTTCCAGAAACACAGGAACTTCTGCTTATTTGAATACTTATTCTGATGGCAATCTTGCTACCAATCACTGATTACAACATTGCGAGGAGAATTCTGATTCAGTAAATCAAAATCTCCCAACTTCCTCACCACATGGAGGAATCCTGATTGATCTAGTTAAAGAAAAGAATCTCATGCCTCTGGGAAATCATTTTTGGAGTAATGATAATTTTTATGATGCATTTTTTCATCTTAAAGTACATTAAAATGCTTTGGGAACTTGTGAATAAAATAATTTCAATCACATTGTATAGTCCTCTTGGCCACTGCAGTGAAACACGACAGCACATAAAATAAAGGAGAGCAATATTGTGAAATAAGTGATGAAGTTAGAAACTATGCCTAATATACCTGTAGGTAAATATATAATCTTTGCTGCAAAGGTGAAGACATTTTAGAAAAGCAAGCTGAAATGAGCTGAATTTTGGCTAGCACACCCTTTAATCAATCAATCACTGAGAAGCAGCATGGCCTAATGGCTTGTGAATCAGAAGGATCTGGCTTCTAATCCCACTCAGCCATCTGTCTGCTGTATGACCCTACGTAAGTCATTTGGCTTCTCTATGTCTCAGTTACCTCATCTGTAATGTGGGGATTAAGACTGTGAGCCCTACGTGGGACAGGAACTGTGTCCAACCTAATTTACTTGTAAGCACCCCAGCTCTAAGTACAGTGCCTGGCACATAATAAACACTTATATTCCACAGTTATCATTAATGGTATTTATTGAGCACTTTGTGCAGAGCACTGTACTAAGGGCTTAGGAAAGTGCAATACAGCAGAATTAGCATAAACATTCCCTGACCATAATGAGCTTACAGTCTCCCAGTTTCTAAACTCTTAAAGGAAAAATGGAACATACATGGGGGAGTTTTAATGCCCCAATCTCCAAGCGACTAAGCACTTGGGAGAGCACAATATAATGGAGTTGGTAGATATGTTCCCTAGCCACAGCTAGTTTACAGTCTAGAGACAAGCTTAAAAGATGAAAGTGCTTTGGCTTCCAAGTTCACTCCAGTCCTATGAAGATATGATTTTTTAATGGCATTTGTTAAGTGCTTAATATGTGCCAGGCACTGTACTAGGCTCTGGGGTAATAATAAATAATAATAAATAATTATGGTATTTGTTAAGCACTTACTATGTGAAAAGCACTGTTCTAAGTGCTGGGGAGGTTACAAGGTGATCACGTTGTCCCACAGGGGGGCTCATAGTTTTAATCCCCATTTTCCAGATGAGGTAACTGAGGCACAGAGAAGTTAAGTGACTTGCCCAAAATCACATAGCTGTCAGTTGGCAGAGCTGGGATTTGAACCCATGACCTCTGACTCCAAAGCCTGTGCTCTTTCCACTGAGCCACGCTGCTTATCATACAAGCTAATCAGGTTACAAGCTAATCAGGTTTAACACAGTCCACATCTCAAAGTCTTAATTCCCATTTTACCAATGAGGGAACTGAGACACAGAGAAGTTAAGTGACTCACCCCAAGTCACACAGCAGACAAATGGCAGAGTAGGCGTTAGAACTCAGGTCCCTCTGATTCCCAGGCCCATGCTCTATCCACTAGGCCATGCTTCTTGCAAATGCTGTATTAAAATGGGTCCTTAACACAGTCCATAAGGATTGAAACCTACATACTCCAATGAAGTTATTTTAGGCCAAGGAATATATTGAATGAATCACTCTACTTTGATGCCAATATTTTTGTCATTTCACAGACTGTGATTCTTCACGGCTACAACCTTCTTGTTTCTTTATGAAATGAGAGACGTGTAAATGATCTAATCAGAGTTTAAAGAAAAAGATAAGCATCATTTTTGTAGGTGCTGATATGAGTAATAGGTAGACAATACTTTAGACACTGTCTCTTCTTTTGATAATCTCAGTAGCATAGCCATTCATCTTCATGACAAATCTTCATTAAATTGTCTTTGTTAATATCCTTGAAAGCTGTCATTCTCTATGTATACTTTTGACATGAAAGTGCTTATGTCCATTCAAACAGAGAAGACTGTCACAAATATCTCATGGTACATTTTCTGGTGGCCATAAAAAAGAGAGAAAAAAGATGGATTTGATGTAATGCAATTAAGCTCTGGGAAATATGCTTAAGAAAAGTGAGGTTAGCCCCAGAATTGGTGTAGTCAGTCAATCATATTTATTGAATGCTTACTTTGTGCAGAGCACTGTACTAAGCGCTTGGGAGAGTACAATATAATGACAGCAATCAATTGATCCTTACAGTTCAGTATAACAGAGTTGGCAATATCCATCACTTCGCACTGTACTATAACTGGCTAGAAGGAACAAATTGCACTTTCAATGAATACAGGTGGGGTTTTTTTTTCCATTCGTTTACATCAGAGGCTTCATGACCTACATTTCACTTTGTTCTTTCCATAAGACTGGGCAACTAGTACCGATTTCAGTCCCAAGGTGAGGAAAGATCCAGAAATGGAGTTTCATAGCTGGCATAGTTTTCCTAGGAAAAGTTCAGGGGAAACATGGACGAGGCAGACCAGCACCTATATGGATAGAAACTATAACAGTGATAGTGGAAGAACCATTTGCAGGAATATGAATTATGGCAGAAGATAGGACATTCTGGAGAAAATACATCAACAGACTCACTATGAATCGGACATGACTCGACGGCATTTGTTAATAATAATAATAATAATAGTAGTTTAGCATGGCATTGCATCCTTTGCTACTTCAACATGTCACTGAAAAAAATAATTACAGACTTAGACTATGAGTCCCAAGGGAGCCAGTTATTGTGTTTGCTCTTCTGATCTTGTATCTACCCCAATGCTTAGTACAGTGTTTTGAACATAATGAGTGCTTAACAAAAACCATTATTATTACTACTACTAGTAAAATAAAGTGTGGTGCATGATATGTTCTTTGTAATCTTTAATTCTTCAATCTACCCAGCTGAAAATTCCTCCTAGAACCCAAAGAAAAGGCCTGTTTTTTTTATTCATTCAATCACGTTTACTGAACACTTAATGTGTGCAGAACACTGTACTAAGCACTTGGGAAAGTACACTATAATAATAAATGGACACATTCTCTGCCGCCAGTGAGCTTGCAGTCAAGAGGGGGAAACAGAAATTAATAGAAAATAAATTACAGACTTGTACAGAAGTGCTGTGGGGTTGGGAGGGGGGGTAAATAAAGGGAGCAAGTCAGGGTGACGCAGAAGGGAGTGGTAGAAGAGGAGAAGAAGGGAGGGCTTAGGCCTAGAGTAGATGCTTTTCAGAATGATAACTTCCTAAAAATGTTTTCTTTCTGTAATCCCATAACCTTACCAATGATTCAAAGTCTTGGTTTCAGATTCCCCAAACCCTTAGTACAGTGCCTCACACATAGTAAGCACTTAACAAATAGCATTATTAAAAGGGGAGAAGGAAGGGTTGTGGGGAGGGAGTGGAAGAGGAGCAATATTGAGAGTGAAATTTGGATTCATAAAGACTTACATTAATTAGAGGCCGACTCTGCCCTGTTTCAAGAAAGGCTTGTGGCAACTTGCCATCAGATACCTAATAGGAGCAGGAGTTTCTGTTGTTATTCTTACAGACCCTATGAATATGTTATGATCCTCTCTCCTGGTGAAGACTTTGTTTTCAGATGCTTTTTTTTCTCCCCCATCAATGGTTGTCATGGAATCAACTGATTATCATATGAAAAGTGTGAGAGCACACAGTCCCCTCCTTCCTTTCCCCCAAACCAGCCTGTTGCTAACTCTGGAGATTGTGATTTTCACATAAAGGAGGTGGAAGAAGAGAAGTCAAATTCTGAGGGAGAAAAAGCGTTGTTTTCACAACCCCCCCACCCCTAAAAAATGGTTGTTCTTGAAAAATGAGTATCATTTTTTTTCACTTTTACTTCCCCAGGATCTTTTCCCTAATCATGGTAACTCTAACCTGAGCCTGCTACAACCAATTTTGACACCAAAATTAGTTTTAATTGCCTCGTGAGTCAGAGAGACTACTCTAATTCATCCTACTTAATGCATTGTGCACAATGTTTTTATTTCGTTTTGAATTATGGTTTCAATTATAAGTTCCCACACTATTCCTAAAAACAAATTGTCTGGGAGCTAGGAAATGATCTTTCTTAATACCTGCTTTTATATTCAGAAAAGTCAGCAGCTGCTTTCGACTGTGTCAGGGACCTGAACTTCAGCTCTGGGAAAAGCGAAATGGGTTCTCAGTATTTTACAATCAGGGCACTTGTAGACAAGGAGAAGCAGTATGGCCTAGTGGGTAGAGCTCAGGTCTGGGAGTCAGAAGGACCTGGGTTCTAATCCCTGCTCTGCCACTTGCCTGTTGTGTGACCTTGGGTGAGTCACTTAACTTCTCTGTGCCTCAGTTTCCTCATCTATAAAATGGGGATTAAGACTGTGAGCCCCATTTGGGGCAGGGACTAGATCCAACCTGACCATCTCATATCTACCCTAGCACTTCGTACAGTGCCTGGCATTCATTCATTCAATTATATTTATTGAGCACTTACTGGATGCAGAGTATTGGGCTAAGCACTTGGGAGAGTACAAAATAATAATAAACAGACACATTCCCTCCCCATAAACACTTAAATACTATCATAAACAATGTTCTTCATGGTTATTGCTTATTACCATTTTGGGATGGATAAATCATTCCTGTGACTTCTCCAAAATTTGATAGTTGGGGAATAGAAATAGAATAAAAACAGAAATCCTTAACAATCCAAAAGTTGCTTGCAAGCAACCCATAATTAAGACAAATGAATGAACAATGGAGTTCTGTCACAAAGTTAATAATAATGATAAAAATAATGATAATTATGGTATTTGTTAAGGGTTACTATGTGGCAGGCACTATACTAAGTACTGGGGTGGATACAAGGAAATTGGGTTGGACACAGTCCCTGTCCCACATGGAGCTCACAGTCCCAACCCCCATTCTACAGGTGAGGGAAGTGAGGCCCAGAGAAGTGGAGACCTACCCAATGTCACACAGAAGAAAAACAGCAGAGCCAGGATTAGAATCCATTATGGAAGCAATGTTCATCACAACCCAGCTTTCCTGGGCAGGCCATGAGAGAAGAATAGCTAAGCCCCTAAGCAATTCAATTCATCAACAGCATTTACTGAATGTTTACAATGTGCAGCACTGTACTAAGCACTTGGGAAAGTAAAATATAATAAAGGTGGTAGACATGCTCCCTGATTATAGCCTAAGCACTGAAATGGTGCTCTGTAGAACTAGCAGTGATATTTATTGAGCTTCCACTTGATGTGGTACACTGAAAAAAGTGCTTGAGAAGGACACAGCAAGAGGAGACATATTCCTGTCCAATATAGTGGGGGAGATGGACATAAGAATATTTATAAACAGAAAAATCAAGATGAATAATTGGAGACACAACTGAATAATTGTATAGAAAAAGGTTCTGGAACTGGTTAGATAAACTTGTAAGTGCAAGAGATGGTTGATGGATTTATACAGTTTGGAGTGCTGGTAATTCACTGGGAAGACTTGCTGGAGGAGATGAGATTTTAGGAGTGCTTTGAATGTGGGGAGAGCTGTGATCCTCTAGGCTGTAAGCTCCTTATGGGCAGGGAACGTGTCTACCAACTCCGTTTTGTACACAATAACTGAGCGATTGATCTATGATCCACCCCATCTCAAACCTTGGATTATAATCTACACCTTCTTTCAACCCCATATCTGCTCCTCCCCCACTATCTCTTCAACACCCTGGTGTCAATATTTTTAGCTTCCATTTCCAAGCCTCCTGTTGTGAACTGAAAATCAGTATGTCCCAGAATCTGGCTCTATGAAGATCCACAGAAGCTTGGAAAATTGAGGAAGAGACAAGACAGGGAGTTGAGGTAATTTTGTTTGGAAACAAAGTCAAAGAAATCCATTTTTCCCAAAGTATTTTCAGGCAAGTGGTTCTCCTTCTTCTTTTCCTATTGGTTAACACTGACATGCCTGTTACCTTGAGAGTGGAACAGAAACAGATGTTGATGGTCACACATGGTGTGGAATGAACCATTCACGAGTTCTTGGAATTCTCCTTTATCAAGCATCTGGTAAAAAGATGCTGTAGGAAGGAAGTCTGTGCCAATAGAGTATGACATTTCATCACTCTCACATTCACTACCTTCAGTGAAACTATGAAGAAACCTGGACTTAAAAATTAAAAAAAATGTTTCCTTCACCCATTTCTTAACCTAAAAAAGGCACTTTCAGGATGAATATTTTATTTGAATGAGACAGACTGGGGTAGCATCCATTTCCCCCTGGTTCTCTTGGTGGATGCTGTTAGAAATACACGGTTCCCCCAAACCCACCCTACATACCAGGCAGCTCAGGATACCAGAAGCAAATAAAGCAGACATGATTTGAGGTTGCATTTTTTAATGGTATTTGTTAAGTGTTTACTATGTGTCAGGCACTGTACTAAGCATTGGGGTAGATACAAGCTAATCAGGTTGCACACAGTCCCTGTCCCACATGTGGCTCACCATCTTAATCCCCGCATTAAATTTACAGTAAATTAGGCACAGAGAAGTAAGAGACTTGCCCAAGGTCACACATCAGACCGGTGGCGGATTTAAGATCAGAACCCAGAACCTCTGACTCCCAGGCCTGCACTCTTTCAATTAGGCTACATTGCTTCTCAATGTATATATTACTGAATTACTAGGAATATAGCAAGAGGAAACTGTAAGGTAATCCACCCTGATAAGGTTGGATCTACCCCAGCACATAATACGGATGGCTGGCACATAGTAAGCACTAAATAAATGCCATTAAAAAATCACATCTATGACTGTGATATCCCCCTTCTCTCCTCTCCACTGGCATTAACAGTGAGGGTGATTCAGCCTCCTTTCTAAATGGAGTCTTGTCTTATGCTGTCATTCATCTCTGCCCCTTAAAGACTCCATGGACACAACTCTCCCAGAGTGCCCCACTCTCCATCTGCAATCATTCTGGCGGTGTATCTATAGAGTTTCCTTGGGAAACTATTGCCTTCTCCCTCTCTAAACTGAAGAACCTAATTGGAAATCACAGGCAAAAATCTTAGTACTAGCCTGCCTGCCCAGAATTAAAAAAAAAAAATGACTAAGTTTAACAAGAACCAGACAGGATACGAATGAGAAATAAGCTCTCTCCCTGTTCTTTCCATTATGTTTTTGCTTTGGATTTCACTGGACCCTAATTTGTGGGAGAATCTGAGTTCATTAGCTGTTGGCAGAAGTGATCTTTCATTGGGTCTGTTGTGGGTCCTTGGACAAGTCATTTCACTGTATATATGTTTGTTCATATTTATTACTCTATTTATTTTACTTGTACATATCTATTCTATTTATTTTATTTTGTTAGTATGTTTGGTTTTGTTGTCTGTCTCCCCCTTTTAGACTGTGAGCCCACTGTTGGGTAGGGACTGTCTCTATATGTTGCCAACTTGTACTTCCCAAGGGCTTAGTACAGTGCTCTGCACACAGTAAGCGCTCAATAAATACGATTGATTGATTGATAGATTCACTTTTGGACCTCTGTTCCCTCATCTGTAAAATGGGGATTAAGAGTATGAACCCCATGTGGGACAGGGACTGTGTCCAACCTGATTAACTGGTGTCTAACCCAGTGCTTAGTACAGTGCCTGGCACATAGTAAGTGCTCAACAAATGCCATTATTATTTTAGTCAAATAGAGGGAGCACTGTAAGACAGGCGGCAAAGATAAAGATAGATGCTTCTAGTAAATGGAGGTGAGGCCCAGGAAAGATTTGTGAACTAAAGGAAATTTTTTTAAAAAACATTATGATTGTTAAAGTTCTTCACTGGGCTGTTAGAGACTCCTTAATGATAATGATAATAATAATGATAATAGTAATTGTTAGTTATTATCCTCCAGAACCACCCTGGAATTTCTCAGACTGTAAAAATAAGACAGTGCATTGCAGAATGTTGAACATTAAAGATCATTTCTATAAGATGTGTGTATCATATAGATTGTATACGGGATGTGTAATCTTTGGGTAGGGCTGTGAGTGATCTCAAGAAATTTACTCCTGGGAAACAAATGTTTATTGCACCAGTTCCTCAGTTTACATCTTTATAACAAGGAAATTTTAACTGGCTGCTTTCGTCTTCCCATATTTAGAGTGTGTTGGCTTGGAGAGAGAGATTTCACACCCTTCACTCCCTTTCTTAAACTCCAGGAATTTTATCTCTGCAACTGATTTGTAATTTGTTAGATCAGGCCTTGCTAAGGAACTAGAGAAGCAATGCGGCTTAGTGGAAAGAGTGTGGGCTTGATAGAGAACCTAGGTTCTAAACCCAACTCTGCCAAATACTTGCTGTGTAACCTTAGGCAAGTCACTTAACTTCTCTGTGCCACAGTTCTCCTGTTCTCCCTCCTATTTAGACTACCATCCCCATGTGGGACAAAGACTGTGTCCAACCTAATTAACCGGTACTTACCCCAGCTCTTAGAATAGCATTTGACACATATTAAGCACTTAATACCATAAAAAAGAGATATTTAACGGTATTTGTTAAGCATCTACTAGAAGTCATAAATAGTGGGGTAGCAATAATGTTGGACACAGTACCTGTCCCATATGGACTTCACAGTTTAAGTACTGAATCCCCAGTTTACAGTTGAGGAAACAGGTACAGAGAAGTGAAGTGACCTGTCCAAGGTCACACAGCAGAGAAGTAGCAGAGCCAGAATTAGAACCCACATCCTTTATCTCCTAGGCCCGTGCTTTATCTACTAGGCCACACAGCAGCCTCAATATCCATGTTTTCAATACTGTTTCTCCTTTAAGATTCTGATGGAGACTGACTTCTAAAATGTCATGGACTTGCCATCATAGAATCGCAGGACTTGAAGAAGAGACTTCATGGTGGAAAATAAAAGATGTGAATTCTGGATCCCATTTTCACCTCAGAAATCACACTCTTTATATTGAACCTTTGGCCTGGGAAGCCTTTGTTCAAGATTGAAATGAGCCTCACTAATTCAATCCCCACTTTCTCCGAGAAGGGCTAAAGCATAGCATGATTACCCTTGTTGTACAGAGCATTTCTAGTAGGCAAGAGTCAGTCAGTCGTATCTACTGGGCGCTTACTGTGGGCAGAACTGCTCTAACCTACTGGGAGAGTACAATCTAACAATAACGGACACATTCCCTGCCCACAGTGAGCTTACAGTCTAGAGGGAGAGACAGGCATTAATATAAATAAATTACAGATATGGACATAAGAGCTGTGGGGCTGGGAGGTAGGATGAGTTAGATATGGTGCTAGTGCATTGAATTTCAGAGTTTCAGGCCCTATTAAAGGCTGGCTCCAAATTCTAAATTCCCCTTAAAGATCTCTTTCAGTGACTCTTCAACTCAGAAGGATCTTGCCTACTATGGACAAGTCACTTAGGTTCTCAGTGCCTCAGTTTCCTCATCCGTAGAATGGGGATTAAATATCTTTCTTTTTCTTACTTAGACTGTGAGGCCTTTGTGGGACAAGAACTGTTTCATCCATATTATTTTGTGTCTACTTGAGTTTTACACAGTGCTGGGCACATAGTAAGCATGAAAGACGATTATTATTATTCAGCTTGGCCTACTGGAGCGTGGATGTAGGATTCAAAAGGATTTGGGTTCTAATCCCAGACCTGCTGCTTGTCTGCTGTGTGACCTTGGTCCCTTAACTTCTTGGACCTCAGCCACAAAATGGGGATTAAGACTGTGAGCCCCATGTGGGACAGGGACTGTGTCCAACCTGATGATCTACAGCTCCTGTAGATACAGCTCATATTAAGTGCTTCACAAGTGCCACAATTACTATCACTATTATTAATCATTATTTGAAGGTACAACTTCTGGCTGCCACATAACCCATTTACTCTTCATGTAACATGAAGGAAGCCAAAAAATAAGCACTTACAGGACAGTTGTCCTTAGAATAACCCCAGATGTACGCCAAGATAGAGATTGCAGTGAAACTACCCTTCAATCTTCTTTCTTCCAAATACAGATAAAGTGACATCATTGACATTTTCTTTTCCAGTCAAATGTTTGTAATCTTCCAACTTTCCCTGTTTTAAATTACTGTTGTAATTATTAGTGAGCTTCTCTGCCTTTTTCACCTTAATTTATATTGTTTATAAAAAAGCTCTTTAGCAGATTACAAACTTCCTCTAAAAATCCATTTATGATACAATGAGTATATGTTTTATCTTAATTGACCTTGACTCATGCATACATATATCCTGATGTCAC
This sequence comes from Tachyglossus aculeatus, assembly GCF_015852505.1. NCBI lineage: Eukaryota > Metazoa > Chordata > Mammalia > Monotremata > Tachyglossidae > Tachyglossus > Tachyglossus aculeatus. Next base: position 19,308,536 of record NC_052084.1, on the reverse strand, counting down.
AAATTGGTACATGATGAATGTTAGGTAAACTGTGATAGACACACTTCAGTTACACTGAAATAAAGCAAGCTGACACATGGAATCATAACATACCTATAGCTAAACTGGAGAGCTGATCAACAGGTTCAAAAATCAAATAGATGGGAAAGTCATAAATATAAGTTGTCTTGGCCTTTTAAAATATTCTTCCCCCTTGCACAAAAATCAGGGAAGGGATGCTGATGAATTAGCTCAGGATGAGCTGCTGTGAAACATCACTGTCAAATGGTTAGAGCACGTTCCTGGGCATTGGAAGGATGTAGCTTCTAATTCCGGCTCTGCCACTTCTCTGCTGTGTGACCTTGGTCTCACACAAGAACACTGACTTCTGTGAATCCTTGAAGACTTTCAGCTACCCACTGATATCTATTTCAAATGCTTATTCATTTCTTATAATGTTCAGGGTGCTATGTTACTCCACTGGGAAAGGCAAAGTATATAGGAACATAGCTGGACACTATCAACCAATGGTATTTATTGAGCACTTACGCTGTGCAGGGCACTATACTAAGCACTTGAGTGAGTACAGTACAACAGAGTTGGTAGACACATGCCCTGCTCACAACAAGCTGAGAATCTATAATGTTTTTTGGACCATTTCAGTTCTTTAGATGGAGAAAGGAAAAATGGGTGGGGATTTCATTTTCTTGAGAAGAACTTCAAAAATAATCCATAGATGGCAAAGCCTTTAGGTAATGATTGTGAAACAATTGTGTACAATTGGTATACCTACAAAAATTGTGCACATTTTTTAATGCAATTGACTTGACTTTCTCTGCACCTCAGTTTCCTCAGCTTTTTTGTTGTTGTTGTTAATGGTATTTATTAAGTGCTTATTCTGCCCCAGGCACTGTACTAAGCATTGGGGTGCCTAAAAGATAATCAGATTGGAACCAGTCCATGTGTCACAGAGGGCTCAGAATCTTTATCTCCATTTTACAGAGGAGGTAACAGACACAGAGAAGTGAAGTGACTTCCTGAAGGTCACAGGAAGACAGATTGTTGAGTCTGGGTTAGAACCCAGGTCCCCCAACTCCCAGGTCCATGGTTCTTTCCACTAGACCACACTGCTTCTCCTCTAAAAAATGGGGATTAAATACCTGCTCCATGGAATAAGACTATGTCCAATCTGATTACCTTGTCCTGGGATCAAAATAGGTCCTTTTGGATGCATAAATGTATTTACATAGAAATTAAGATGACCAAGGATTTAGTGTTTAAGGCATTCTTCATAAATAAACAAGCCCCTGCACACAATTTTTTCTTTGTCATATTTTTAGGGGAATTTACCCAGGAAACAAAACCATTTACTCTATCTTAGGTCTTAGTGTGAAATATAAATGTTATTCTGATGCTTATCAAATTTATGTTTAAGTGGAAATGGAATCTTCACAATTAGTCCCCCTTTTTCATAGACATTTCATCCTAAGCTTGTGCGCTTCTGAGTCCAGTCAAATTAAATATGGACAGGAAAGTTTTAAAAATCAATTAATCATATTTATTAAGCACTTATGTGTGCAGAGCACTGTAGTAAGAGCTTGGGAGAGCATAACACCACAGAGATGGTAGAATTATCCTTTAACCATTAGGAGTTTACAGTCTAAAGGGGGAAACACATTAAAATTAATTACAGGCATGTACATAAGTGCTGTGGGGCTATGGGTGGGGGTGAATAAAGGGTACAAATCTAAGAGTAAGGGGGACAAAGAAAGAAGAGGGAGTAGGGGAGATGAAGGTCTAGTCGAGGAAGACCTCTTAGAGAAGCAGCATGGCTCAGTGGAAAGAGCCTGGGCTTTGGAGTCAGAGGTCATGGGTTCAAATCCCAGCTCCATCACATGTCTGCTGTCTGACATTGGGCAAGTCACTTAACTTCTCTAAGCCTCAGTTCCCTCATCTGTAAAGTGGGAATTAAGACTGTGAGCCCCACGTAGGACAACTTGATCACCTTGTATCCCCCCAGTGCTTAGAGCAATGCTTTGCACATAGTAAGTGCTTAACAAATGCCATCATCATTATTATTATTACTATTGGAGGAGTTGTAACTTTAATAAGGTTTTGAACGAGTGGAGAGTAATTCTTAGATATGAAGGGGGAGAGTGTTCCAGGCCAGAGGCAGGGCATAGACAAGGTGCCAGCAGTGAGATAGGTGAAATCCAGGCATAATCAATGAATCAATTGTATTTACTGAGCTCTTACTGTGTGCAGAGCCCTGTACAAAGCATTTGAGATTGAACAATCTCATTGACCACAACGAGCTCACAATCTAGAGGTTTTCCTTCTAGAGGAAGATTAAGTACATTGGCATGATTCATTCAATTGCATTTATTGAACACTTACTGTGTGCAGAGCACTGTACTAAGTGCTTGGGAGAGTACAATAAATAAGAAAATCAAAAATCTCCAGTGGCTACCAATCAACCTGCGCATCAGGTAGAAACTCCTCACCCTCGGCTTCAAGGCTCTCCATCACCTCGCCCCCTCCTACCTCATGTCCCTTCTCTCCTTCTACAGCCCAGCCCCTACCCTCCTCTCCTCTGCTGCTAACCTCCTCACCGTGCGTCGTTCTCGCCTGTCCCGCCATCGACCCCCGACCCACGTCATCCCCCTGGCCTGGAATGCCCTCCCTCCGCACATCTGCCAAGCTAGCTCTCTTCCTCCCTTCAAGGCCCTACTGAGAGCTCACCTCTTCCAGGAGGCCTTCCCAGACTAAGCCCCCTCCTTCCTCTCCCCCTCTCCCCTCCATCCCCCTGCCTTACCTCCTTCCCTTCCCCACAGCACCTGTATATATGTATATATGTTTGTACACATTTATTACTCTATTTATTTTACTTGTACATATTCTATTTATTTTATTTTGTTAATATGTTTTGTTTTGTTCTCTGTCTCCCCCTTCTAGACTGTGAGTCCACTATTGGGTAGGGACCGTCTCTATATGTTGCCAACCTGTACTTCCCAAGCGCTTAGTACAGTGCTCTGCACACAGTAAGCACTCAGTAAATACAATTGAATGAAGAAGACACTTTCCCTGCCCACAAGGAACTTTCAGTCTAGAGGCATTAAAGGAGAAAATTGAGTAGGTGGGATTGTAGTAGGGAATCAGCAAGATAAAATAGGAGAGGATAAACTGAGTGATCTGAAGCCAACAGTAAGGAGTTTGATGCAGAGGTGGATGGGGCAACATGGACTGGACTTTTTTTGTTTTTTAGAAAAATGATCCACACAACAGAGTAAAGTATGGCCTGGAATAGGGAGAGATAGGAGGCTGGACAGTCAGCAAGGAGTCTGATGTAATAGACCAGGTAGGATAAGGATAAGTGCTTGGATCAGTAGAGTAGCAGTTGGGATGGAGAGGAAAGGAAAGATTTTAGTGAGGCTGAAGGTAGAATCGACAGGATTTGGTGATGGATTGAATGAGAGAAATGAGCCAAGGAAATTGCCAAGGTTATGGGCTTGTGAGACGAAGAGGATGGTGTAACTGTCCACAGCATTAGGAAGGTCAGAAAGAGGACAGGTTTGGGTGGGAAGATGAGTTCTGTTTTGGCCAAATTAAGTTTGAGGTGTAGGCAGAACATAACAATATAATGAAATTAGCCTGATTCTGGTTATCCTAATAAATATTCTAAATTGATTTTCAGGTTCTGATCAAAATTCAGAGCAATTGTCATCTTATCTAAAGTCCTTCATCTGTCCCGAAGGGAAATGGCATTACACAGCTATCTACAATGAGTCTAAAGCAAGATAGTGCTGAAGAGGTGAACAGGTTATGGAAAAATGAGAGGAAAGGTCTTTCTTTTATCCCTGGGGATTGTAGATAGTTGATAGGGAAGATTACATTGGAACAAAGATCTCATTACAGGCCTGTGGAGTTAATACATCATTTGTACCACATTATTCTGGACTATTTTCTTGTTTTGCTACAATGGAGTGTTTGTTTCTAGTATACAGAATGCCTATATTATCTCCCTCCCTCTGCCTCCCTTTCCCAGATGCCTTCAGATGAAGTAAGGATTCCAGTTTCAAATTTCTGAAAGAGACGTGTCAAAGTGAGAAGGTATAAAACGGGATGAGCCCACACCCTCTTGGTCACCTTTTGAAGTCCTACCATTCTTCTATTGTTTGAATGGAAGAAAATGCTTCTGCATTCTTAATTCCTTTGAAAAAAGAGTGAATCATTTCCCAGCCCAACCTCCATTCACAACTCAATGTTAACAAACCATCAGGCGTAAGAAGAGAAGGAGCTGGAAGGATGATTCAAGTTTCAAACGTGTGAGAAATCAACATTCCATCAGTGATATTTATTGAGCACTGACTGTGTGCAGAACATTGTGCCAAGCACTTGGGAAAGGACAATACCACAGAGTTTGGTAGCTTGGGATTCCTGCTCAAGGGAACTTGCTGTCTAACAGGGGAGACCAGGGAGAAAAGACTGAGGGAAGGTTAGAGACAGAGAGAGGGAGGAGGGAGAAGCAGAGAGAGATGAGGAGAAAGGGAGAGTTGTGGGGAGAAAGAAGAAGGGTTTGGAGAAGGTAAAGAAGGAGGAAGTAAGGCCGAAGAGGAAAAAGGATCACCTTGTGGCCTCCCCAGTGCTTAGAACAGTGCTTTCCACATAGTAAGTGCTTAATAAATGCCATAAACTACCCCCCCTCAAAAAAAACTTGCCATCACAAGGGGTTACACGTGATAGCCCAAGCATGCTCTCCCCAACCTGGGTCTTAACCCAAAGTCCTACAGTGGGAATTCCCCCACATACACCTCAAGACCACCCACTTTTTTTAACCACACACCACGAAACCACCCTGCAATCACACGAGACTGGAGGCCTCGGGGCGTAATTAGCCCACGGGTCCTGCAATGTAACCAAACCCAGGCCAACGTTCTGTTGGAGAGCCACCCACAAATGTTCTCGGACCACTGTAGAACCCCATGAGGGAGTAACCCCCTTTGCCCCCATACCTTAGCCTCTCGGAGCGACATGGTTCCAAGAGGAAGCAGCGTGGCTCAGTGGAAAGAGCTCAGGCTTTGGAAGTCAGAGGTCATGGGTTCAGGTCCCGGCTCTGCCAATTGTCAGCTGGGTGACTTTGGGCAGGTCACTTCACTTTTCTGGGCCTCAGTTCCCTCATCTGTAAAATGGAGAAGAAGACTGTGAGCCCCACATGGGACAACCTGATTACCTTGTGACCTCCCCAGAGCTTGGAAACTAGTGCCTTCACACATAGTAAGCGCTTAATAAATACCATTATTATTATTATTACTTAGACGGCAACAACCATCCTTTCTGTCTCACAAGTCTCTTCTAGACTGTGAGCCCGCTGTTGGGTAGGGAACGTCTCTACATGTTGCCAACTTGTACTTCCCAAGCACTTAGTACAGTGCTCCACACACAGTAAGCGCTCAATAAATACGATTGAATGAAATGAATGAATATAGCTTTAATTCTATTTGTTCTGACCATTTTGACACCCCGTCTACATGTTTTATTTTGTTGTCTGTCTCCCCCTTCTAGACTGTGAGCCTGTTGTTGGGTAGGGACCAATCTCTATATGTTGCCAACTTGTACTTCCAAGCGCTTAGTACAGTGCTGTGCACACAGTAAGTGCTCAATAAATACGATTGAATGAATGAATGAATGAGAGGCAAAGAATGGGGAAAAGAGCAAGAAAAATAAGGAGAGGGAAGACAGGGATGGAACTTGCAAGCTCCCTGTGGACAGGGTTGTGTCTACCAACTCTATTGTACCTTCCAAGCACTTGGTTATAGTGCCCTGCTCCGCTGCTCAATAAATATCACTTATTGATTGAGATGTGTTGAGTCACCTTTCACCACAATCTTCCTCTACCCCAGCTTCCTCAGGCACTGTACTGTGCTTAACAAATACTGCAATTGCTATTATTATTATTATTGATAAGAGCAGGGCTCCATCTGACCTGATTATCTCGGATCTATCCCATGTGCTTAGTA